>NW_027273865.1:11797500-12397500 GCF_046630095.1 Trachinotus anak
AGGTTTGAAATATATATACAACATTTATGTGCATATGTTTAAGAAAATATAATGAATATGGTTATGGTGCTTTCCCTAACATTGATCACTTCACAAAAAATAAAAATAGAAAAAGGAATAGACATATGTAAATATCTGCTATATTGTTCCTGTACTAACTCTCTTTCCCTTTCCCTTATAAAGATGATAGATAATCATTTTTTGCATCTCTACTGAAAGGAGCTCTGTGCTGTACTGCCTTGTTTTTGACTGATGTTCTATTAAACCTACTTTTGGGAGAATATGTAGCAAAAATCCAGATAAAATTATTTCTTCAATCATGCAGAGGAGGTGAAGAGGTGGGGGTGTTTCTGCCCTGAACAGGGTCTGTACAGGTTTTCTCTTAAGGCTCCAACCTTTATCGACAAGGTAGGGTGGATGCTATTTAGGCTGAGAGGTGAAACCCTGGGCATAAAAGAAGATATAAAAATGCTTGCCGCTCCACTTGGCTGCTGGTCTTTAAGGTTATTGCTGTAAGTGCACAGCAGTGATTGAAGCTGACTGAGATGAACCTTTTTATCAACTCATATCTTCTCTCATCTGTATTTTGGCAGCTGGACAGTCAGATAGTCATTGTTAAAAGAGATTTTACCGACATAATCAACCTGAAACAATAAAAGTGAAGGGGAATACGAATTTAAATTGAGGGGAAAATGCCCCCCCCCCGCCATCTCCAGTGGAAATTACACCATAATATACATTAATTTACATATCACTAGAGGGCAGTATCTTCCACACCGTGTCTGATCATATTCTAAAATTAGAAATAGTGTCTCTGTGCAGCTCAGTGGGTTGATTCTGAACTCAAGAAGCGGCAAACATGGATGGAAAAAGCTTTGATTAACTGCACCCACCTGCAGTGTTGACTGTCACAACTTCGCTGAATGGGCCCGTGCCCAGTTTGTTTTGCGCCAACACACTGAACTGGTACTCTGTCCCAGGCTCCAGCCCTGGCACCACCAACCAGGTCTGAGCACCAGAGACTGGCATCGAATGCCAGTCGTGAGGACCAAAGTCTATTCTCTTTGACCTAAGAACAGAAACGAGACAGAAAGACTGAAGATTATTTACAGCATGATTAAAGGGTAAAACTGCATAATGGTGAATAATGCTCCTAATGTAATTAGTCACAAGACAGTGTTGTTCACCAAGTGGGTGCTGCAAATTTGCAGATAATTTAAGGGTCAAACACCGAATAGATTTCTCTGTGTTTCAGATCATTTTTTTTACTTGTCTTTGAAGCACGTCATGGTCTTGCACCAGCCTGCTCCCCTTTTATCCAGCTAATTTCCTGGAAACTTTCCTTGTGATTTACAAAAAATTTGATGCTATTTAGCTGTTTTTAATTACTGCAATGTTTCCAAGAAAAGCCCAGACAATAAAGTAGAAGGGAAATGGAGAAAGTGTAACTTGGAAAAAAAACAAGTAAATTATGTAGTGTGGGTAAGTGTTAGTTCATAAACATTTACAATTTACTTTATAGGTCCGGAACATACTCCACATTGCTCAGTTCTAATTACAGGGGAAATAAGTGTATATTTGTTACTCAATAATTTATTATTGGAAACTTTATTCATAATTTATTCTGAATTGAATGTTTAGTTGTGGACACATTTCATATTTTGCATGTGTAGTTCTCCTGATCTCCTCTGAATAAAGGTCTCAAGGTTGAGCTAGAAATAACTGGAAGTGCACCAACTGATCACTCTCTGTTTTACCGGCAATTAGCACCAAATTATGTGGTTATTTTCAGGAGACTTCTTAGGAGATTATTGACCGTGTATTAAAAACTTTGGGCAAAGAAAGTCTGCAAATCACTCATTGCTCCACATAAAGCTTAACTGCTGCGAGCTCAGGAATAAACGAAAGCAACCTAGATGAGCATATCAACATATATATCAACACACTGCTGGACTCTACTCAGAGATCACACTGAAACTGTAAAGGTGGAGGGGACATGTACTCCACCCATCCCCGATGAAAATGACATCATTTGGTTTGTCAGAACTAACGATTTTACACAAATACTGACGACTGGAAATATCTTCTAACTTCTAACTACTTGAATGATGCACTAAGGGAATATGATCACTATAGCAACAAAATCTCTGAATCTGAAAAATTTATATTTGCTCACTCTAGACTGTAATTTAAAACACTGATGACTGACACTGACATAATAACACAAAAGTATTTAAATGTAAACCAAACGGCCCTCATCATGGCGCTCTGCCAGTTATCACTGAAGCCACCTGTTCTTTAGTTGTTATTAAATAATAATAACAGTAATAGTAGTTATTTAATTATGTCACTGTTATTTAATTGTTTACATCCACAATACCCCGCTCCATCAGACTACAATGTGAAACGTATTAAGCATATTAATTATATCTTACCATGGTAATTAAAGGGCTTTGACTTACAAATTTGTAGTTTCAACTCCATGTGAAATGTTATTGTACATAAGAACACTGTGGAAATACATTCACAAGTGCCACTTTCTTCATATTAACAATCAGCACGTGTGTGTCTATTGTTACCATGATGGATGGTTTACTCACACGCATGGAAAAATAAAAATATATACTCTGTTCTGACTAGTAGCAGGGGCATATCTCATGGACGATGCTGAGTGGGATGTTACTGCAGTGACACTCCATTACTTTCCCAATACACACTATGAATTATGCAAATACACGTCCACTAAATACCCTGAGAAATAAGCTGTCAAAACAATTCTGTGGTGAGCTGCTGATTGAATTTCATATTTTATCGCCATCAATGAAGACGGCAGAGAGGAAAAAAAAAAACCCTGCTCCTAATGTACATCAAACTAGGCTGATAACCTCCAGATAGTGTTTCCACATCTGCAGACTGACTGATGATTGATTTGAAGTAAAGTAAGAGCACTCACACTGGACCGTACCACACAGAAAAGGTTTGTTCGAAGCCGCCATCATAACCTGGTTCCCAGGACACATTAGCAGAGGTTGTTGAGGGCAATACATGGATATTGCCAGGAGCATGTGGGCTGGTGCCTGAGTGGTTCATAGAGACAGAGACAGAAAAAGGGCATAAATTTTTGCCATTTTAAGTCAGAATCTTAATCATACTGTTTGAGTTCAAGTCAAATAAAGCAAACTATGAGCATTTTGTTGTTACTTTCATCCCCAAAATGCTGTGTTGCATCATGCCTCTCCTCTCCATGGATAATGTCGCGCTGGCTGAGGTAGTGACCAGTGTAAGGTCAAGTTCAAGATCAGCAGCGCTGTCTGCGGCTCTGCTCATCCCACCCACCTAACAGCTGTGCAGCGCGGCCCGGAGCCAGCTACTTCTCACTAAGGGAGAGACCTGAGCGTGGTCTGAGGAGCACAGCTGTCTGCGCCGCCCTGTGACACCTGTCAGCTGAGGGCTGCTCACACAGCTGTGCGACAGTATATCCACTGGGGCAATGGGCTACTAGGGCAGACTCACTGTCTTGCTTACATTTAATGGACTACAAGACTTAAAGGAAGAATTCAACATCTGGAAAATATGGTTATTCATCTTCTCACTGACAGTTAAATGAAAAGACTGACACCATCACATATGTGTAGGTAAAATATGAAGCTAGGGCCAGGAGATGGATGGCTTAGAAAAAAGTTAACACATAATAGCTTAGTTTTTGTACAGACAAATGGTTTCCTGAACTTCTCTCATCCCTTGAGGTCTCCTCCTTTTATAATGGAGATGTATCCTCAGCCTTGAAGAAAAAAGAGGTGGGAAGGTAGAGAAGCTTTATAAGAAATAGATGATTTCTGAGAAGTACAAGGCTGCTTCTTTTCCATGCTGACACCAAATTCTTTATTTTATTTCAGCTAAAGGTATGGCTCCAAGGTTGTTTTATGCAGAAATCCTATTTTGATGTTTAATCGGTTAAAGTAATCGTTCATCATATTGGGGAACAACTTGTCATTTTTGCACTTCTGTATTTGTACAGATTTAACAAATGAGATACACAGTGGGGTGGAGATATATATTTTTTTAACCTCTCGTCAGATCCAGGATCGCTGTTTCCACCCCAGTCTTTATGCTAAGCTAAGCTAACCGGCTGCTGGCTATACCTTCATATTTACTGAACAGACATGAGAGTAGTATTAATCTATTTAATTAACTCTCGGCAAGAAAGTGAATAAGTGTATTTCCAAAAATATCACAGTTCAATTCCTGGCCAGGGAACTTCTGTCACACCCCCCTCTCCCTCCATCCTTCCAGTCTCTGTCTAGTCATTGTCAAATAAAAATAATCTTTAAAAAATGTAGCGCACAAGTGCTCCTCCTGTGTGATCATTTAGTGACACTGAATCTACTTTCATTGGATACAAAACTTAACTTTCCAGCCTATGGGGGATGAATATTATCAATAAATAGATTTTCAGTGGCGTATTCCTTTAAAAACCTGGACTAGTACAAGCACAAGGCACAAATTTACTAATTTGCATAAACCGCTTGCAAAGAACAATACTTTTGTGTCTCTTGTTGCAATGCAACTGTATGTTTAACATAATTATTATAATTTCCCATAAACATTATATGTCAATAAGGTAATACACCTCCATAATGAGTTGAGGCGGTTTTTAAACTCTGTGAAAGGCATTTATCTACTCAAAACAGCTGCTATTACTGCTGTAAAAACATTGTCACAACTTAAACAAGCTAAGGGCATAGTAAGTGCTGCAATCTGTAAGTGAATCAGGGAACACCACAGTTGTAAGCGGTTATCAAAGGCAAAGGCACCATCTTTAATATTTGATCTTTAGTGTTTGCATTATTGGTGTAAAATGAGACTTTCTACAGTGTTCAGGGCCTGGTTGTTGTATTGCTCTTCACAGTGCTTTCTTAGTGGATCTGGACCTTCATAACCCTGTTTAAACTTCATATCCCTGCATGTCTTTGTCGACGCTTCAGTCAATCAATTTAAGAGTAAAAAGATGTCCTTGGCCCAATGCCTGAACAGACAAAGGCTGAGGAGACAGGGTTTTAGCAGAGGGGTGGATGGCACACTGTAGCTACAGATTCAGGCTTTAATGTAACTGTCTAAAGCTATTACAGATAAGATCAACTGAAATTTTAATGATGCCCAAGGGGAAGTTGGGTAGAGGCAAGGAGTTTGAGGGATAAGGGTCACTTCTTCTTCATGCAAATCATTTCAAAGACACAGCAGAGTGGGACCACAATAAACTCAGAATAATTAAGACAGGTCAGTGGTTGAGGAAGTTGAGAGCTCTGTGCAGATTCTTTGTACCGATGACTAGGATACGCGTGCTGGCAGTGATGCTTGTGACCACATTGGTGGCTACACACTCCCATTCTCCATGGTCTTCTTTGCTGAGGGACAGAAACTGTAAGCTGCCACTGGGTAGGATGTTGTGCTTACTCCTGCTTGGCTTCCCCACCTTCAATGAACACGAAAATCACAGCAACATGGTTAAGAAGTGCAGAGCAAAAACATTGCAGTACACGACAGGTAAAATCAAAAACACGAAATACAAGATGATTTACTGTCAGGAAATGTGTTATGGTGTGTGTTTGTCTACTGCACCTTTCTCCAGGTGATGGTTGGTATATCAGGGTCTCCAGAAGCAGCACAGGGGATTACTAGCTCTCTCCCAGCCTCCTGACGATACTCCCCCCCAGGCCTCACATTAAAGTAAGGGGGATCCTTGATGAAACAAACACACATCATGCAGACTGGTGGACGGAGCAGTCTATTGCTACACTTTGCTAAAACATGTAGAAACTGAACATCAGACACTATCCAACATGAGCTGTGAGGTACCTTTAGCACCAAAGTGGCAGGGGGGGACATGCCCATGGTACCCAGGGCGTTGTAAGGCACACAGGTGTAGGTGCCCAGGGAGTCTTCTGTGGCCTCTGCCACCCGGATACTTCCATCTGGCATCAGGCTCCAACCGGGGTACTAGAAGACAAGGGGGAATCTAAAATGCTTGATTTCAAGGTTCCTGAAAATCTAAATGCTTTTTAACTGCAAAAGAAAACAAAAAACTTCATTTAAATTGGATCAATGAGACGTGAATGTTTATGCAATGCAAGTCTGCCTTCAACAAATAGATGAAGATAAATGCAGCTAGAGGCAGAGAGCTCTGAGCACAGGGATATGTATGGGACACTTCAGGAACGTTTGAAAATGACACTGCTTGACACACACACAGGATATTGTCCAAATGATACAGAAACTGTGAGGTTGGTGTTTTAATTGCTGCAGACTACTATATTAGCAGACTACTATATTTGCAAAGGCCACTGGACAATTGATAATAATCTTTGAGTCACAAGTTTTAATCATCCATGTGCTCTTATTGGCAAAAAAATGGCAAAAAACAGTCACAAAAACAGGAAAGGAAAAGTTAAGCTTTTGTCACCCAGTGGACTTTGATTGACTGCTACTATTATAGTAACCTTAATATGTACATGTAATACATATATTAATAGGTTTGACTTGTCTTCTCAGTTGTTATTTAAAGAAACAAATAATCCTTATAAAATGCACAGAAAAGTACGGAAATGAAACTTTAAAAACATGGTGTCTGAAACTTCAGTCTGGAAGTCCAGCAATGTAATAAATCCTTAAAAACATTATGTCCAAAGTCTAATGATGAAAACTACTTGTTTGTAGTATAGATTTTAGCAAATGTCCAAATATCATTTCATTTTGTTAAAAAAACTGCAGTCAAGCAGATGAAACTGAACCTATTAAAAAATGTATTTAAAAAGAAAATACAATATTCATGATTTTATTATTAAAATCATAATAAATATAAATCAATAATAAAATAAATCTATCAATGTGAAATTTGGGCCAATTTTCAAACACTGAGACTTGGAGAACTGAAGAAAAGCAAACAGTTTTTATAAGGGAAGTAAACAAAGTCCAGAGGCAGACTGACCTTCTCCACTCGGAGAGGATAGCCGTCTTTCTCCCACTTTACTGATGTCACAGGTGGGTTGGCGTCCACCGGGCAGCGGATGATGCCTGGCAGTTTCCGTGGGACGTAGATGACCGGGGGCATGTTGATCACTCGGGCAGGGTCTGGACATAAAGGAAAGAACGTGTTAGCGACGTTGGATACATTAATCATGTCTGTGCCAAATGTTTGATATAATCTAATGTGTAAAAGAAATTCCACAGCAGAAAATGTGGTGGACTAATTGATGGGGAAAAAAACAGGGTCTTGAAGCAGGAACTCACTCTTGACTGGCCAAAATTCTTCAGACACACACATATTTGGAGCTTGAACTATATGCAGGATGCAGAGGACAGCACATGCACATGATCTGAAAATACAGCTGCACAACAGCGTTGATTCTGACAGAATCAACCATCAACCACACTGATTCAAATCAATCAAAATTTAACCCAAGGCTTCAAATCGAGCTAATTATTGTATTTATTTATTTCAAATAATAGCAAGACTATAAAATATGAAGATGTAGGGAATGTAGATGAGGTGTAGTTTTAGGGGAATTAGTGGAGAAGAAGACAGGGCTGCAGCCAGCTGAAGAGTTTTCACATAGCATCGCTGCGTGTGCCTGTGCAATGTGTGCAAGATGCAGTGCAGCATTATTACAGGCTGTAAGATGATGTGGGGCTGGGTGGGGCTCATAGGAGCAATACACATAGCTGGGTCCTATTACCTACTATTTTAATTTACATATAGACGCCATAGTAACACAACTACAACCGTGGTTATTTTACGTCTCCCTATTTAGCATTAATAATAAGTAAATAAACATTCAATAAATGTTTTATAGCAATGTTGTAAAGCAGCTATAAGGACCTTTTTAACTGTTAATTAATGTGTAGAGTCTGTCAACAATTATAACTTTGTTTTGTATTATTACAGCTGTGTTTCCTTATCCATTTCCACAGCCTCCGCTTATGGTTGTCAACAGGAGAAGATACAGTTGCCAATAAAAATACATTAATAGACACTAATCTGTTGAGAGCTGCATTATAGTGTGCTACAAACCTTTTATTAAATGCTCATAAACTGGTTCTTAATGCTTAATAGGGTGACTTAAAGTAAAATGTTAGTGACTACATTTATTTTTTAAGCCAGGTGAGTGGCTTGGCAACGTTTAATTCAGGTCTAAATGGCATATATATAAATATCAATGTGAGATTTAATGAATTTTGTCACAAACGTTTTGCATATATAACCTTGGTAAAGTTATTTACTTATTCATTTAAAACCCAGAAAAACTTTGCCTGCATTTAATGGACAAGTGGTCCATCGAGGAGCCGTAATTATCTAGTGAATGAACAAATTGTGGAGATTCTTCTAAGCCACCTGCTGTTGTATTGAATTAACTTTATTTCAAAAGAACAATCCACTCAGAATCAATACTGCTTTCAAGGAATCCTTGGTACATATAGTAAAAACAAAGAATAAGACACTTAAAATGCATCAAATAGTTGTCCTGTTCCTTGCTGAAAGTAAGTGAAAGACACTGAATAAATTACTCTCAAGTACCTAATCTATCTATCTTTAGTCCCAGGTGAACTTTAGCGCAACTCCTGGGAGTGATTCAATGATACTTAAAAAAAATGGGTGCAGAGCATGTTTTGCATGAAGCATCCAGGACACTGGTTTCATTATGGTCTGCTGTATCTGAGGCCAGTGATGAAATCAGTGCCTGCAGTGCTGTGAATCCCCCAGCTCTCTCTCTCTCTCTCTCTCTCTCTCTCTCTCTCATACTGTAGCACAGTAATCAATGACCAGCAGCAACTTGGGAGCAAATTAGCACAACACACAGGGGCTGACTATGAAACGTCACATGGCCAGGAGTGTCGTTTCTCTCCCATCAGTCTCAGCTGATGAACAGGAAGGTCACCATTTCATTTAGTGAGGGGCCCAGATTCAAAAGAGACCAGAAAGAAATGGGGTCTGAGGACGAGCCCCGTCTCCATCTTTGTGCACAGGAATGAGGCTGGAGTCGGAATAGATAATAATTCAATCATTAAAATCCTTTGAGAGTGTGGAAATGGCTGAAGAGGCTGAGTCAAAATGACGAGAGGGAATCTCTGCCCCCTCTCTCTATTGTCTGACCTTGAAATTCAAGAAGGTTACTTTGCATTACAGTGGCAGAGCTGCGCTGCCAAATAATACAGCAGCCTCCACCACAAGCAGCCTCCATACTGCTGCTGCTGTTCCCTTCTCCTCACACAGCTCGCTCCCTCCCCTCCCCCTCCACTTTGTTGCCACGGTAACACTCACACTGAACAGTCAGGTAGGCTGATGCCGAGGGCGAGATGCCGAGGCTGTTGCTCGGACTGCAGGTGTATTTCCCAGCATCCTCTGGCTTGACCCGGAAGATGATAAGGGTGCCGTCGATGAGAATGCGCACACGCAGCTTCAGATCACTGCAAGAAGACACAGATGTTTTGTCACACCGTGCTGCTGAAACACACCAACAGGACGGGGCACCAATTTCTTTTTTTTTTTTCTTTTTTCTAAATTACATCATGGTACCATAAGAGAGCAGCAGAGAGTCAAACAGCAGCCAGCACTGACAGAGATCCAAAGAACACAGAGTACAGGGCAAGAGATTCAAATAAATCTGCTAATTGTCATAATCGCCAAATGGTACATGTTTTCCCCCTTGACACCATTTAAAATTAAACACACTAATGATGGGGCACATATTCAGTTGGCTTTCTTTTTTAATGGAGCTGCTCTCTTTGTCCACACAGTGAAATCAACATGTAATCGCACAACATAAGAGAAGCTCAAACTAATTGTCTTTAAATACAAAAGTACCACTTTCTAATAAGAGCTTACAGGTTGCAGCTAATAGCTTAATTAATGATTAACACATGATTTGCCAAAGGTTTACAGATCAGTTAGAGGCCAATCAAAAGAATAACACTTGAAATGCCCGGCTGTGAGAAATCCCTTCGACTGATTGAACTGTATGAGAACTTACTTTGTGAAAAAGGATGTAGAAACTCTGGACAACAAACACATTCATTATTAGGTTCATTCATCCATTAAATATTTATTAATGGATTAACAATGTTTATAACTGCACTGTTGCAAAAGAGTTATTTTTCACAACCTGCAAAGCCTTAAGTATTTTTTTATTAATGACTTACAACTGATCTTCCTGGTTAATGATTTATTAATGATTAATGAAGCCAATAGTTAAAATTAAGATGAGACTATTGATCCCAGGGTGGAATACACATATGTGTTTTTTCTTCATGATTTGCTTCTTACATAATCTATATTGTTTGTATTTGAAATGTTGTGTATTTTGATTATATTAGAAAAACAATAATATATCAATAATAAATTGTATACACATGTATAACAAAATAATATATACATCAAATGTTGAAGTACAGAGTGGTATATACCATACATGTAGACTACATTGTATGTAATTTACATGCTAGCAACACAATGCTTTGAAATATATGTAATAGAAATAAGACAATACAATAATATCATATAAAATAAAATAATATAAAATTACTATACTAACAATATGGTAGCATTGATTTAATTAATTTTATGAATTTATTAATAATTGTATGAGTAATATAACCACTGTAAAACAAGACTAGGTCAAAACCTAGCCTCTGTCTGGGATCCACAATAGTTTATTTACCTCATCTACAGAACCTGACAGACTCCTGTTTCCCACGTTAAAGTTGCTGCATTACGTTACAAACTCCTTCCTGTAACTCTTTCAAATTAAAAGCCCTCTAGTGTTTCAGTGGAAACCCTTTATTTCTTAACAAGGCTTTTGTTATTGTGCTGCAGTAAGTTTCTCGTTTCTGGTTGCTTGTGTTTCTGTTGCTGACGAGCTATTCAGATCTGCTAGTTTCTTCAGTAGTTGCTGATGCGGAACATATTGTTTTTCTTTTCAGCACCTATGTTAACAGATTAGTGCGAGCATACTGCCTGCGTGAGACGTGTGTGTCGCGTGATCTAGAGATTCAGTGTCTCACCTATTTTTCACATGAAACACGTGTCTTGCTGCAAAAATCGACAAAGACAGGACCTGTTGATGTCACAAAATATTTTTTTACCATTTTAGCAGCTGCATGTGGAGACAGTTGCATTTTAGTGACATTTTCTGTCAAAAATAAACCAATCTTCATACAATGAAGAGAAATCCAACATTCAAGTATCGTGCAACCTCTATGTAAACAGACTGAGCTGCAGTAGCAGCGATGCAGCAGACACGTTTTTTCCACAGCAGATCAGCAATGGCAGCCACAACCACATGCCACAGATCCAGTGTGTTCCCAGCGTAACTGCTCATGTCTGCTCTGAACATGTGACAAACTGAGAGGTTAAAGGTTGGTTACTCTTCCACTTAGCTGTAAGTGGGAAGTCTTATTCCTCACACTCATCTATTTGTATTGCATGTCGAACTGTGCGAGGGGAAATCTAGTAAAATCTGTGTGACACTTTGATATCAGTTTGTGGCACAACAGATTGTGCGATGAATATGCGGTGAATTGTGGTGCTGCAGCGTAAACAGAAAAACAAAATGAGAGCAGAGGTACGTCATCAGCTTGTGTCATCCATCTGTGCTGCTCTTATGTTTTCCAAGGTTTTCTTCTTTGCATGAGTTGCACAAATTTCTCTTCCATCATTCTGGTCTCTGTGTGTGCACCTGTGTTCTTCTTTTTTTTTTTTTTTTTTTTTTTCTTTAGCCTAAGCATAATTCAAATATCACCAGATCATTTCATGTTGTATTATGATTGGTTGGTTTGTAGACGTGGGTTGCATCAGCAGTCACATTGTGAGAACAAAATTTTTGACACTGTCTGAATTTTGCTGCAGCATCACCACAGCTCCAAATCGGAGAAGTGGTGGACAGTGAGATCTAGGGCCACCATTTTGGATTCATGAATACAGAAGCTTACCGCTCAAAGTCACAGAGTGTGGTCCCTTCACGCTGTCATCTTGGCTCCTTAGTGCATTCTTACGTGTGATTTTTAGACGTTTCATAAACATAGGTTCTCCCAAGTTGCACAGTTCACTATATAAACTTAGTATAAAAGGTCACTTAATAGAAAGTGGTACCAATAAAGATTTTATGCAGTATATCTTACCTGTCCTGCAAAAAAAAAAAAAAAAAAAATCAAGACTGACAACACGAAAGCTTTTTTAAAATTAGCCTGGACACTTAAATGCACTTCCTCTGTGAAAGTCCCTCCGACACTTGTTTTCACTGCCAGTCAAAAAACCCATTCACTTGTTCTTCCTTTCCACTTGTTCTGCCTGTCACTTGTTCATTGTAAAAACCCTCTCAGACTCTAAAGACCTGCTCTGGGGAGCCCGTAGAGGTCCTGGCTACGCTTCAGATCATCACTGCATGAGAGGCGCATGATGACATAAGGCCTGAGTCATGTGACACTGTCCACAGAGTGCACTAACTCGTCTGGCACGCTCCAGACCGACCCCCGCCAGGCCCACTCTTACTGCCTCTAGGGCCGCAGCAGGACACGGCACTAGCTCGCACACACACGCACACACACACACACATACTTGTACTTCTATCTTTGTGAGGACACTCATTGACATAATGCATTCCCTAGCCCCTTACCCTAATCTTAACCATCACAACTGAGTGCCCAACCCTAACCCTGACCTTAACCTAAACCTAATTCTAACCATAACTCTAAAACCAAGTCTTAACCCTCAAAATGTGATTTGAAGATGTCTCAAAAAGTGAGGACCGGCCAAAATGTCCTCACTCTGTTAGTAAAATACTTTTTTTGGTCCTTACTATGTAGCAAGTACAAGTACACACACACACACACACACACACACACACACACACACACACTCACACACACACACAGTATATATAGGCACACACACCAAATGCCCTTTGACAGTCACTCAAAATACAGCACAGCAAAGGGCTCAGAGACAAACAATGTCACTCACATCACAAATGCTTTGGGATAAAAGCCTAATGCAGCCTGTGAGGTGGTGATTTACGTGACTGAGCCTTAACCTCACCCAAGTGCTTAACTCAGATGTTTCCCTACACAGAGAGTTAGAGCAGCTACGGTACAGAAGTGAACTTGATCATAACTTTACTTCTTGAAGTAGACGTTATCCTCTTCCCAAAACCAGGTGTAGGTCAGGTTGCCAGGATACGCCTCCGCTTGGCAGGTGAAGAGTGCATTCTGGGATATGTTTACAGTGACGTTTTCTGGTGGTGACACGATGTACGGAGGCCCTAAGAAAAAACAGAAACATGTGTTTTAACAGCTGTAACAGCTCGGTCTACTGTTTGAACCCTTTCCTGATCCAGCCCAGTAAAAATACATTTAGGAATTTTTGTTCCTCTGGTCAGTAACTACTCTTTAATGATCAGGAAGCTTTGTGTATGTATATGTATGGTAAAACTCAGGTTTTCTTGTAAGATTTGCAGCATATGTTGGTATTAACATTTAATATATAACTTGCACAGTAACTGCACTGTAGTTTTTATTCTCCTGTTTACTTTGTCCTATATGATTTTTATCTTCTAGTTTATTTTGATCTTTTAAATCTTAAATCATGTTCATATATCTTTTTATATTGCGTTTCTTTAATATCTTATTTGAATGTCTTTTATATCTTTGCCCTTTGAATTTCCTTGTTGTTGAAAGGTGCGATACAAATGAACGCAGGAGATGGCTCAGTCAGCCTCACTTTAAGTATAAGTTTTTTCTCCACAACATATCACAACTTAAAATGTGTTCAACCAAACCGCAGAGAAAACCACTAAAGAGATGAAAAGTATGATTAAATCATAAAATCCTATTAAACTATATGCAGGACTCTACTGCTTTCACTTTGAGGATGTCAGCTTTTTTTTTTTTTTTTTTTGTGAGTGAGAAAGAACATGCACTATGTATTATTTACAATATATCACCACAGTCTACTGTAAAATACAGTGAGCAGCCAGCTATCATAACCTTAATAGTAGTCAGTGCTGAAGCTTAGCGTGCTTCACATTGTAACCTTTTCATCCCCCGAGGTGCTCTAGGTTTGGTCTTAACTCTCAATAAAACAGCAGAAGCCATGAAAGGTAAGCTGTCTTTTATGAGTGGGCCCAGATACAAGCCTCCTGGTTATTTTCCTCTCAGTGTGCACAGCTTTATACATCACATGGGACTGCTGACGGCACCGTGCGGGTGTCTCACATAACAATTAAAAACAGATCACCGAGTGAGAATCATGACTCCTAAGATATCTGTTTGTTATTGCTCTGGGTATGAGTCCTAATCATATCTTCCATTTTATTTCACAACACTTTTCATGCCAACATTCAACCGAACTCAACATCAGGAAAAGCATTTTTTTTTTTTTGTGGTTATGCCTCACTCCACGGTTTTATGAGGGAAAAGATAGAGCTGTTGATGTGCATGTCCAGTCAGTGGTGTAAGGTATTTGATACTGATATTATGCTACTTTAATTTGACAGAGGTCAGCGAGGTTATTGCAGTCACACATGGCAGGTGAGAACAGGTGAGAATTCAAAAGTCCTATTCCACAAACTTTAGTGACAGATGCAAAACCAAACAGGGAACTCTGGTACATTTATTTTGGGATTGTCCAGTGCTAGATTTATTCTGGTCTCATATTTCCAGTCTGTTCCAGTGTATAATAAACAAACTACACTTTCCCACAGAAACTATGTTATTTTTGCATGATGTGAACATTATTAGCCACAAAAAAAGGTTTTTAGAGACAGGATAACCAACACAACAAGACAGGATAACCAACAAGACCACCAACACAATAATGCAACATGTCTGTCCATACTAGTGAAATCTTGAGCATCTCTTCAACAATAATGAATGATGATAATGAAGTTTGACTTTTGTTCACTATATACATCACTTAGTTCTCTGTGCAACCTTTTTTTTTACTATCATCATATCATAGCTGTATTTTCAAAATATTATAACTTTAATGTCAAGATATTACATCTGCTGTTTTGAATTTATAATAAAATAATAAAATCACAACTCAATTTCTGTAACTCAAGAACAGTGGCTGCAATGCTATAATTTCTTATGTGTCGTTTGGTCATATCATCCAGTGTGAACAAAAATTTTACAAAGGTAGTTTTGTAAAAATAGTCTGCTTTATATTGTGAGGTGTTCCTCTGTGTTGTTTAATCCTGCTTTCATATGATGGAGACACAGTTGACCACAGATTTCACCTCCACTGCTGCAGTGTGCTACAGTGGTTACACTCCTCACTAGATTACAACACGCTGTTTTTTTTATGAGTGTTTGCAGTGTGTGCACATACATCTAGTCTACCAGGAACAAAGAGAAGAGTAATTCCTCTGCTCTGTTTCCACCTACTGAAGTCAAGGATTAAAACAGACCTTACGCTACCTCTACCATAAAAGCAAGATGCTCAGTTGCTTGTTAAATACACACGGTTAACTCCCTCCAGCCCTGCTGTATCAGGAGACTGAGAGAACTGGAGGCTGGTATCACAACCATCTATCTGATCTGTGTCTAGCGGAGAGCCTAGTTAATGGACCGGGGAGAGACAGTGACGTTCTCACAGACAGATCCTGTTGTACACACATGGCTGTGCACAAGAGCACGCACACATGAACACACATAGGCCCCAGACTGAGCTATTGACTGACTGATACAGACTCAGAAGGTGTGTTACATACATCAATACACCACAGAGTAGCATGACTTTGCTTTTCAATGCTACTACAGTAAACGTCTTCAAGAACAAATAAGAGAGATGCATATGCAATATCAGGCTGCAGGTAGACGGCTGGAAACATGATTTTTTTAGTTCAAAATCCTGTGATTCATGCAAATACATATGAACAGCATTTATTAGAGTGTGCTCATTTGATGGATACAGTACCTTGAACCAACAGACGGGTAGTGTGGAGCACTTCTCCCTGGTCACTGTAGGCTCGGCATGTGTACGCCCCTCTGTCATCTCTAGTGATGCCAAGGATGGTTAGACTGCCATCATGTACCTGCAGTCACATGTGCAGGAGAAACAGATCAACATCCAACCTCCAGCACAAAAATGTTAAACAAACCAGGATTAAACACAAGTGCTGTAAGTCCTGTTTCAGGCTGTAAATGACAGCTGGGAGAGGGGTGGGTGGTGGAGGGGTGGTATTCAGATTAGAGCTTCAACAATTTGTTGATTAATCAATTAGTCGATTGGGAGAAAATGAATCAACAACAACTTTGGTAATATAAGCAAAAATGTCCATATGCACTGGTTTCAGCTCCTCTAATGTGAATCCGCACTGTGATGTTCAAGTGAATCCTTCAGAGTTTTTACTGTTGGTCGGGCATAACAAGAAATGTGACATTATCTTGGACTTGTGGGAAATGCAAAGGCCCTTTTTCACTATTTCTGAGCTTTTGTAGGTTAGAATATTTGATTAATAGACAAAATAAAAGGTAGATTAATCAATACTGAAAATTGTCATTAGCTGTGGCCATAACTGGTCCTCGTAATACCAAACTGTAAAAATACACCATTACAGCTAAGTGTTCTGTATTGAAAAGTACATTAGTATTATTATCAAAAGTTAAAGTATACAATGCAGTAAAAAAAAAGATTATATATCGTTAGATTTTTACTGATGTATTAATGTGCAGTAATGTGTTGTTGTTGGTTCAGGACGACTCGATTTCTACAACTAATGATTATTTTTATTATTGATTTATCAGCTGATAATTTCTTCTTGATTAACTGATTAATTGTTCAGTCTGTAAAATAGTGAAAATGTTTAAGTGACGTCTAATTGTTTGTTTTGTTTGAAGCAGCAAATCCTAAATCCTCACATTTGAGTGGGAAAAATTACTTAAATAAATCAACTATAGTTGCTTATTAATTTTCTGTTCATCAACTGAACTTAATATTTCAGGTCTAAATTTATACATTGTTAGGTAGTTTCATATGTCTCATATGTGTAAATGTTGTATCCTCATTTGTAAAATGAAAATAAAGATATAGATAGAAGATATGCGACGCCTCCACTCTTGAACTAAGAGTGGTGAGAAACTACTCTAAAGAAAATACATCACTTAAAAGTCATGAATGTGTCATGTTTTAATTAACTCCAGGTCTGATTCCTGCATGTGGTAACCGTGGAAACGTCCAACTCTATGTCGCTGCGCGTCCCTGCGTCCAGGCACTGATGAGAACCAATAAGTGGTGAAGAAACAAACCTAATAGAAATACCCTCATAAATTATGCAACAGGTTGCGAGAGGCTCTGTCCATTCAAGTCACACGCAGCTGTAGTCTGTCCATTCATGCAGCTGAGGGGGAATCTGCTATGCCTGCAGAATTATGCCCATTCATCTGTCTCTCAAATGTTTTACAGCCAAGAGATGGTACTAGTAGATCAACCCAAGCAACATTTAACTTGTGTCAGTCTGTCGGCAAACTGTGTCGTCCTCACTCGGATTGTCTATCACAAGATAACACTTTGTGTATCACTGCTGCGACATACAACACGTGTGGTGTGCTGAGAGCCCGGAGTGTAAACTAAACACTGATGTGTTGTGAAGCATCAGTTCGAGGCTTGGAAAGCCATTTGCACTGATTAAAAAAGTTGGAAGAGATTAAATCAACTAGAAATTGATTAAAATTGTCTTTATTTTAATCGCACACTTGCTCTGAACACTGTCTGGCTGATTTGGCATATTTTTTGTTCCTATTCAGCCTCCTTCACGCACCAGTAACTCTTACTGATCTGCTGTTAGTTATACCTTAAAAATAAATGCCACTCTTGGTGAGAGCATCTCACTAAGATATCATGCGTTTGACTAGTGTTGACTCTTTTTGGAGAAATGTAGAACTGTAAAGGTTCAGATAGAAAGTGAAGCAAATTTTTGCCTTGCATCATTTGCTTGTATTTGACTAAATGGAGTTCTTGTGGTGAATTCCCACCAAGCACAGTGGACAGCAGAGTCCACTCTCATTTATTTTATATGGGCCATCATCAAATTTGCATGGCATTGTGGGATTCCAGGTGATACGGGAATGACAAGTCATGCAAGAGAGGGGAGGGGTTTATACTATGCAAATGAGTGTGAATCTGGAGTTTTGATGAAAAAACAAAAAAAGCAATGCAACGCTGGGCAGTAGGTTTCATCTTTACCTGCTGCGGATACGCGTCTGTGGAGGATGTGACCATTATTGTACTTTCCGGGATTGCTCTTTTCTATATTCTTGGCCTCCAGGATTACAAATACAAACAAAAAACTACAAGTGCTACTTGGTGCAACGTCACATAAACTCTTGGAGAAAGTGCAGGTTGCCTATTTACACAATGTTTGCCAATGAGCAAGCTACTCACGATATTGTGCAATTTGTAGGTCTTCACTCTTAATGTTTGTTTGTTCCGAACAGACAATGTACTGAATTGCACCAGTTGTACAGAGATTACCTTGCTTCAGTGAGTTTGTGAGCGTACTAATGTGGTTTGGTTCACCTGAAACTCTTTTTCTTTCTGTTATTTCCCTCCGCTCTCCTCTCGTCTCTGTACATTTATGAAGCAGACGGGAGCAGAATTTTCCCTCAAGTTGAAACATTTCCAACTCCAATGGAGCCTTTCGGTCAGCTCTGTACACCCTCGTTCCTCTTTTAAAATTTGCCTGTCCTAAAACGGTTACACTACTTTTTTATGTTGCACTGAATCTATCAAAATCAAATCAAACGCAGACAACACATGCAGTCCTGATTGTAGCAGACTCTCAAGACAGTAAAATCATCAGGGTCTGATGATACGTAATGGTCACGAGTCTGTTCCAATACTTTCTGTGCCACAGCTGAACTCAATCCATGGTGAGGGAGAGAAGATTAAAGAAAAGGAGGAGGAGGAGAAAGTCTGCAGTAGACCGAAACAGAAACAGTAGATAGGTGAGGCATGAGATGAAGGCAGAATCTCGATTTCTGTCACGTGCACTTCACTGACACTTCTAAACAGGCCGACATTGGGTTCTGAAACAGCAGGAGCTTGGTGTTGTTTTCCTGCTTGTATTTTTTGTTTGTGATTTGAGTTTATTTTGGAGGAGACCTTTATAATCCCACCGTGCTTTCTGTCCTGTCTCCTGCACAACTGTTTTATTTAATATCGCTGCTTTGTAGCCGTAGCTCTGTGCATGCAAAGAAAGAAAAAAAAAAAAAAAAAAAAAGTAATGAAATAAAGTAGAGAGAGAGGAGGAGAAGGATTCCTCCTCCTCTCTAACCCTGTCTGTCACATTCTCCCCTTTCTTCATGACGTCTCCATGGATCTGAGCTTGCGGGTGAGCAAACAGACCCTCATCCTTGCTCACACAGACACACACACACACACACACACACACACACACAGCTCTCTTCTCACTACAAGAAGGAGCTTTCCCAAGTCTTTGCTTGAACATACACCAAGAACTGGGAAATGGATGAAGAAAGCTGATAAATGTTGTGCTTTTTTGTATCTTTCGCGTATATAACGATGAAGCTAGTGAAGCGTGGCATTTGGCTCTCACTAGCGATTTTCATTTTTAGTGTAACACTCATATTAAGACTAATGTAATATTGATGCCGGAGAAGGAGATTAATAATGCATCAGAATGTTGTCTAATCATTTACTGAGGGGATGGTGTTGAAAAGAGGCGACAGGAGGGAGAGCAAAATGGGAAAAATAAAAGGGAAAAAAAGGGAAAAGGCCCTAAACAGACACTTCTGTCTGCTCCCGTCACTTCTTGTACACTGTATCACACAGGCAGCTGTAAAGAGTTGATAGCGCCTGCAGCAGACTGCCAAATCAGTGGCACAGGAGAACGTGAAGGCACGCTGAAAAAGGAAGGAGGCATTCGCCTTGCAGAAAGTTCTGAAAACAATTACAAGCAGTGTAAAAAAAACGCTCTTCAATGCTCTTGTACTCTTTATACTTTATATGTTCAAAGCATTCCCGTTCTTCATAATGAGCCGCTGTGATCTCAGTTTTTGCTTATCTTGACCTCCCTCATCAGCTTCTAATGCCTACTTTTGCAAGACCGACTCCTGACAATTCCCTGGTGTTGGAACTTGTTGCATTCAGCTGTCAGCTACATGTGTAGGTGGAGGGGGCACTTGCGATGGTATCTGGAGCGCAAGAGAGCAAGAGTTTCTTCACTTGACAGAAAGTGACATTTGCACCTTTGAGTCAAGATGCAGCATCCTGTGGCTGCGGTGCATCATTGTCTGTCGCAACGTGATCCTGTGATTCTGAGTCATCTGTAATGGAACGGCGTGCGAAATGTCTTTGATTCTGTGCGACTAACACCACAAACCTGGTGTTTGTTGTTGATGGTTTATGTAGCCGAGACTTTTTGCTGCTATCAAGCCGCACTGTGGCTGTGCCAGAAATATCTTGCCATGACATCAGGCTGTCTACATTTAGGAGTTTATCCATGGGAATAAAAATCCAGCATCACCAGACAACAAAGAGAGCTCAGAAATGTGATGTGCGTTGCCAGTAGCTGTTCTTAACACTGTGAAAATGATTCAACATGTATTTTTTGTTTTTACTAAAGACATTACAGAGAAGCAGGAAGAGGTCTGAGTGACAGTATCGCAGGGCTGATCACAGACTGTAGTTGCAATTAACCGAACGTCTGCAACTTTGACCTTGCTGCACACTCAATACATGCAGAAATCAGTTCACTGACCTGGGACACAATATGTCTTAAACAGAAAAGAAATCACATTATTCTTCTATCATCAACTAAAGTCTCAGCACACATTTGAAATACCCATTGACAGAAGTTTTATTACAAAAAATAGACATTTCTGCAGCACAGCAACATAATAAACTGATATATGCCCGAGTGAGACACAGCCCATTACATACTTTGAGTACAGATGGACTCACTGGATGACACCATCTGTGCAAAAGCCCTGCTTCTATTTTCGGTGCACAGTCATAAATCAGAATTATGGTCATTGTGTTTTTCTTACTGAATATTTTGCGTTGGTTGCGAGCTCCTCCCCTTCCCTCAGCCAGCTGATCATTGGTTTTGGATTTCCCTGGGCAGAGCAGCTAAGCAGAGTGCTTCCCCCTTCCTTCGCCTCCACATATTGTGGCGGCGTCGCTGTAAATGAAGGTGGGGCTGTGGAGAAAGTGACAGAGCAGCAGTCGTCATTACAACAGTAAAGTAATAAAAATTAAACCGCATCAAAATGTCCTGTCGGATTTCTAATTGTTTCCCAAATACAGATTATGTTCCAGTTTTCACAAATATTTTTAGCCATGCTCGCTGCTCTGTGGGTGGCAGTACTGGTCAGTCCATCACCTGGTACAGACTGAAATGTCTCAATAGCTATTGGATGGACTGCCATGAAATGTTGTACAGACATTCATAGCTCCCAAAGGATGAGTCCTGTTGACTTTGATGATCCCTTGACTTTTTATATCGCGTCAGCATGAGGTCCAATATCTAATATATGTCCTATAGTTTAGTTTATCAAAACTAACAACATCCCCAGCATCCCCACGTATTCCTCATACTTATTGTTAATTAGCTAATTTTAGCATGCTAACACCCTGAATCCTGATGGTGATTGTGGTAAATATTATACCTGCTAAAAATCAGCACATTAGCACCGTGAGCATGTTAGCACCGCTGTGCCAAAGTAAGGCCTCACAGTTACGCAACCTGCAAGAACCCCTCTCTTGTGAGGGTTGAAATGTTCAGTTTGTGTTGAAAATGTCTCAGGAAGGTGTTGATACCCGTTTATTGATCATTTAGAAGGCTGAAGTTTGTGGTGCCGTTGAATTGTGTTGTGTTATACTGAGATCTGTCGTCAGTATTTTGCCCACAACATTTGTATCGGTGAGGTTGGAGGAAATATTAGAAGCACCTCTTGGTATGATGCCCCACAAACTGTATCGCTTCTAAATGATCATTCAGTTGAATTAACATCACTTTAAAACAATTTCAACAAAAGCTGAACAATATAACCTCCATGAAGGTTTTTTTTTTCCTTGTGTGTACATGTGGGACAATTGTGCATTTGAGGGATGAGGACAGTATCTAAGGGAAACTGGATAGAAAGAACAACACTCTTGGACAAAAGTAGAGTGATGTGGTTGCCACTGTTTTGTGCACCAGTTGGACAGTGGACATGCACCAGGGTTACTGACAATCTGCCATTTACTCTTCAAAACCTAAAAAACCACTTGGCCACATCACTGCATCTCCACCTGATGTTTCTGAGCTTCACTAACAGCCACGGGGGAGCTCTTCACCTCCTACTTCAGGCCAGTAAACTGCAGTTTCCTCAACCAGCTGCTTTCATAATATTTTGATTATAAATGGTGACACTGTGTTTAGTTAAAGAGAAAAAAAAGGTGCCGCTATGACAAGTGGGTCACTGCTTGCCGGTGGGAGTGTTGTCATGCTTCAGACTGCACACAAACACCTGGTATGGAGTAAACAAATCGCCCAATTAGCACATTGAGACATCTGCCCATCCATAGTGCCCTCTCACTCCCTAACACTCATTACATTATATGATACAGTAGATTAATGGAGATCATAATAAAATGCATGACTGGTTTATGTATCCCTTGCTAATGCAGTTGATAGGTCAATGGCTGAAGTAAATGGATCCTGATGCATCATTTTAGTTATTCAGAGGCAACCATGCGCAGTTGCATCACAATGAGTTTGTGCATTTCTCGTAAGATATACTTTACTGATTCTCACTGGGAGAATCATCCTAACTATTAAATCACTCAGATGCTAATACTTGCATCCACCTCTTATATGTATGTTCTCTGTGGGGCATAGTAACTAAGTAAATTTACTCAAGTGCTGTACTGATAAGTACGATTTTGAGGTACTTGTACTTGAGTATTTCCTCTACTAGAATTCAGAGTGAAATATTATACCTTTTATCCCACTATTTCAATATTTGAACTTGAAAACTGGATCAAGCTACCTACCTGTACATAAAGTAAAGAAATCTAGCTACACCAGTAAAATGCTACTTACACACTGATGCATCAGTATTATTGTTCATTTTACATATACAAAACATTACACTACTACTTGTACTTTACTTTTTTTTTTAATTATTATTATTTTTGGGCCATTTTTATGTCTTTATTACACAGTGAAAGTGGAGAAAGAGAGTAGGATTTTTTTACATTGTGGTATTGGTGCTTTCACTCAGCGGTGAAAAAAGTACTCAGATCGTTTTTTATTTAAAAACACCACTACCACAGTGTAGAAATATCTATTATTGCATTCAAATTTACATTATGTGACAGGATTATAATTTCTAATACATTAATGTTGTATTTGCCCTTTTATGTTGCTGCTGGTAAATGGGGCTCATTTCAGTTACTTTAGATAACACAGCTTGTGAATTCAAAGTCTTATCCTGTGTTGATCCATAACAATACATTACAATTTATTTGTTGCATTATTAACCTGAATCTGCAACTTGTAACTAAAGGTGCAGAATAAATGAAGTGGAGTAAAAAGTATAAGCACAAGTACCCCAAAACTGTACTCACTACACCACTTGCATAAATGTATGTAGTTACTTTCTACAACAGCTTTTTTATTTAAGGATCTGAGTACCTTTTCCACCACTGTAAGTGCTGTTATTAATTCTGCTCCTAATTCAGATTTTTCTCAAGGGATTAAGCATCAGTTGACAGGAAATAGGTGGCACATGTGGTGGTGACAGCAGCAGGTACATTGGTCAACCTGGGAGTTGTTTCACACCATCAGGTACAGCTTGTCACAGAGGAAGTGTCACTATAGCTGGGAAACGTGGGAGTTGCTCTACAAAAAAAGTAAGATGAGCATGAAATTCTCGCCCTACTTACTGCAGCTCTTCATCAGTTATATACATTAAAAGATGCTTGAAGATCCTGCACTCCCACTGCTCTTCTCTGCAGACCACACAGCTCATCAGCAGATGGCTTGGATGCTAAGAAGCAGGGTTTGGTCTGTTCTTTGAACGTTTACATTCGCTCTTATTCACCCACTAACTCAAGAGTGTGTCCGCATCGTTTTATTCCCTCACTTGGTCGTTCTTTTCTTGTCTCGGCTCCTAAGAGAACACGGCCACATACAGTACGCATTTTTCATTGATTTCTCATCATGAGCCTCAAACACTTCAGCGTAAACTGTTACAAAGAAAAGGAAGAGGCTCACAAGGAGACTTTCCTTCCTCCTCTAATGTCAGTTCACTCAAAGCACACACTTCCTCGCTACCACACTTCCATCCTCCCTTTCTGGCTGCATGATATTGTATGGTCACATTAGGTGAACACAGAGTCATTATGTCTTGATTGTTTGGCTGACATAAGGCAGCCATGTTTGCTTTGCTTTCAGGCACTTATTGTACTGGCTAAGTGCCAAGTCAGATATATCAGAGCTTTCAGAAAAATCTGATTTTCCTATTTGTAATTATCGCTTAGATGTTGATGCGGACAGTATTTATGAGTCAGAAACTTGTAATTATGGTAACACTGATATGATGTTTATGTGGTAATAAACATGCGTTTGAGACAGTTCACTGTATTTGCTGAGTTGAAAATCTGAATACTGAATGTAAAATGAATGCTTTATAAAGTTTACAATGAAACACAAAAGTAGTGTGTACACTGCTGGATGCTAACAACCCCACAATATAATGTGTCATACTTTGAAGACGCAGCAGTAGTGTCTAAAATCTGCTCACTATCGAGTAGGCTACTTTCTATTACACAAATAGGGAACAGTGAATGAGCGAAGAAGGGAGTGAGTGTGGCTTTGGTGTGCAGAAGGTGACTGAAACCTTTAACTAGAGATAGTATTGAAGCACAACTTACGCTTTAATTTTTTATAATGTCCCTGTGCTGAGGGTTACAGGTTATCTAAAATGAAATAAGCGCTTTGTGCTGCTCTGGGGCAACGTTAAAGAACATATCAGAGAGGAAGAGAAAAGCCAAAAAAAGTTCTTGTGCTTTGGTTTTTATGTTTTTTTGTCGGAACGTCATGTGGCACCTCGTCATTTTTATTCACCGCACCCCACGTCCGTCAGGTTGGGTCATTACTGGGCTGATATTGTGTACTGGGATCCTGGCATTACACTAATGGAAATAAATACTAAATTCTTTTTGTTTCATTTTTTAAAAACTGTTTTCCATTTGTGTACATAGGCCACATATGAGCTCTAACGGGATAATATTTCAGTCCATGCGAGCACGTGAGCATTATTTAAATTTGCACTTGGTGTCCCATATGGTCCTGAGGATGGTTGTTCACCAGCCACAGTGGGCCCATTAGTGACTGACAAGGACAGACACGCATGGGAAATATACAGAGCTGTTGGACAAATGAGCTGGCATTTGGTCCCCAACTGGGTCAACCAAATGGGACCTAAATGCCAGGCCATCGCTAACTCAGTGACACACAGTGGCAGGGTCTCATTTCTTTATGTTTCACTGTAGATGGTTAACAGTGTGATGGTTTACTTTTTGATCTCCGAAAAGCCTGCTGATGCTTGAAAAGTGAACAGAAGAGGGAAGGACAGGGGAGATGAGACTAAAGAGGAGAGGAGGCGATGAGGCGGAGGGCAGAGACAGAGAGAGAGAGAGAGAGAGAGAGAGAGTAGCCTTAGTGTCTTTTTCGGGCACAAGGCCTTGCCATCTGACACCTGCCACTGAGTGGGCATGAATTCCCTGTCCGCTTGGCAGGAAGTGAAGGCCAGCAAACAGGAACTCAAAGGAGGAGTGTATGCAAATACCAACGGCCAAAGGAAATGGGTGCCCTTAGTGTCTGTGCGGAGGCCAGACGAAAATGGCACCTGCTTCCTCACAGACAGCCATTTAGAGGACAACAGTAGCATAAAGTCTTCATATGAATTCCCCTGTTAGATGTCTAGACACTGAAACAACTGCTGCTTCTGATATTTCCATGAATGTCTGCCTATCATTCAAATAACACCCCCCAGAAGAACTAAATATTTGTACCAGTTGAACTACAAGTGTACATGAGTGGTGCTATGTCTCTTTAGCTACACACGTTAAACACATGAGGTCATGTAAAATGCCATATTTTAAAATGCCAAATATTATATGAAATTCAGGGATATTATTAGTCCTGCTACAGCCCGCAGAGCTCAGTTTCTGTTGAAAGGCCCGACAGGAGTGGAGAGCAGCAGAAGAGGGAGGGAGGGGGAGAGCGAGGGAGGGGTTGAAGTTAAGAGCGAATACTGATGAGGAGAGCTACAGAGATGCAGTATGCCTACACAACAAGACATTCACACATACGCCCACAGACGCTCACAAACTCGAAACATCACGAGAGCGTGCAGGTGACACTCGGCGGCAAATTACGACCTATTCACACTTCAACTAACAAGCTTCTACCAGCAGAGAGAAATCTCATTTAGGCACATACAAACACACACAATGAGACGCTTGCATGTCAATGTTGATATAATGCGCTACACACAGAACAAAAGTGCAGAAAGTAATCTGCAGTGTGTAACGTACGAGCACACCCCGACACACAAACACACACAAAAGAAAACATTATGTCCTGCGTTGATATTAACCATTTATACAGATCAGCATTTTTTTATCCCAAAGTGATTATGCGATGCAAGGGGCTTTATAAATGGTTCTTTACACAGTATTTCGCATACAGCTTGCTGTAATCATTATTCAAATAGGAGAATTGCATCCATTGTAAAACATATGCATGATCCAATCGAATATGCATGAGTTTCACACAGCGCTCATAAGTTCACAGACCAAAAATATACATGTGAATGAGCTTGACAGGACTTTGCTCGCAAAGTGTCTCTCTAACAACACAGAGGATTACAGCTTTCTGAAGTTAGAGACCTGTGAAGCTTTAACGCAAGAAAATCACCACATTTGACCTGAACGTATTCTTTCTTAAAAATGCCTTTGTTTGAAAAATATTCTCTCACTCATATTAACCAAGTACAGAAATGCAGAGGAAAGCAATAATACTACAAAGTTAAACATACTACTGTTCATGAATCTGCTGCATTTACTTTACTGCATCATGCATCTGCAAATGGCAAACACGTATTCAATTACATCTACTGCAAAACATATGAAGCAGCTTAACATAATATCTGTCCAAAAAGCATTCCTCATATGAAACAGATACAAGGCTTAAAAAATAAAAAAACCAAAGACATCAGTGTCTCTGTAGTCTCCGGTGCTCTGCAAGAATGTGAAGACACACTTCACGCAGGATTCTCTAAGCCACTGGGGTATTCCTGGGAAATGCAAAGGTGCAGATTTTTTTTCCGCCTGGTCATCACTTTGATAGCTCTCAGACCATCACAGACGATCCCTGCCGGAACCACCTTAAACAGGCCATAATCAATCCTCCTCTAACCAGCCTCTCAGCCCGTTTTACCCAAGGCCTGCAGGAATGATCCAAAACACAGTCACTCATTCATTGGGGCCTGATAAAAACTTACCGAGCCAAACTGTAGTCCCTTTGTTTTTCTTCATTTTCTTGTAAAAAGGAGTGCATAACGGTGTGTGTCACTGTAGTCAAAGATCAGCAACGACAAGAAGAAAGTCTGTCCTTTCACTTTCTATGTCCAGCACAGGGGAGTGTATTTTAAGAAATTTGTAAATATAAACATTCAAAGCAAAGGGGAGTAAAGTGATACATTAAATATATATTTTTCCATATAAAATGCTGGAAAAATTGTGATTTTTTTGGGGGGGGGTGATGGAATTGAATTTACAATGATGTGATAGAGAAGTGAAGCAAATCCTCACATCTAAGAAGCTGCGACCAGAAAAGGCAAATCATTTTCAGTCAGTCCACTGATCAATTAATCAGCCTCTAAATGTTTGATGTAACACTTTAAAGAAAGTTACAATTGCAAACCAAAAACAAAGCTGGGATGAGAAATAGACATTTAAAACAAACCAGTATGTACAGTAAAAAAAACATAAATTACTTATTTGATCTGAACTTCTATCATTACAATAGATGCAAAAACAATCATTTCAACCTTTCAAAAATACAAAAAGTACAAGAAAATAAATGTAAATGTAAAATGTAAAAACATTTCTGTTGAATTATTATTTCTCCATCTTTGCACTAAAAATTTCTGAAACTTCGAAGAATTAATACAAAAACTTAAAACTACTGATTTATGCAGCCTCACAATAAACCCTCAAAGCCCTTTATTGGAGAGCTCCACACTGAGTGGCTGAATATAACAGTATGATTATCAGACTACAGATGCCTGTCCTTGAGAACAAACACAAGATGACTGAATATGGAGCTAAAATGTGTAATGCATTTTTTTTTCATTCACACCCACAAACACCTAGGTCATAGAGCAGGTTGTATGATCAAGTGACTCACCATTGACTGTGAGGTGCACCCAGCTGCCGTTGTGGAAGGTGTCGTACTGTTGCTCCAGCATCAGGACCCTGCACTCATACCAGCCCTGGTCCTCGGAGCGCACCGGGTCAATCTGCAGGGAGGCCTTCCCATGCAGAGAGGCTCTACCTGCAGACGGAGTGGAAAAGAACAACAGATTTAACCTCCTCAGAACTATACACATCTATCTTTTTCTGCATTTCAAGACAAATGTGTGCTTTTCCAGCGATGGTCCACTTCTCCATTTAAACTCACACCTAGTAGCTTTCCTTTGCCACCACGAAGATCTATCATATCAGCTGGGGGTTAAGTGCTTCACTTTACCCTTTTATTTTTCTTGCAGCATGAAACACATTTATGAAGGACTGGGTTGGCCTTTTGCACCAACAGTAGGCTACAAGTTATGGTGTAGTATTTTTAGAGCAGGATCCAGAAGGACAAAATACGGCTTTGTCTTCTAAAGAGATTAAAAAGATCATATATTCTTCCAGTGAGTATAATATGTTATTAGGATTAAGTGTAACAACAAACCTCCTGTTTTTCTTCTCTCTGAAAGGGCTCCATAAAGTCAGACTTTGAACTTCTAGTTATTAAAATAAGCACAAGCCCGAGCCTGTTTTGATGCAAGTCCAAGTCAGGTGTGACAAACAAATGCTTTTTACCGACTTATTCCTGTTCAGGGAGTACAACAGTCTGGAGTTTGTCCAAGCACTGGATGGAAGGGAAGGAAAACACCCTGGACAGGTTTCCAGTCTCTCCCAGAGCTAACAATCCCTAACTCTCACTGTGCATTCATATCTCCAGGCATCTTTTAGCACCTATAATCAACCTGACTTAAAAATCTTTGAACTGTAACACTGAAACACAAATGCGCATATAAGTACGTGCAGACCCTAGATCCCCCCGAAACTCCAAAAAGGGTTATTAGCAAAAGAATTTTGTTTGTGGATTAAAAAGTTAAGTTTAACCCTAACCCTAACCAGTTTTGGAAAATACCCTTATTTGAGTTCTTGCTTAAAGTTAGTTCGTCTTGCTTAAATCAATATCGTTCTCATATGTGTTGGATATGAAGTTACAGCCAGCAGGTGGTTAGCTTAGTTTTAACTTCAGTTTTTACACAGACAAAACAAAGCTATAGATGGAGTTATCTAGTGAGCTTTAAAGGTGCTGGTAGGCAGATTTTGCTACCTTTGGCTGGAGCCAGGGTAACCGTTTCCCCTTGTTTCTACTCTTTTTGCTATGCTAGGGTAACTGGCTGCTAGCTGTAGCTGCATATCTTAGGGACAGACATGGGACTGGTATTGATTTTTCTTCTAACTCTCAACAAATAAACACTACAAACTGTCACAATTTTTTTACCATAAATGAACAACCATCTGGCTTGAGCTACTAGGATCTATGCAAAAAAAAACTACCCAGGAGCCACGTCTTCATCTGAATTAAAATTAAGTATTTGGTGTCGGTGTGGAAAAAGTCCATCCTTCTACTTCACAGAAATCATCTATTTCTAATAAAACTTCTCCATCCGCGCCTCTTTTTTTCTTCGAGGCTAAGGATAAATTGGACTTCTAAAAGGAGGAAATCACAAGGGATGAGAGAAGTTCAGGAAACCAGGCATGGTGAAATCTTCAGCTGCTTAGCTGTCTGTCTTCAAGCCTGCAGCCCGCTTGCTCACATGGCTGCCTCTGACAGCCCAACAGACTAAAACACTCGCTTCTGCTCTGTCTGACAAGTGTTCTCAGATGAAGCATTTTTCAAAACTTTGATGTGTAGATGTACTGTAAGCACTGTTTCCTCTTACTTCAGAGTGAGTGTCAGGCAAATATATTGATGTTGAGGGTGGGCTGAATTGCTCTACCAGCATGCGAGAGACAGATACCCCAATCCTGGGAATGCTGCCATAGTTTGGGTAGAAAACTGACGTTTTTTTTTTTTTTTTGTTAGCAGAAAATCAATACAGCAAAGAGGAAGAGAGAGGAGTGGCAACTGCAGTCTTGCAACAAAAAGGTAGCTTGTCTTTAAAAAGTCAGGTCTATTCAGCCCGGGCATTGAAGTGCTGAGTGGGGTGGGTGGTGGCGTGAAGGGTAGGAATCAGCTTCAGCTCCCATTTGTCAAGGAGTGAGAGGGTGCTGCTGTAAACAGAGTTAACGGCACTGTATCCACGTCAGGACTGCCCCCCCCCGGGCATACACCACTTACACAGCACAGGGTTCTGTCTACTGTGAAAACAGAGGAGCTAACACCTTGTTCAGATCACATCGCAAGCTTTGTCAGATAGGAAAGCTTTGGAAAGGAAATACTAAAAATCCAAAGTGACAAAGCTGGCAGACACAATGTGGTACACTAGAAAACAACTTTTAATCACGAAGAGCAACGATTAAAAGAGGAAAAAATAAAACTAAAGGGCAAAGATCATATCTATGCTTTGGTTAAAGTTGCACCATTATAAATACGAGCACTAAAGCTACCTGAACAAGATATAAAATTTGTGTATGACATTTTTCATCCCACATTTTGACTTGTCGTAAGACGGAATATAAATAACATTGACAATAATTCTTTTCCATTTAATGTTCACAGGCTGTGTCAGAAACTTGCCCCTTGTTTGCCCACGACTCCCTATTACAAGCCTAGTATGCTGTGCTCTATAGTGAGCAGTAAATAGAGATTTCAGACACTTCTGAATCAGCACTATATCTCATTGCTGACAGGTGTTGTGCTGCAGGACTGCAATTTTCACATCTATAAAATACAACACAATGCATGGTGGGAATATTAGCATATATTAGTGTAATTTTTTTTGAGGGCATTATATTGAGTATAAATTTCACACTCAGAATTTGGACAGTCGAACCGAATGGTGCACATTAAATATAAATATAATATTAAAAATAGAAAAAAGTTTGACATCAGCTTCTAGTTTTTATTCTGATTCATTGGGAGTTACAGTGAAATAAAATCCATTATTAACATTAATGTAATCTATTCGGCTACATACAGAATGTTTGTATCTGGTTTTGCCCCAAATACATAACATCACAGGTTGCTAATTTTAGCTATTCATCCAGTGTGACTACAAGGCTAGCATTTGAGGCAATCATCTTGGAATAAACCATGAACATTCCCAAATTGGAATAACAGGAGGTTGTCCTGTTCTTCCCATTCTGCTGACATGGCTAATATGCAGATTTTGAACACAGTTAAGTAAGTCAGTGAGTGTTGCGTGCAGAATACCAGGATACTGGCCCTGCTAGACCTAAATGGAATGCAGCCATTATTAATATTTATTAGTAAAACATATGTTTTTGCTGCATTTGCGTGATGCTGGCAGAAGGTACACATTGAGAAACCCTCATGTTATGTTGACTTGGTAGCATTCATGCATTATTCCATGATGGTAAATACATAGATAGCCGTCTAGTCAAACTAGATAAACATGCTAAATTTGGTGTTTTATGGTGTTACGTAATTGCATTTGGTCACAATTAAAATCAGACAAACAAAGTCTATATTGCTCCTTTTCAATTGGCCAGATCAACTGAATTAGCGCCAATATTGAATTTTATTCATATATAAATGCCAGTCATGGTGGTTTTGTAGCTGTTTTGCAACTACCATCAAATGGGAGATATCATATCTGTCAGAAATTGCTGTTATTTCTGATGTGGAGTTAAAACTAGCAGGCTGCATGTTTTTTCCTGCTTGTAATTGCAGTCTGAGAATATGCAGCATTTTCCAACTATGAAAAAAATGCAGTGCCAAGCTAACCACTAGCTGCACGATAAAGTGCTAGCAACTGAATTCAAGAAAAAAGCAAATGACACAAAACGGTTGTACCTCAATATTTTTTGTGTTCACATAATCTTTAAACCCTCTTTCTTTTAACAGTAAGAAAAACATCAGTCAACAACAGCCTCCAATGTACATGTAGGGGAAGTAGATCAGATCTCAATAAAAACATCACATATACACACATGTGCATGTTATCCTCGTTCAGGCTGCAGCTAAATACGGTGCTGAGAGATATGATTTCGTTTTCCAACAGCTTGTCCCAAAGCGGGAGAATCTGACACTAAAATTTCATAAGCTGCATATCTGAATTATTGATTGCGTCTTTGCTTGAGTGCGCTCAAAAATAGATGTTTTTAAATGTTGTAATTTCCATATAGCCGCAGGACAAACTGGCAAAAATGATCCAGGATAGATTTGAGTCTGGAAAGAGATATGTACCATTTCTCATTTAGCAGTGAATCAGACGGGGAAAAAACACAGTTGTAATGAGAAAATGTCTTCTCTTACATTTGAATTGCATATTAAAATTAATATACTGTAGGCCTCTTAATAATCAGTAAGACTGGAAAATGAACAATGGTCACTGACCCAGTCAAACTGAGTCACACAGAAACCGGATGGATTTAGTATCACCGAAATCAAAAAAGCAATATGCACCATCTGCTACACCACACTTTGATCACACTGTAAGTACAGTATTCTTGTATAATCTGCTCTGTTTTGGTAGCAGCTGTGTGAGGGAATAATGGCACATTTACTCTATTCGCCAATTTTATTCATATTGAGTGATAACAATGACCTATTATGGACCTATTAAGTGCCCCAAAGAGCATTTCATAACGTACAGTCCGGTATTATTATCACACTGTCACCATGCACATGCAATCCCCAGAATACACTTTAATCTATGTAATGAGACTGGCCATATTTGTGTTGCATCTGTTCACTGGTAATTCCTCAACAGTGGACTCGATGGCACATGGCAGAGGCCCACTGCTAGAGCCCCAGTGAGCACAGTGGAGTGTAATGCTGTTTGAAAAGTGCTGCTCGCTCATACCCTGCTGTTAGTCAGGAGGTTAAAGTAAACAGTGAAAGGCTCCAGCAGCTGCAGTATCTACAGTAGCCACTACAAAACAAAAAGAAGGGTTCCCCAGACAGTGAGTCACTGCCATTAAGCTTGTTTTCAGTGATGACCTTGTTTGAAAAAGCCCATAGGGAGGAATTTGTGTGAATTCAATATTATTCACACTGCTTTCACTCCACTCCTATTAATAAAAAAACAGAAAAGTCTGTTATGTCCATGTTCAGGACGCACACACTAGGGAGATAAATCCTCCAGCTTTTCGACAAGCTGTGCTTTGACTTTATTTCACAGCCTATTGCCAGGTCAGGCAGGGGCTTTGTACTTGGTAAAGAGGTGGGAACAGGAAGGAATAATTCTAACCTCGTTCTGACAGCTTGTCATCTTGTCACAGATGCTGAAGCAACATCAGAGGAACAAATTTCCTGCTGTGAGGGCAGACATATTGTCTAAGCCAGGACAGGGAGCCCTTAAAGTTGTCTGATGCTGTGGTGAATGTGAAGAAAAACATTTAGTGTTAACACATCTATAGTATTTTTTATAGCAATATACAGCACACTCAGTTGCCAGTTTATTAGGTACACCTAATACAACAGTCATGCAATCAATCCTACCTTCATGAGCAAGCTTCAGTTTGTTGTGCTGTGGAACTGTACTGCATTATACTGACATTATTTATTAAAGCCAGTGATTTGTTGGTTATAGCTTCATAAAAGGAAAGATTTTCACCAGATTACCTCACTTTCTAAAACCTTCTATATGTGCAGCACATGGGCTTTTTTAATATACTGTATTGACTCTACACTATATGTGGTCTGTGCTGCATCATCACTGGAGTGTGCAGGAAAGCATGTATGTACAATGCAGTCATAAATTGCTGAGACACAGTTATTTCCCTCTATGCAGTAGCTGTCCCTGCACAGCCCTGAACGCCATGTTAAAACAGAAGAAAGTGCTGCTGAGGAACGAGCACAGCCAAGTCTTTCTCTGAGAACTCACAGTGAAGGCCTCAGTGTACTGTACCATGCCTTATACTTAGAGCCCAAACAGACGAGGTACCATTCTGAGGGAAAACACCCTGGAACTCACCCTGAAATTTCAGGTCAACCTTTCCGACGAAATAGGATCGGGAGGCACATGTACTCAGCACATTTGCCCTGCAGGATATTTAACTGGTCGTCACAAATGTCTCTGCTTTCAGCCAGAAGCTCATAATTATGTCTGCAGTAGTGTGGGGAAATCTGTATACTGTATTATCATAGAAATGTCAACAGAATGATTATAGTAGCGCAGGGCCCTTAAAACTGAAATTTGTAATGCTTTGAGGATTCACAGCTTGATGGACTCACAAAGGTAATTTTGAGCTGTTTTAACTGTTGGAGACAGACAGTAATCTCTGGCCTCTCTCTTACTTGGTTGACAATACCAATGCAGTCAGGTTGAGTCTCTGTCAAGGCAAACTGTTTTCTAAGTGACAGTTTTACTGAGACAAAGCAAAACAAAGTCAGTAACACAAGAATCATACGCCCTGTTATCTTTGCTGTTGTTAGATGAGAAGTTCTGTATGTTCAGTACGCTAAATATGAAGCTAGAGGCAGCAGCAGGTTAGTTCAGCTTAGCATAAAGACTGGAGACAGGGGGAAACAGCTAGCCTAGCTCTGTCCAAAATCTGCCTACAAGTGCCTCTAAAGCTCAGAAATGTTGTTTTGAAATGTTGTTAAATTTCTTACAAAACCAGAAGTGTAAAAACAACACATTGTCGTTTTATAGACGATTATGTGTTTGGACCGTTTCTCAGCTGGGTGCAAGCCTTGTGGTTACTGTGAGGTTACCGGCACATTAAAACTACAACATGTCATTTTAGCTGTTGGTGCTGGTGGGTGGAGTTTGAGACATTTGAACGGTCGAATTTCAATCTGTCTTGAATTTTTCTTGGATGCATTTATACTTTGCTTTTTTTTTTTTTTTTTTAAATCAATCCGCCCATGAAGCATGAAGTGACTTAGTTTAGGCAGAGTCAGGCTCGCTGTTTCTCCCTGTTTCCAGCTGAGCTAACCTGCTGCTGGCTGTAGTTTCATATTTACCATACAGACCGGAGAGTGACATCAAACGTCTCATCTAATTTAAAACTGTAGAGATTTAGAGAGAGAGGACTTACTGTACTTGGCAATTAAAAAGATCTTGATCCTGATTCCTCCCAAGACACATCCAAATGCTCTTTAATTCAAAAGTTTTAAACTAAATCCACTACAGATAAATCAGACTTTTCATAAAGTCTCTGTATTTTGTCAGAGCTTATTTAGCTACATTTATCTTACCAGTGTACTCCGGGTCCACATGAGGAGGGTAGAAGCGGAAGTTGATGAAGAAGGGAATAGGCACTCCGAACTTAAACCACTCCACCACATAGGGGGGCTGCTGGCCGTCCAGGGGAGGGGACACGTCACACCCCAGGATCACGCTCTCTCCAGCGCGTGCCGTCACAAACCGGGGCTCCTCTCTCACTCCGTGGGCACCTGATGAGAAAGACGCCGCTTTCAGTACAACCAAGGAATTTTAATGATCGTCTCAATTGGGCTGACGTCTGACATGCCAGAGAACAAGGTGCAGGAAAATTCTTCTACACAGGATTCCTCCAGACAAAGCAGAAAAATCTCATTGCATTCAAGTCACCCAAGACTAATTTACAAACAATAATTGGATGGCAATTAAAGGTGATCGATTAAACTGTTGCATTACACTTTGCTTAAGATGCATTGGACGCTCACGGCCTACAGCAAGATCACTGTGCAGATTCTGAATGGTCACTGTGCACATGGGTAAACCCACTCCCTTTCATCAGCTTTCCTCATGCCTCCATTGTCATCTGTCACCTGCATCTGTTGGTGAGTGGTTTGTGGCTGTGCCATACTGTACTAAATGAGCTGCCAAGGGGTTCCATTGATCATAGCTGGCTGCTGCTCAGATGAGCTTTACTATGAGCACCACCAGGCCTGGCGTTTAGCCATGAATGTCCAGGCACGCTGCCGAGCGTTGACCTATCAGATGACTGAAAGGTCGGCATACCTGCCTCAGCAGAACGCTCACTCTGGGAATGGATTTTCTCCAGCTGCCACCCCCACTTTCATTGAACCGGCTGTATCTCCACCGTCAGAGCAAGCGTGACTACCCGCCCACGCCCAGGGGGGAAATCGCTTCAGGGATCAAGAGACATGCTGACGTTTCACTCCAGAGAAACACCAGCTGAATAACGTAATGCTTTCATTAGCAGCATCATTTGCATTATCTGGGCAAATTTTTTACAGGAAGAACAAATACACTGGGACTTGGAAGTATTATGGGCTCAAGCAGCACCAGTGTTACTGTCTGTAATGGCGCTCCTCTCTTTCATGTTCAACTCCCATCACCGATGTGTGAAATGGAAATTTCATATGACCGAAAGCACTTCAATTGTGCACGCTGAAATTAAAACCTAAATATTTTCATCCAGTTCTTCTGTCTGAAGAATAAAGCTCTAACTCCACCTCTAAAGGCCATATGCAGTTTACCAGTTTAATCTGCATTATCCTGCGATAGAGTTAATCTACTTTATTCGTTTCAACGAGCACAGATTCTGGACTGAAACAGAGCAGAGATGTGGTCAGCCAGTTACGGACCACAGTACTGGAATCTGCTTGGCTATTGTGTCTCTTTAGTAAGAAGGTAAAAGCAGCCATGCTTTGCTACCTTGAGCTCTAATTAGCAAAACAAAACCAATGAAACGTGCGCATGACTCACTCAACCCCACATGAGTATTTAACAGCCCCTGCCGGTCTTCAATAGACCAGCACCAGAGCACAAGAAACTGCACAAGTCTGAACATTAACCTAAAAGATAATTAACTTCCAACCAACCCACTGTAAATGTTACAAGTGAAAAATATGCTCACAGGGGAACGGATTGACAGCTGCAAGCCACAGAGGTTGTACATGAACAACACAAACATGAACATGAATAATTTGAACCATTTAAATCATGCCGATAATAAAGCGGCATTTTTCATTAAAATAGAACCGTGTTTGATCAAGCACAGCTTGGCGCGTCAAAATGCATAAAGATTGCTGAGACTGATAGAGTGGGGAGTTGATTTGTGCAAAGACCTTCATGACGCTGTATGAACCATGACCTTTTAATACACTTCTGGGGAAACCTGTCCCATCCAGTTATAAGCACAACAAAATCAGAAATCTGCTAAACTAATCCTTTCAGGCTTGCCAAAGGCCTGAAATTCACACCTGAGCATGCTCCACCGCAGCCTCATTTATAACACCTTTAAAAACGATTATAACAGCCCCTTTCAGCGCTCCACACAGTTATTGTTTTGAGTCATATGACACCAAACTTACTTGTTACATTCTGTTTAGAAAAGAAAGGAAGGAAGAAAAAAAAAAAAGAAAAGAAAATTTGATCACTGAATCCCAACGTGGGTGCTGTGAGGAATGGTTCCACCGTGGAAAATGTGCTTATTCTCTTTCTTGCTGAGGGATGAGAGGATCAATGCCACTCTGATACAATATGAAGCTAGAGTTAGCAGCCAGTTAGCTTCACTTAGCACAGAGACTGGAAACAAGGAGACAGCTTGGATTGTTTAATCCCAAAAGTTTAACAACTTTCAAGGTGGTGGCAGGCAGATTTTGTTGCCTTCAGACAGAGCCAGTCTTGCTGTTTCTCCCTGTCCAGTCAAGCTAAGCTAAGATAGCTGTCTACTTCATATTTACTGTGCAGACATGACAGTGGGGTTGATTTTCTCATCTAACTCTTGGCAAAAAAAAAGTGTATTTCCCAAAATGTCAAACTGCTCCTTTAAACAACTGGAACATGCATATTGCAGCTTTACTTCACTGATTTCATCTTCTAGCCACCATCTCTCACATTTGCTAAGAAAAAGCTATTAGTTATTTATAATAAGTTATTTATATTTCTTTAAGGACACAGCAAGACATTTACTGGACATTTGTAAAAACATTTTACCACCTCAAAAACAAGGTGATATTTACAGAACATTAACTACTTCTTTATATGTAAAAAAAAAAAAAAAAAAAAAAGAATCAACACCAAAATCATCATATTTAAGTTGTGTAAGTAAAGCAGTGAGATGACACAATAGGAAGGTCTGCTGCCATAAATAGAGCTCTAAGATACATCTCAATCCTTAATACAAACTGGGTCTGTGACCCATAGTTGTACATGTTCAGGACCGGGGTGTTAGATAACAAATTATGGTCAATACTTGAAGTATCTTTTATCTTGGGTCCAGCTCTCGTGCTCTATGGCTTTCAGAGGAAAAGATCATGCAGGCTCCCATCCATAATGAAACACACTGGACACATTGTTTGGTTTGAGTAAGTAGAGTCACTTGACATGAAGCACAGGCTCAAACCCTGTGGCACAAGAGTGGCTGCTGCTGAAATCCATTGTTTTCTCTGCAGACAGTTCAGGTTGCAGAAGTTTTAGCGGCTCAGGTTTCTCAGTGACAATATTTTTTGATCCCGATGGCAAGAGAAGCACATCTTGGACAGAGAAGAGACTTTAAAGGCTCGAGATAATATATTGGAGGGCTAATAATTCTCCAATTCTTTTATGAGATCCTCATGAAGGGACGATCAGCACAAGCTTGGTCACTGCTATAGCCTTTTTAATTTCCTTAATGGAAATGTAGGGTTTATGGGGGCTTATTCAGGGGAACTATTTATGCTCTCAATGAGACATAAATGTTATACAATGATCCATGCTTAAGATATTCCACACAGACAGTACTGCGGATGTAAAAGCATCAGTACAGTTAAGAGATGATGGCAACTCATAATTGCTTTGGCACTGTAAACATAAATTCAACTAAAGTTGGAGAGTGAACCGTAAAACCCCCCAAATACAGAGAGGCAGATATCTGTTGAGTAAGATCTGCATAAATCAGGCAGCTAATAAATCCAGAAGACCAATATGTTTTATGTATCTATCCTCGGCATATAGAGGATTTACTGCTATGATCATGAATTCCAACAGGGTAACAATTCAATCATCTGTCAAATAAATCATCTATATGGCTGGCAGTTCATGTACAAAAGCAAAACACAGGGGGGATAATTCCACATTGTTAGGCACAGGTTAAACAGGCAGTGTCACAGCAAGTTAGTCAGAGCCAGAGCCAGGGCTGCAACCTGTGTTTATTTTTATTATTGATTAACCTGCTGATTTATTTTCTTGATTAATCATTAATCAGGTCTAGGGCTATAAAATCTCAGAAGACAGTCCCATAAGGGTTTAAGATTGGATTTAAGAATGCACACTCGTGTAGAAGAACTTTGTTTTTATTCATATCTATTTGATTAAGCATTTTGCAAACCCTTTAGCTTTAACTTGTGACCCATTTAAAGTGTCACTAAGCAGATGAAACTATAAAGAATGTTTGTTGTTTTTGCCTGAAAAAAATGTAGTTGACAATTATTTTTCTGTCAATCGACTAATTGATTAATTGATTAAGTGTTGCAGCTCTAGTCAGAGTTTTCCCTTTGTAACAGATCACTCAGTCAATAATTATAGTGGTCTTTCTATATCTGTGGAGATTATCTATAGAGATCAGATAAATAAAAACATATTAGCAAAGCGGAAATGTGAACAAAAATATCAACAACTGAATGAAGCAGCCAAAGACAAGTGTTAACTGATACAGACAACGTGATGTAACATCATAAACCAGTAAGAGACATCTGTTTGCGGTCAATCAACAGCTGTCCAGACCAGCACATGAATCACTGCAGCAGAACAGTGGGGGCACACGGGGTTAAATCTGCAAGAGATTTCAACCCAGAGTGTTTTTCAAGTGGCAGTGGCTGAAAATAGCTCTTTTACTAAATTGTACTTTCAGTAATGATCACAGATTTGTACAGTAAATAGACTCTCAAGGCAATTTTGGGCAATAACCAGGCAGCACAGAGCTGGAGAAATGTTTTGACAGTAATGAGGTCCAATAACACACTGAACAATATTGAGGAAAAATATGAAAACTGAGGGAGTTCAATGAGAGACAGTTTTAGATTTAGAGGAGTGCTTGGGTTTGCTAAACCTCTTTTTTGACACGAGCGCAATATTTCACCCAATAAACCTAAAATCTAATATTTACCTCATGCTTGGATTTGATTCAGCGTATGAGCTAGGGAAACCATTGCTCACTGCAGTTGGAGATTTTGTAAAGGATGCATCAAGAGCTAAAACGCTGCGTGTGTTTCTCAGATGTGAGGATATGAGCGCCACTTTATGCTGGACAGGGCTCCCGATGTGGAGGATGTAATGGAATATAGACTGGACGGAGGCTGGAGTGAGAGTCTCAAGGACATGCAGCCACTGGGCTGGATGGGCCACTGCCAGGGCGGTAATTGAATGCCAGCCTGCATGTGCTGAAGGTCACATCAGAGAATGGCCTCAGTGTGTGTGTGTGTGTGGTATGCCTATGTGTATCTGTACATACAGTATCTGTGTATCAGTGTTAATATGGGTCTACAAAATTGAAGTATAGGCCAGTGCATGATGTATAAATTGTATTTGTTCTGTAATGGAAATTACATTTGCATCAGCAGCTACACTTAAAGGGAAATTTAGGCAGAGTGTGTTTACATACACACCAGTATCCCGGTTTCGAGTCTTAATCTGGTTTTGGTTATATTCAGGGTATGGCATTCACCTAGTTATTCATCTTCTAGCATAAATGACTCTACATGGCTTTAGGAGGAACCTATTTTGTTTTCTTTTAGCCACAATTACCACCCTGCAAGATTTGCCCTCTCTATCTCATCACCAGCAATGAAAAACACAAGGTATGTTGGCTAAATTAGTTTGTCTGCTAGATCAGTCTTTCTGGCTGTGTTGGAGGTTGTTTGCATCAAACAATATGTAAGTAGGCTTTATATTTTGTACCCTCTCTTAGATGATCACAATGATTACAAAAAAAAAAACGTTTAACTGATAAGTCATTTTCGATTTCTGTTCTACTATTTTGGTCAACCTGCATCTGCACAATCACCCTATTCAAACACAGCAATCCATTCTTTAGCTATGGAGCCAATCCTGGGTGAGGGCGCCAGGTCACCAGTCTCTCACAGGGCTGACATATAGAGACAAACAACTATTCATGCCTATGGCCAATTTAAAGTCACAAATCAACCTAACCTAAATTAACCTGAACTGTATACCTTTGGACTGTGGGAATCCTACCGCACACAGGCACCTGCAGATTGACTCGAGGTGGTATTGCTGCTGCCCTCTTACAGAAATGATCTGAGTCACGGCTCCACTCACATACTCCAGTTGAGTACGAGTTGAAGCTTGAGTGGATGTTTAAATCCTATGCTTCATGTATGTCATGATTTATTCACGAAGTCTGTTTCAATAGACAGACGTCACGTCCAGGCTGGTCTCTGTTCCAGTAACTGATGTAACTCTGTGAAACAATTAAACCTTCATGATTTTAACAAAGTCAAACAACATTTACTTTGTGAGCACAGAAAAAACTACAGCTCCCATGAAAACAAAGATAAATAGCAGCAGCGCGGTTCCTGTCTGTCCTGCTGTTATTACAGTATGTTTGTACTGACCACGACCACTCAACTCGTTCATGAACTCCCCCTCTGTCAAGCAATGATGTTTAGTGCTTGTCTTGGGCTTATGGGAAATGGTGTTCATTGAAGGCTGCTAAACACCTAAATATTGAATAAACAACAATATTAGATACTACTGTCCTTCTCTGGACACAAAACATACTCTTGAGAAAAGCTCTGTTCCACAGCTGGATGCTTAGTTATTAGCGTAGTTACAAATGTCAGTGGGATTTTTAATGAGGTTTTCTTGCTTCTGGAACAGAACCCGAGAGTTCAGGTTTCACTTCAGCTCTCTCTATCGGCCCACCCAACCTGGCTGGTAAGGCAGCAGGTGAGTCCTCAGACTTGTAGTCACTGCAGAGTAAGGCTGCTTTTTACAAGGTCAGAAAACAGCCTTATCTTTGTTGATGATTTTGCCATTTACAATGAACCAAAAGTACATCCACACAGTAATGGGGGTCAAGCTGATAGTGAATTTTAAGAAAGCAAAGTACTTCAAACAGTCTGTTTTTTTCCCCATGTTCAAACGAAAGCTTGTATTTCAAATATAAAGTGACAGCACTTATCTCTACACATAACTTCTCTCCAGCAAACATTCACAACTGGTACAGTCAAAGTGTAAACAAACAGATTTTGCACATTTTACAATAAAGTCTGCAGAGCAGAAGGTATTTTCCAGAAGGTGGCATTCAGACAACCTCAGTGCCTGCTGCTTTCACTTTTCTACAGGGACAATCCAAGATAGATTGGGCCTCTTCATTATTTAGCTCTCTCTAATGACAAAGTTCTCCTCTCAGACAAGCAATGCTCAGTCAGGGATGCAATGGATGTGCTGACACCTGCTCGAACACACAGTGAGGACACAGAGAGAGAGAGAGAGAGACAGAGAGAGAGAGGTGTGTGAAATTGGCTTGGCTTGCCAAAGGCACAAAGGGCGAACCAACATTGCTAGGCACTGCACTACCAGAGGTGCACATTACAGGGCGTCTTTGGCAGGAGCTGTAAGTCACAGACATTCCTCAGTCCAGCCATGATTCAGGCATTTTTTTTCCCCACAGCATTTTTTTTTTTTTTTTTTTACAAGAGTTATAAATGCTTTAGCCAAGGTGTTTTAAAGTAATTACACAAAGAGGCATATTGCTGCTGACAGTGCTTATTAGTGCTTTCATGTGGCTTGTCTAACTACAGCTGCTTATGAGACTGTGTTTCTTCAGCATCAATAAATCGTATGTAACAGTGTGAGTGAAAAAGTCAAAGCAACAGAGCTCTCCTGTATGTGAACTGCTCAGACAATCCACAGAACGACACTGGCTCCACATATCTTCCCATCAACGTATCCACTTCCATATAATTCCCATTTGCTCCCTCCCTCTCTCGCACTCACTTCCTCTCTCTATGACTCACATACACACTCGTGCTGCAGTCTCAGAGCGACATAAGTGTGCCCCGTGTGGATTCAACACTTATGTCTGGAAACAAGTGCCTCTTATGCAGATGCATGTGCATATGTGTTTCCTCAAAATAGAGAAAAGACATGACAGATTCAGGGTTGTAAAGTTCCTTTCAGATGCATGAAATGTGTTCTTGATTGGGGTGGAGTAAGTTTAGCGAGTATGGTGGTGTCTTGAGAAAAGATGAAAGTAGTACTGATTATGACTACTATATCAGTGTGGTTCCTTATTTATCAGATGATTTATATGTCTCTACATTAGTATATAAGATTAGATTCAGTAGCATCATTAGTGCTGTTTGATATTTAAGCATCATGGAAATTGTTCAAATCACAAGGATTACTGTCAAATATAACCCTGCATCATTTATGGTAGAAAATAAAAAGACTTCCTCCATGGTAAATGGATGTAAATCTATGAGCGCTGCAATGATGAATCAATTAGCTGATAAACAGAAAATTAATTGAAAACTATTTTGATAATTGTTTAACAAATTTAGTCATTTTACGAGCGAAAATTCCAATATTTGCTAGTTCAGCTTCTAAAATGTGAAGATTTCATGTCGTTCTTCATCATACATGAAAGCAAACTGCCTTCAGTCATTTCATTGACTACATGATTAATTGGCAGAGTAATCGAAAGAATCATTAGTAGCAGCCCTTAAATCTAGACAAATAAAACAAACTACTGTCCAAAAATAATATAGCTAATAAATAAAATAATTCAAAGACATTGTTATTTTGCATACCATATAACGTTTTGTTTTTCTGTGTCATGTGTCATTTGGCCCAACCTACATAGGATTACAAGACACTGTGATGTTACAAAAATCTTATGTTAAAACTCTGAGCAAAAAAAAGTTGTATGTATATGGCTTGAAATATTATATGTTTAAAAAAAAAACTCCCCGAAATTCCTACAAACCTTCAGTTTTAAATGTGCAAGAAAGATTATGTCTTGACCACAAGCAGGTGGTGGCCTACAACTAAGTCTGATAATCCTGATGAGTGCAGACAGACATGGGAACAAACCATTAGTTGGGTTGCTTCAGTAGAAGCGTTCATCATCTACATTTTGAATACCGCTCAAAGACAGAGGTGGAAAAAATAAGAGATACCAATCAGTCCAAAGCAGAAATAAATTAGTGGAGCGCCCTGTGCAGGAAATACAGTAGAGATGTGATAGCTCTTAATACAAACTGTTGACTTAACTACTTTATCAAGTCACCCTTTAACAGGATGGGCGGTGTTTCTGGGACAGAATCCAGTCCTGCTCTAGGATACATTTTTTTAATCAGTTAAAACTATATCAGCCTGAAGACCTTCATCCATCACTGCTGCGAGGAACCATGAAAAGTGCTTCCAGGTATATGTAGCTCACTGTATAAATTCAAAGACATGACCATCCTCTTGAAGAAGATCCACTCTGCCTCCTTCATGAAGTGCCTCGATATCATCTGTTCAGTGCAGCCCAGTCTAAATGATACAAGTGTCCATATCCTTATCTCCAACCCTGGATAACAGAGGGGTCAGCGAGTCTTTACACTCAAAACCACTACACTTGATCTAATTTCAAGGGATTTGATTGGAAGATGTTTCTCTACCAACTACTCCACTCACAACATCCAACGATATAATCATAAGCATGTTCTTACAGCGTATGCTGCCCATAAGGTTAAGGTATGTTTGAGTTTAATCTTATGTTTAAAAGAAAGTAATGTTGACTCTTGGTAGAATATGGCATGAGTGAAAATTAGCTGGTATAGATTACAAGGTTATTTTCAAGGGAGGCCCGTGCAGTAAGGGAACTGACAGTGTTGGTTATTATAGATATGAAGTGCCCCCTCTTAAATCCATTTTTTTAAAGAAGAAATAGAAAATTATGTAGCACCTAAGTGAAAAATAGTTAATAAACAAATGTCAATATCTACTGAGTAAGAAAGACTAACCAAAATTTTCTTGCATCAATACACGCAATGTGATTTCTCTAGTAACTAACCCATTGAATGACACGCAAAAAGGTTAAAATGTGCGCACATGACACGCAAAATGTCCCAGAAAGTGCCGTGCTATTTAAACGCTATCCCATGAGACCTCCTTAAATACAAGCTGAAAACTAAGTACGCAGTTCCTCCAGCATGCCACACAAATGTCAATTAAATTAATACTTACCGATTACCAGGCAGATCTGTAATATATCAGAGGAAAGTCAGGAAGACTCACAATTTAAAAGTTTTGTCTTTCTAGGAAACTTTGATGGATACCGGACGGATACACTACTTAATTTAAAGTGGTCACTTGTAGGAAATATACGGAAATATAGAATAGTTCAAGCAGGCAAACAATTATATTATTTTTGGTTCTGTCTCCTTTTGTCCCACAATAAAGACCTCATCGAAGACCTAAACGGAGCAAAATGTTTATCAGTTTCCTGTCTGCGGTGATGTCTTCAGACATCTTGTTTTTTTCCGAACAACCGTCCAAACCCTTAGATAATCACTAAAACAACAAATCGGTTCTTAAATAGTTGGTAATTTATTGTCTGTCGATTGAGTAATTAACTAATTATTTCAGAACTAGTATGAACATACCCTTTGGTGCATGCATACAATGCAGAATTGCATTGCAAAGGCAAAATCGGTATTGAGTCAGTAATTTTACTGCTGATACTGTGAAATTTGCACTGTGAGAGTTTCATTTTTATTTTCTACAGATGTCACTGAATGAAAGTATAATTCTGTGATAACTTCAATTGCAAATACTGAAAATGTGACTGATACATGACTTTCTATCAGTGGGAAAACTGTTAACATAAAACACAAATTTATTCCAAGTCAAATTCTTATGTGGCCCAGCCATGGCATGTGTGCAAAACAACCGCAGCGTGCTAAACTTCACAAGAAACTTTCAGAATCACAAGAATGACCTCAGTAACCTGCACTGCATAACCTCAATCCACTGGCAATTGGTTTTTCTCTTAAATCATTAAGTTAATTTATCAGTTGACTGCCTGATTAATCACAGGACTATAAATATTTATCATTCAGCTGCATGATAAGACTGATGGACTTCGCTGCTTGTCTCTGGTGGACAGATAATTTAACTGGGCCTACTGTAAGTGCAATATCAACACAATAACAGACTGTATTTTAATTTTAAGTAGCACTACATGTTTCCAGTGGCTGAGAGAGTTAGTCCTTCAAACCAGAACCACATGATCTGAAAAACTGGCTTTCCCAGAATGCTGCAGGGTTTGTTTGCAAGGAGACTCGGCTGTGACTGGACTGAGGGAGGGGGTGGGTGGGTGGGGGGGCATCACCAGAAAGAGCTGGCACACACCCAGTACTGAGAGTCTGCCATCCACAGCTTGAGCACAGGCCTTCTCCTAAGCTCATTACTAAGTACGGCGGAGAAAAAAATGAATAAGAGAGATGTAGTTGTATTGTACTGCATGTTTGTTAGAAAACTGGCTGGACCAACAATCAGGGGGAGATCATTTCAGAACAGCAAGTTAAAGCATCAGCCAAGCAAATACGTTCAGCTGACATAGTTTAAAAAAAAAAACTGGATAGGTGAGACCAGCAAGGACGCAACGCTGCTGAAAATGAAGATTATTAATGGCAACGATGGAGAACAGTACACTGATACTGAAAGAGGAGGTTATTATTGTGCTGCTGAGGACTGTTCAGACTGGAGTCTTGGGCGAACCAAAGACTTGAGAAGAACTTGTCTTTGTCTTTTTTGGGATTGTTGGAATGATTTTTTTCCTGCCTTTTAACTTTAAAGTTAAGCCAGTGGGAGAGGGTGGAAACTAACTAAGTGCATTTAACCTTACTTGACATGCTTTACTTGAGTATTTCCATTTATTTCTAATTTATACTGTTACTCCAATATCTTTCAGAGGGAACTACAAGACTGTACTTTTCACCCCACTACATCAATGTGAAAGCTGGAACTGCAACGATTTGTTGAATCAACGGTTAGTTCCTACAGAAAAAATAATCAGCTACTGTTTTGATAATCAATTATTCATTTCAGCCATTTTTCAAGAAAAAATAGCAAAACAATATAAAGAAAGCAGGATTTCCTCCTTTTTTAGATATGTTATTGTTCTGGATCTTTCCTCCACTCTGGCAATAGGTCATAATAGAAATCAGTGAATGAATGAGAAGGGAATATGATGAGGTGTTACAGCTCTTTCTCATGTCAAGCATAGTCATCAGAGACACAGTAAGTGTTCCATTACTACTCAATATAAATCTATTCACTGTAATGGCAAGAGCAGAAAATATATTGTGCATCATACACAATGGTTTTGTCGCTATAGCAACACATATAAATAATGTCAGCACAGAAAGATAAGGTACTCAGCAGTGTGCAGCATTCGCAAAAAACTTCAGTGGTGGTTTCAGCCTTTTGCTGCATAGTTAAAATATCTTCTTTCAGAACACACGCACGCACGCACGCACACACACACACAGCGAGTGCAGACCAGCGTGAGCCTCAATCCATCAAATTCATCAAAAGTAAGACTTGTTCTCCAGTACACCATGTTTGCATTTGTGTGCTGAAGAGGACTAGTGTCTCAATTTTTGACGGTACAATTAAAAATATTCAGAAGTCAAAGGAAAAAAAATGAATACAAAACATTCATGAGGTTTTGAGTATCCAATCAGGACATGTGTTCATGAACAGGCCAGTGCAGAAAGCTGAGTTACAAACAATTACAATTGCAAACTCAACCAATAATTGACTTTTGATTGTCCTTTACCAAGAGAGAAAAACTGAAAGTTGTAGTCAGTTTTCAGCCAACACAGAAAAACATCATTAAACTGCAGTGAAGTGAATGTGGAAAGAAAGACACTCATGTCCCTTACTCATATCATTAAAACTTTTGAAAACACTTCAGATGTCAGACAAATTAAAACACTGCTGTCAAAACATTTTCTCAACCATCTCACGGAAAGCAGCCTCACACAATGTCCCAGACAGTCTCAACATCCCAACAAAAACCCAAGACAGCCCAATCTATCTGAAACTGGACCCTCAGAGACAGTAGGAGGGCTTTCAGACGCCGCTTCAGTACTAATGGAAAGCCTCAGATATGTGAGTGACAGTTTTGACACCTTCACAATCCTGTCTGCTTCTATATATTTCTGCCTTTGAAGAAACATGCCTTTAGAGGAAACCCGGTGACAAGAACAAGTGTGCCAAGGCACAGTTCACGAGGGAGCTCTGGACCCTGTGAAACATCAAGGAGCCGGCTCACAAGAAGCGAATTACAGATGAATACCATCTGGCCAAAAGCCAGCTCAACAAACGCTTAAAAAACACAGAGTCCCAGCACAGAACCTGAGAGGAAAGTCAGTCTGCCATCAGCGGCTCAGGCTGAAAATAGTCCTTCAAATATACCACTCCCCAACACTTGCCAATGACATTTAATTACTTCTATATTGCCATCAGCGTCCCTCTTGCTTCACCTTGATTGGTTGCCAAGTCACCGTTGACTTTGTTGAACTAACCTCGAGTCTCCCTGACCATATGCTGCCTCCGCAATGGGCACTTGGCACAAGAAAACTTCTCTGACTGTCCATTTAATGTGACTGATTGCTCATACCTGAGCAATTCTGTGTAAATCACTGACTGATCTGCTTAACCGGCTGTAAAACACAGTGCACACAGTGTGAGGTAAACATTTCTTATTAAATTTTTTGTAATTTAAAAAATTCTTTTTTTACATAACTTCAATCATTCAATTATTATTTATTTATTAAAGTTGTACAATTATTAATTCATAAAGTTGCGGACTCAATCTTAAAAGTGCACAGTGGTTTATAATACGATGGGCTCTTACAACCCTTCAACATTGTTTATGTTGCATAGTAATCCTCCAAGAACATGCATCTGCCCGTATTTGATTGGCACCTTGCCAGCTGACACTGCAGCGTGTTAACGCAAAAGCTGAGCAACATTTTTTTTGAATGAATTAAGTGCTGCAATTACGATTATGTTCGGTAGCAATTATTTCTTATTATTACCCAAAGGTATTTAATCTACAATGACATGAAGCAGAGAAGTGAAAGCAAATTATATCAAAAAAAATGTTTTCCCCTTTTTTGTTTACAATATTATCAAAAGTTTCTGTCTACAGAGTTTATCAACTACTCATTGCAGTGTTATGGGAACGTGTGCTCTTTCACATTGTCTGTTCCATTTAAGTCGACGCCCGTGTGCCTCACATTTTAAAACTACACATTTGCAGATGACGCCACCTTCACGGCCACCACATCCCTAAATGATACTTTAAGTCTGCGTAAGGGAGGAATATACAACACCTACATCTCATTGCATTGTGCCACTAACCACACTCACATATTATGGCAGTTTATTGTCTTACTATTTAAGCAGAGGTGTGCGAAATTTTATCTTGAGGATTTGTTTGTGTGTTTTTAAGTTTTTTTATTCCAAAATGTTCAGTTTCCGTCTTTCACACACCGCCATGCTCTGACCAGTGTGAGTTTCAGTATAAGCTCATTAAAATTAAACACATCATCTCTCCTAATAATAAGTCATTCCAGGGTATAATACATCTGTTGGTGTCTGGATTTTTCATTTGAAATTACATTGATGTAATTATGTATTTACAACTTACTCTGTCGTAAAACTGTTCTATTCCGTGGCCTTAATCCAAATACAGTCTATTATGATTTTGTTACACAACAAATTCTTTATCATTATACTTCATTATTATTGTGTTGAGGTGGAGTCTTATCTATACTGAATAGAAATATACATCTACAGTATATCATGGAGCACTGCATTAAAAAAGTACAATGGTACAGCATGATTATAGTTATACCTAATTTCATAATGTATTATCCAGCCCTGCACGTAAGATGTTGATGTCACAAATATTTCAAAATAATTTTACAATAACTATTTCAGGAAGTTTAAGCTAATTCTAAATGTACTTTTCTACCGGAAATTGTTGCCATTTTGCTGTAGACTCACTGGTCCTTTGTTTATGACTAACACTAAGCAAAGTGCAAATATAACAAAATACCACTCATGAGAAAGGAGCCAAGTATCAGTTCAGCTGAGCTGCCCTAATCCTACTTTTCTTTTGTTTGTTTTGGAGCATGTTCGTTTTCGACCATCTGTTTTCATTCATGTCCACTGGTACCTGGAAATCTGACCTCAATCGCTGATGCATTAATGGAAGAAAACTATTTTAATATGGTTTTTTTTTTCTAGCTGGTAGACTAGAGTCAGGTGTGGACCACCATTTTGTTAGTGATGTATCCACTCTAACAGGCTCTCGATGGAGAGGGTAGCGGCTGCAGCAGCTACCATGCATATTAGTAGCCTTTGGGTTCCAACAGGAAAGTATGTAATTTGCAGCTTTGTACCACAGTAAGTTCATGGCAGTTTATTTGATTACCATTTCTTAAAGGAATAGCTCAACATTTTGTGTAATATGCTTATTCACTTCCATGCATAGAGTTAAATGAGAAGATCAATACCACTCACGATTGCTCACGAAGCTTAGCTTAGCACAAAGACTGGGAACAGTCCTGGGAAATGGTAACCCTGTCCTGCTGGCTAAAAGTATTAAAATCCACTGATTAGCCTACTACTCTAAAGCTCACTAATGTTCTATTCTGCTTGTTTAATCTGTAGAAAAACCAAAGTGAAAAACTACAAGAGGTTACATGCAGCACTACTTGTTGGCTGGGAAGAGTGACTTCCTGGAGGCTCTGCTGGTTGCCTGGCATTGTCACAGTGACAAGAAAACTCCTGGAGGTCACTGCTCCTGGCAAAGAAATAATCCAGCACATAACACCCTGTAAAACCAGAAATGATTGTTTTATACATTTATGTTTTTCTTATCACATAAGGAAAAAAACGTCTGTGAGCCACAGAGGTCCTGCTGGTCCTGCCTTCTGAACATTCAGACAGAATCAGGCGAGCTGTTTCCCCCCCGTTTCCACTCTTTGTGCTAAGTTAAGCTAACTGGCTGCTGGCTCATGCTTAATACTGAACAGGCAAACACGAGAGTGGTATCAATTTTATCATCTAATTCTCAGCAGGAGAGCAAACATATATTTATTATTATATTTAATATGTATTGCCCAAAATGTGAAACTTAAGTCGATATTTTAAGACATTGTGACTTACTTTCTAGTGTGTTTTATTTATTTCATAGTACACATCAGTCTTCAAACTACGACCTGTAGATAGATTATTCTGCTCAAAAGGATTTTCACTTCTTGGCAATCCTGACTTTAAATATTGTTAAAAAAGCCTTAAAGTCTGAAGACAGGCTGCTGTGTTGTCTTTATCGTTTGCAATAAGAGATGAAAAATAACTCGCAGTTGGTGTTGACATGCGTTTCAATGCGTCAGTGTCGCACCAGACTATGATCAAACATTATATTCTGGGACACTGTAATAGAAGAAGTAAACCAGCTCTCATTTTTAATATGCTGTGATTTGTGACTCTCTGGCGCAGCCTATAATTCGGGAAGTAAATCACCTTCAGTGCAGTGCCGATACCAGACAACACCTTTGAATTGATATTATTAAGCCACATCTACGCCTTCATAAAATGGAGAATTTGTGCTTTAACCACTGACTGCACTGAGAGGCTCTGTTCCTTAATCAAATGTGTTTCACTGCATTACTGGACGAAGTTTTTGCGTTGTGCTGTGCTCAGATGTGGCTGTCAACACAGGAGGAGCCAGACCCTGTGAGCAGACCAGTTTTGACTGGGTATGTGGGGTCATTGGGATCAGTTACCAGGCGACAGCTTGGCACATGTCTCCCTCATCTGGACATAAGTGGAAGAGCAAGGTTAAGTAAGTACATGGGTCAATACAGAGTGCTCAGGAAAAAAAATATATGAACAAAAGGGATATTGTTTAGTTTGCAGCTCCAGGAATGACTAGTTTATGAGGCACTTAGATCAGCTCCGGGCGACCCTTGCAGCTTAAATGTGTTCAGGGCATCACATACAACGCACAGACCCTGTCCATGTGCAATGTGAAATTCAGCATATGAATCCCATGCATGCAGCCACGGGCTCCATCAAATCCAAGAGAGCATTTTATCTGACACGTGATGCATTATTTAGTTACTTTTCCATCTTGAGGGCTGAGACGGTCACACCCCTCTCTGGAGAACTCAAACGGGACTGCTTGCCATGATACAATGCACACATCCCCCCCCCCCCCCCCCCCCCCCCCCCCCCACCACCACCTCAGCAGCGGGGACGTTATTTCCCCATTTACTCGCTGCTTTATCACACAAAAACGAGGCTCACAGAGATCACAATACAGGCCTAACCCACAGCCGTATCAATCAGGCTGTCTTTGTCATGCTCAGTAAGAGTGGACACTAGTACTAGTGAATGATCCCATCTCCCATGCGTATGAGCAGGGCCATTTCAAGACAATTGGTGTTTCCTTGATGCGATTCAACCAGGGCTGAACTTTCCCGTGACATATGAGATATGCAGCCATTTGTTAGGATGAAACAGCCCCACAGCTCATATGAACCTAACATACAAAAATAATAATAATAATAATAAATTTTAAAAAAAATGTCATGCGATTACAAAAAGCAGCACCAAGCGCACACGAAGGCAGCAGAAATCATATGCTCTGTGCGGCACAAGATATGCTGCACTTCAACTCACCTTGAGCGGCCGTTCCTCTGGTGCTGAATACACTTGCTATCAGAGTGGCCACATACCAAATCATAGTACTATTGCCGACCAGCTATTACCACGCAAAGTGCCCCGTTCAACCAATCTCTCATATTCGACCTTGCACCTCACGGTCTCTTAGCAGGAGCCTCTTTTCATATCCTATTTCCTTGCCTCGTAGCGTTTCCCTTCATCCCTTCCCTCCCCCGTCCTTCCATCCGCATCCTCTCCCGAAGAGACAGAGCACCTGCACCGCGCGCTTGTAGTAGACGGAGCCGTTTTACGAGCGCATAGTGAAACCAAGTGTGAGAATGCAGCCACAGGTCCGCCTCTCCCGCCGTCGGATTGGCTGCCGATCGAGGCTTTGGGGCGTGTATTGGCTCTCTCCGTGCGCCCCGCACCCGGATGACAGGAGCGCGGCCGTGCGCCGATTCAAGGTGAGTTGGAGCGTGCCGTAGTAGTGGAGCCCAGTATCATGCGCACTGACAGAGCCGCGTCCACGTCTTCAGACACCTCTCCTCCACCGGCCCCACGTGTGCCATCACCGCACATCATCCGGTCACCCACGGTGCTTTTTTTTTTTTTTTTTGCGCCACTCGTCGGTGTTTTTGGCACCGTCCAGCTCATCTATGCTGCAGGTTTACTGTATCTGCGATGAAAAGAGAAGGGGGCGGGAGGGGTTGGGGGGGGGGGGGGGGGGGGGGGGGGGGGACTGGTGGTTGTGTGTGAATCATCTGTCGCTCACCCATAGCCCTCGGCTGTTGTCATGTCGCTGTCACCGACATGAAATGAAACGCTCTTCTCTTCCGCCGCCGCCGCCGCCGCCGCCGCGCCTGGCTGTGTGTGTGATGGGTGTGGCGGCGGGTACAATGTGATACCGTTTGCCTGCTTTTCCTCGACGGCCGTGAGCGCAGGGATGCGGCTCCACCGGGCTGCCCGCTGCGCACACATGGTCGCCGCTGATGAGACTGCCTCACAGATTCACTCCCTCCGTTCTCTACATGCGCGGCCACAGAGGACTCAGATCGTCTGTGCGCCTCTGGCTGCTCGACATCAGCTCAGATCTCACCCAAACAACACCCCTCACACCGGCTGCTGCTGTGTGTGCGATTAACACATGGGAATCTCTTCTCATATGAGAGGGAATTCGGTGAAGACCACAGTCTCCGGACCGGATTTTGTAAATCTCGGTCGTTTTAGCAGAATTTGACAATTTTTTTTTTCTCGGCATTTATGTCTGCCTGTCTGTCCCCCCCCCCCCCTCCTCCCTTCTTTTCTGGAGACTGTCCAAAAAAAGAAGGGGCTTTATGTGATGGGTGACTAAAAACCAAAGACATTCACCTTTTTTTTCTTTCTCCTGCAGACTGTCGTTTTAGTTCTGTAATAAAATCCTGCTGAGTAATAGTTTCATAACACATTTGAACATTTTTATCACTATTTTACAACCAGCTTGGGGTCAGTTTTGACCATTTCGACAGGGGACATCGACCCCTCTGTCTGAGAGGAGCTGAACACAGGCTGATCCCTCAACCATTCCCCCCCTTATGTGCGCTTGCATCGAAGCATCACATCAGGCCTATGAATGTTACATACAGATTTTCACAAAAATTGCATTTAACATACAATTCACATCATTTTCAAGCTCATCAGACCACTCAGTGACCCCCTCCTGTGCACTGTATGGAAGCATTTGCATTTGTTTCTCCACTTCTTTGTTCAGGTTTTTCTTTAATGTGGCTGTATGTTTGTATTCCCCAACCTGTCCAGAAGATGATTAGTAAGATAAAACAACAGCAAAAAAATCTTATTTCTGTTCCACATTTTTCCCCCTTTTCTCTAATCTTTCCATGTATATATATATATATATATATATATATATATATATATATAATTTTTTTTACTGTGACATAAATGAGTCTGAGTAGTGAATATTACTCTTTGGGTGAACTCATGGATGTATTCAACCTGTGAAAAAGGGGGTGCAAGTGAACAATGCTTCTCTTTAAAGTGGCTCAAGCCTAACAGTTGGGAACAACATACATACATAAATTACTGTACACATGTCAGTGTGAAGTGTTTAGATGTGAGACCCAGAGTTGGAAGCTAAAGAGAACTTGGGCATAAAAAAACTCATCTGGTAAGTTTAGGGCCTGTAAAAGGGCAGCATGAGAACTGCTGAAGCGAAAGCTTTACTTTGCAGAAGACTCAATGGTATGTACAAGACAAGCTATGAGTCATGAGTTTTGAATCCCAATTATCAATAGCTGTGCAGCAGGGAGTCCTTTTTTAACTCATACAGCCATTTAACCAAACAGGAGAAACGGAGGGCTTCACATTTTAAACTCTTCTCTGCAGAGACGGCTGCTGCAGGAACCGTTTACCATCACTAACCAAGCCATTCTGAAGGTGGAGCATCTGTCAGACTCGCACATTCTCACCATCACTGTTAGCAGAAGTGTGCAGTAGTGTGCTGTGACTGCTGCATGGCAAAACAAGGTCTCGTTATACCTACACACCTCCCACCAACCGTCACCTGAAGTTACAGAAATACTGACACAACACCAGATCATAATGTGTGTGCCTATACATTCAGTAGCACAGGCCTTGGCAAGTCTGCTTCCACAGTGACACACACACACACACACACACACACACACACACAATATAATGCTCATGGTGGGAGTTGTTGGGTCTCTGTAATCAATATCATCAAGAGTATGGTCTAGACCTGCTCTATTTGTAAAGTGCCTTGAAATAACTTTTTTGGGGGATTTTTCACTACATAAAAATTGACATGACTTTACATAATGGCCTTTGCTTCACGAAGCCACAGGAGAAATTGTTTCTCTTTTTTTTTCCCATGATAAAATATGATTTCCTACAAGCCATGGGAGCCACATAGAAAAAGATAAGAACAGTGAAGATAATCTCTTATGCAACACAACTATTCGTTTTTCGGCTCTGTTAGGGGGGGACAGGGGATGGCGGTTACCAAAGAGAGGGCGGGGAAAACAAAATGTTTCTAAATTTTAAATGCAGCAGGGACCAGTTTAGCTGCCCAAAAAAACAACTTGGGGATTATTTTCCACAGAAAACTCCAATATCCCTTGTTAAATGTATGAGTCATCAGATTCATCCTTTACTGAGTTTAATGTTGATGTTTGAATTTACAGCCTGTCAGTGATCGGAAGAAGGATATTCCCCTTTATGGTCACTTTGTCCACTCCAATATTTTTACATTTAAAGCTGTGGCAGAGATAAACAGTTAAAGGTTTACAACTTAATTTCTTTGCTTAAAGATTAAAAGCAGCAATGGAACGTAAATAAGTAGAATAACTCAAGAGGTTTATTTCAGTACAAGTCTGAGTTATTCCACCTTCACTCAACTACATTTCAGAGGGGAATACTGTACTTCTTTTCTATGTTTGTCATGTTTCAGAAGTTCCTCTTGAACCCTTTCATACCCTCTCATTTAAGTAAACATTTTAAGGCCTAGATAGGTAAAATGAGCCATTATTTCAGAAAAAAGCAAAGATGAGGGAAAAGACCAGCAAATGAAATCAGATTCGTGTTGCAGAACTTGATCATTAATAATAACACGACAAAACAAGATTTGTCTTTAGCTGAGGTATGGTCAAACCTCTAGGTTGGGAACCACTGGACAAAACTAGCTAACTGTATATAAATTAGTCAAAACTAGCTCCACCTCGACCGGCTACCAGTATAATGTTGAGACATCTGCATTCAAATAAAGTTGTATATTGTAATATGTCAGTGTCATGAACTGGATCGCACTGGACACACTGAATCAGTAAAATCAGTCGTGTATGGGAATGCATGGATGAGTGAAAGTGTTGGGTGCTAAAATTAACCAAACAAAAAAAAAAGAAGGGATGTCGCTGGTGGGGGCCAGACAGAGAAAGACTGAGCAGGTAGCTTTTCAATGGCTGCCCAGCCCACAGCCCAGGTGAACCACTTCTGGCTGACGACCACTGTGCTTGGTTCCTTCCTGAAACAGAGGAGGAGAGAAAGGACAAGCAGCAGGCCAGACAGAGGAAAAGAGCAGTGGTCGTCACAATCAGAAACATAGCAATAGCACAGTAACGTAGCACAGTAGCAACATTTACTGCAGTGCAATTTTACTTTGATCATTTAAGTACATTTTGTTGTTAAGACTCGCATACATTTACTCAAGCAGGATTTTGAATGCAGGACTTTCACTTGTGAAGGAGTGTTTTTTACATTGTTTTATACTTTGACTTGAATAAAAAGGTCCTCCACCACTGATTAAAACTGACAGTCTTATTTTGAGCAGAAATAATTGAAATATTTTAATTTCTGACAAGGTAAACTCAAGGTAAAATCTCTGTATCTGCTGTCTGTAAAAAATAATGGAATGAAAAATTGATAGATATTTGCCTTTGAGTACAGCACACTCGTTTATTTTTAGGGTCATTGTCCAGTGGGATCTTCACAGTCTGTCACTGCTGTGAGCAAGCAGCTTTTTGATGTCTGCAGTGATGGAGGTTTTATTGTATGTCCTCTAAAGCAGAAGAACAGTGTAAAAGGAAAATTACAGTGTGGCATTGCTAATCCATGTTAATCTTGCATTGTTCCTTTATTCCCATGTACTGTAAACCTGTACACTGGTGTGACTAAGCATGGACCCACATGCTTCCAGACTCACATGCTTTAGTGACAGGGACATATGGATGTGTACACTGAGGGCCCTATCCAGCATCAGTCAGTCAGCCTGCAGCTGACTAACCTGCCTGTACCAAACGCCGGCTGCTGAACAGATGTTCCGTTGCATGTCTGTTTATGGTGTTTTATAAGCTCTGCATGTCCTTACAGTCTCACCCTCCACATCATCATAATTCATGCTTTTTACCAGTCATGGTCAGCAGTGTTTTACATTAGAGATTAGCCTTGCTTTTCAGTTGTTGTATTTATTTGTGGGTTTATTTATTTTTGTATTAAAATGCTGAGGACAATCTTAGCAATGTAGGAATATGCAATGTTAGTATTTAATCAAATTAGATTTTTCTAGTTATTCATATTATTATGGTTCTTCATTTTGGGTTTTATATAAAATAAATACATAAATCAATGAACAATCTTGAATTTTACTTAATCTTAAAACTCAAAATGGCATTACTAATATTTTTAAGCAGGTAAGAACTGAATATTAAATATAATAATTAAAATTACAACATAAAAATTACATCAAGTGAGGACATAAACATTTCAGCAACACAGTGTAAAGAATGAAATAAGTCGCTTATGATAATCAGCTTTGATTTCTGGATATACTCTAGTATACTTTGAAGTGAATCATTATATTTATAGATGATTATGTTGATTAATTGATTAGTTGATCAAATAAATAAATAAATTCCTTGTATGTGAGGAAAGTGACAAATTGTGTATGATGGATTTCAATTGGCTCTTTGGCTTTGAGGAAGGACATACAACAACAACAACAAAAGACTAATTGTGGAAGTATCCTTATGTAGCCTGCACAATAAAGAATATGTATCCCTCTCATGACCAGAGGGCACATCTTGAAGTCTTTCATATTAATAGCCTCAATAGTATATCACAGTTGCTTTTGAAGTGAGATGCAGGGATTCAGGAGATCTTGAAAATATCTCCTGATGTCCTGGGGAAATCTGGTGCCATACAGATACAAATAGGTTTGTGGTCCACTTTATAATTGTGTGTGCAACATGAAATGTTTTGCAAACTATCCAACAAATATATTTTCTCATTTGTCCACACTCTGGCAAAACCTGAGCATGAGATTTCAGATGTGTCATCAGATCTCGTTTGCCTAAAAATGGCATTTAAATTACAGTATAACAATTGAAACAGGTTCTGCAGTAAATTATTGCCTTGAATTTTTGTTTACTGTTTTACATGCTTTTTTGCTGTTTACAGTATAAATCTGCCTTTAAGGTGCCGATAGAGACAGTGCAACCTTTCAGAGAAGTGACTGGACTGAAACTGGGCATAACCTGTAATACCAGGGCTGAAACAAGTCAAACTCACAGACATTCACCGTCTTTTTTCACTCTCCGTCTATGAAGCAGCAGATGTGAGTGACACATGCATTGCGTTGGCAGGAGGACTCGGAGCCTTAAAGTCGCTTTCATTCTCCGCACTGCTGCTCAGATGAGAATCACTTGTCATGTTCAGTGGTCATCAGCAGAGTCTGTGAGCATCTACACCCAAACAGTGGATTTGTGGGGAAAATATGAGAGTGAATAAAATATATCACAACAGTATCCCCCATGTCTCCACACTGTGTCATCTTAGGAAGTTAAATAGTTGTCTTTTAAGTAATCTGATGTCCATCCATTAAGTCTTCACATGGAGTGAGTCTACTTCACCTTCACACTCTGACTAATTTCACAGGATGTCAGCGGTCCCATTAACCTACTAGCAAAGCGCTGCACTTAAGCTTTCAGTATCACCACTGCATGCATTTAAAACATGTTGTTGAACCCATTTCAGCTGGAGGTAACATGTTTGGTTGCCATGGTTTCAAATATCTCTCCACAGGTGTTTGCTACTGCCAGAAATAGTGCTCCTTATTGGTTAGTGTAATTAAAATACACCCAGTTGTTAATATTCCAGGCAAAAAGACAGTCACAGTGTGAAAATTGAGCAAAAATTTAAAGCTGCCTTCTCCCTTGATCACACTGAAATCATCAGGTCTCCGAACATTTTTTTCTTCTGCGCATCATGCCGCCTTCCAGCTTACTTGTGAAATCTATTAATACCACAGTGATAATTAAGCTGAGTTGCTAATTCCTGACTCTTGATATGCAATGTGTTGCATATACTGTTTAACCTCTGAATGTGATAAACTTCACTGTGGGTGAAACTTCGTTGACAGCATCTCTTAAGCAAGAAATAATAAGGAAGTCAAGGTGCTGTGGTCGAGGGGAGAATCTCTTTGAGAATGTGTTTGTGAAACAGAGACAGAAAAAGCTGATTTAGAGTCAGTTATTGTTTCTCCACTTGTGATGACTTTCAGAAAGTCAATCCCATTGTGACCAATATAGAAACTTTCTGCAGTGCTTGGCAACACAAACTGATTCAGCCTGCCAGCTAGCTGATCGGTACAGTCTATTCCCAAATGATTAATACTACTCTAGCTAGGAAGGTAGGACTTTCTTACTGACAGTGGTGGGAAAGTACATACATTTACTCAAGCACTGTAATTAAGTACTGCAATACATACAATACAAGAGGGAACTATTGTACTTTTTATTGCACTACTGAAATACATCTGAAAAATTCAAAATCAATCTTTGTAAACTAAATGTATATGTTTTTTCGAAATGGTAGTTTGGATTATTAATTTCATCATTTTTAATGTTCCTTTATTAACATATTATTTTTATTATTAACATATATATTTTTGATATTAACATTAAAACACACAAACACACCCAGCTATTTTGCACAAACCAGATCTTACTGGCATAGTGTTTAGCGAATACAGCTCCTATTGGTGAATATCTTACAACTACTACCCAACTTCAGTTACAAGTTTCTCAGTACTAAGCCAGACAGCAAGCAGCATTTAGCAACTGATACCATGAAATACAGTCAAATTTAAAATATATCTAAACTGACTTTCAATTGTGTTTTTTTTTTACTTGTAGATTATGAGAGATCACTGTAAGATAATATCTTACCTGGTGTTATGTCATCCAGCACTAAGTGCTGTTTTCCTCTCGCTGGGCATATGTAGGGATTCTGTCATTGACAACAGCCAGTTTTCCCGTTGGATAAAGCCGGAGGAAGTCTTGTGATATCTGATGAATTCTGAAAACATGGAAAACAAATGTAACTAGAACAACAGTGTCTGAAGGAAAGATATTGGCTTGCAGGCAGCATCTGTAAAGAATACCAAGTATGTCTGCTTGACAGATCAATCAGTTCGACATTCAGTGCACTCAGAAAGTATTCCCTCCATTTTTTTCAAATTGTATGTTGGAGCCATAAGCTAAAATCATTTCAATTCATTTCTTTTCCTGTCAGTCTACACTCAATACCAGTTTGCTTTCCGTTTTTCCTTTTAAATACATTTGCAAAAATCTGTAAAAGTGTGATTTCTGCTATGGTGTAATGTGACAAAAGTGGAAGGTTCTGAATACTTTCTGAATGCACTGTGTGGTTATTAGGCTCATGTCAGGAGTGGCGGCAAAGTATGTACAGCTGCTTTTCCACTTTTCCCCTTCATTCTGCATGAAGTTGAGGCAGCAATGTTTTTGAAAAATGTTTCCATTCAGAGAATTTGCACCTAAAGTCAAACACTTTAATCAACCCTTTGAAACCTGTAAACCAGCTGATCGGACTGATCTGATATATCACTGCAGTTTTGTACTAGGACAAATGACTGATTAATCTCATCTGAAAGATCACCACGAGGTTTAGATTGTAGTTGGGTCCAGATTAACCTCAGACTCTGCTGTCTTTCAGCAGTAAAAACATTTTAATCAAACAGTGGTTTCCATCAGACTGGGAGCTGATCCAGCTGTTATCCACCTGTGCTGTCATCACCAGAAACTGATGTTGCTTCAGATGATTGGTCAGAGAAAAGGATGATACATCTCTTCAATTGTGGGAGGGACAGAGACACAAGCACAGAATGCAAGCGATTTAGCAAAATGTAAAAGGAAATGACCTTCATTAATACATACATTTGATGTAAATGATAAGGAAGTCATGAAGTGAACTAAAGTTAACTCGGTCAGCTGAGGTTGTTACCATTACGCTTTATAAACTCACCTATAAGCATAACCTCGCCCAGGATATCCTCTTCGAAACACTTCTTGGCATCTCTGATATGAAAATACAGAAGCGGAGACAAAACAAAAGACAAAAATTAGAAGCAAAACTTTTAACACACATGGCGTCACTCTGGCAGATACCATGTTCAGGCTACTACCGAGTCTGTGCAGGGACAGAGGTTGGTGGGTGTTGGGTGTTGTTGTTCTTACAGCTGTGACAAAAGTGTGCTTACAGTACCGGTACATCGGTTACTGTTTGTTGACCTGTCTGTGAGATCACTCGCAAAGAAAATTCTATATTGAGAATCAAATAACCCATTCCCCTTTTAAACTCAGCTTGGTTTTTAGTTTTAAAAGTAATTTACAGAGACATTCAACAAATAAACAAAACCTTTTAAAAAAAGGTGAAATACACTAAATGGTGAAAATTTTGCAGACACAGTGTGCATTGTGTCTGCAAATTGCAATTACAATGCTGACCTTGCAATGTCCAAAATATTGAACTTCCAGCAGTTAATGTTATCCATTAATGTCTCATTAATGGTAGTGGCACTGCATTACTTAGCTTCATCTAGCCAGCTAGCCTATCATTGTATTCCATAAGTTAGTAGCTAATGTTATTGACATGTTTTACTTTTATCTTACAATTAAATTGAAAAAGACCAAAGTAAGCATTAGACTAGCACTGTCTCATGTAGCTTAATGCTACCCTTTGTCCAACAGCTAGAAGCTAAAGCTAGCCTTGAAATATTAAGAGGTTGTGGGAACTAAAGCTGTCTTTGTAATTGTACGGTCCAAAAGTTAGCAGCTTAAGCTTGCCGAATGTTCAAAGGTTAGCTAATGGTTCCCTTGAAATTTCTAATGCTAGCTTTATAGTGACCAAATGTTAGAAATTTAGTAGCTAATACTTGTCTTATGAGGCCCAAACTTCAGGACTTGCAGCTAATGCAAGTCTTGTCATGTCTGATTAATGTTAGAGGTTCTGCATTACTTAGCTTCATGCTATTCATTTTTATCAGTAATATAAGATCATCACTGGCAAATGGTTAATGCTGATTGTGTACTTTGTAAACTGTATACACATTTTATGAGCTACCTGCATAAAAATCATGTAAGTATTTTCTTTTGAAAGTTTAGTGGCTGCAGGATGTCATCGCCTCATCTATAACAGCCATGAGGAAGAGGTGAGCGACCTGGCCGCCCAGACTCGGGGGTTTATGTGTTTACTGGCTACTAAACAAACGATGTTCAGTACAGTAGTTCCTTGCTACATACACCTAAATCATTACTTTTTGTTATTCAAGGGTTTCATCTTGAAGCATACAAGAGAGAAACATTCTCCTATATTTACTCATCACATTTAAGTATTAGTGGCATAAGTAAACAAGACATGTCATTTCCTCATAATGTATATGTGAAGAAGCTTGAAATTGTAGACATGTATGCTACTACCTTTTGATTCAGTACTAATATTGACTAATTATAAAATCCATATTGGTGCCAAATGCATACAAAAGACTTGACCACATCTGGCTCAAGTCCGGATCAGGTCCAGTAAGGATCTGGGCCAGATCCATTAAGGACGCAGTACAGAGCTGAGCCAGATCCAGGACGGATCCAGTATGGGTCTGGGCTGGATCCAGTAGTGATCAAATACAGATCAGGGCTGCATCCAGTACCGATCAGGGCCAAATCCTGTAGGGGTTTGGGCCAGATCGCCATGAAAGAATCTTGATCTGACCTGGAGCCAGCCCAGTTCTGGCCCAGATTTTTTTAAAAACTGCTCCGCCAGTATTGGCCCGTTGTGCCAAAGGACACAAGCCAAGGTCCGTTTTGCAGATCTGGCCCAGATGTTATGATGGTTTTGGGTCGGATCCGCACCAAATAATTTTTGCTATCTGGGTATACTCAATCGCCAATTTAGCAGCTAAAGTTACTGACGTTTTATCATGTTACATTCACTTTACAATCATTATGTTATAATTGGTTTCTTTTTACCATACTACTTAGAAGGCAATGCTGGAAGGTAGAGTAAGTGTCATTGTTTCATTTCAAATTAATTTTGAACTTGCGATAGGCATAATTAGCAGCTAATGTCACTGTAACTTTTTTGTTATCCCTTGACAATAGATTGTTAGAGGCCAAACTTAGATGCTAAGGATACTGAAAGGTTTCATTACAATAGTGAATGTATGTTCAATGGCCAAACTTAGCAGCTAATGTTGATTACAATTTTTTTTTTTTTACCATACTTGTTGCTTGTTAAAAGGCAATGCTGAAAGGAAAAGAAAAAATCTCTCTTTAATATTGAATCTGTGATGGCTAGAATTAGCAACTAATGTTACTGTAACCTTTTTGTTATCCCTTGACAATAGATTGTTTAAGGTCAACCATAGCAGCTTATGTTACTGAAAATATTATGTTTTACCAAGATTATGTATTTGATGGCCAATTGAGCAGTTAAGGTACTTTTATCCTGTTGCGTTCACTTCACAGTCATTATGTTGTCATTGTTTTTGTTTGTTTGTTTTGCTTTGTTTACCATAGTTCTAGCTTTTTAGAGGGCAACAGTGGTTAAGTTACATTTGATAAATGTTTCTATTCCATCTAATTTCACTAGATTATTTAAAGGCAAACTTAACACCAAATGATACTGAAAAGGTTTCATTTTAAAGTCCGGGTGGGGCACTTGTATATCGCCTAATAGTATTCCTGAGGTCCATCCCCACCAGCTAAAACAAGTACAGCTGTTAAAAATGCTAATTTTTCAAAACTATGTATATATTATAGTTAGTAAGGGGCCATTTTCAATTTGCCCACTTGAAATTATTTTTTATTTCTAGCAGATTTAGTAAAAGTACTGTAATTAAAATGACAGTAGTGACAGATTTTTGTTAAATCAATGGTCAGGATAACCATGTAGGTCCAGATCAAATGAAACACCAAAAAGAAATAGGAATCGTGTATATTACCTTTACTGTGCCAAATTCAAAGGAACTGCTGAAATACAAACCCCTTAATGAGCACATTTAAATCAATCAGCCACCAGGATGTGAAACTTCGTCCTCTCCTGCTTTGTTCATTTTTCTTTTCCTTCTCATCGTCATGTCTGGGAATTTGAGCAGCCTCCCTATCTGAACCTCAAGCTGTTTCTTAAAGTTCCACTCCTGTTCTTAGGAGCCCTGCTGACACTTTTGGCTGCAGCTTTTTTTAATGAAATCCAAAGCTGAATGTGTGTCAGCTGCAATCTTCAGTATAGAAAATAAAACTGTAAGAGCAGAGAGCAAAAATAACATACGCATCCGGTGGAATTGTTCCAGTTTTAAGATAAAATGTAGACATTTAGCATATGCTTACATTACAGAGTTAGCGGAAGAATAATGTGTAGTAGAAATATTAGGAGGAGAAGAAATGACTTGCTTCACAAGCACACTAATAATAGCTGCAGGAAGGGGGCTGGGAGCTCTGTGGGATTCTTCAAAGAGAAGGTTTTTGACACTCACATAAGGTTACTTCGAGATAAGAATATCCATCAAAGAAACTGTGACAGTTATGGCCGATATACAGCCATATATAGTGTACATTAGCATTTCTTTGAATCACTTAAGATTTTGAGTGCCATTATCCACCCAACCTGTGTATTACATATCTTGAGTATTAAGCGTTGTTACAACAGCTCACATCAACATGCACTAATATAAGCAATTTGTATAATACTTTGCCCTCAATCAGATATATTAAATAACAATTAAAAATATAAATAATTATTTTGGCTGTATTGTGTGCTAAGACGGGAAAATGTATTTGAGCATAAAGGCCTAGCTTTTGGAGTTCCTTTTCAAATATTTACATTTGAGCGAATAATGTGTTCTATTTTGAAAAAATCTAAAGGTTTTTACATATAAGTCTAAAATGAAAAATTATAGACAAATAGTATATTAAATACAGTAACTACTGTGTGTAGATGTAAATACTTCATGAAAATCAAAGTATGTAAAACAAATTTTACACTGAACAATATTGTGTCTGAATATTCTAACTTCTTATGAGGCTTTTGCCTGTATTCTGTACGAATAAAACCCAACAACGGTTATTTTATTGATACTGCAATACAGTGGTAATCTCTGTTATGTTTCTTGATATACTGTAGATGTCAACGCTCATACAGAAGAATATAAAACATAAACTTATTTTGTTTATTCAACTTCTTATAATCTCCTTTTATGTAGAAGAAATCTGTTCTTTCATTTCACTGTTGTTTTTTTTTAGTACTGAAGGGTGATATGCTTTAATATCCTGTGCTTATTTCAACAACTTAAATAGCTTGGTTGGTGTTAGACCTGTCTATCAAGCTTGCAGGAACAGAGCTAATGAGTTTGAGACTAAATAAACCTGTGGATAAAAAAAAACAATACTGTAGTGCATTATCCATATTGTGAAATGTATACATTCACAGTGCAAATGATGCATGGAAGCAAAAAATTTGCATTACGTGCAATAGCCACATTTCTCAGGAAATGAAGGTGCCAATAAGCAACACCTCTGATAAGACTCACTGCGAAACAGCGATGGTGTCACTAACTTGGCTCAGAATGAGATTCACCTCAGATGACCGAAGCACGAATAAGCTGAATATCACCATTTCCTGCACACGTGGATGGATTATGAGACAATGGGCTCCTGCGCACAGACATGTAAAAGCCTCCCACCCCTTCTACAGAGGAGCAAGACACCCAAACTTATAGAGACACAAAACAACTACAGATGACATGCCTGTGTATTGTTGTTTTACGTGACTTTGTGGTCATTTTGAGGTTTGTGTAACTTTTTTTTTTTGGTTAATGGTCATTTTGCATCTCTTTGAGTGGTTTTGTATTTCGTTTTGTATTTCTTTGTAATTGTTTTGCATCCTGTGGTTGATTTGCTGACTTCCCAATAAGAAATTGTAACAGTCACCTCATACAAAGGCTCTTTGACCTCTTGTCACTATTGGGTTTATGTCCAGTAAGCCTGTTTAGTAATCCTACCATGCCTGTCCAGGCTTTTTCCAGTTGTGATGCATATATGCATAAACCAGTATATGTGTCATGTCACCGCATCTGTTGAACAATGGAAATGTACAGTTCTTTAACAGATGCAGCAAAGGGTAGCATGAAGGGACCTTGCAACACGGGAATGATTGCCTGGCAACCTACACCAGTCTTTTTTATATTTTAGTGAGTGGGTCAGAGGGTTGTATTCAGAGTGCACATGCTTCCATTTTTGCAACATTAATATGGGAGTTTAGGTGACTGTAAGATAGTTTTTAAATTCAGCTTATGTTCTCTATGACAAAGAATAAAAAATGTACATAAACACCCCATTGTAACAGAATGACTGAAGAAACAGAAAACCACCCATATATAGTATGAATAAGCTATCATTATAGTCCACTCCTTAACATAAGATGGTGCTGTTATTTGGATGTCTGGTTTTGTCTGGTGCATTAATGTATGGTTTTGCACTGCCACCTGCTGTTTATTTGCAGGAATCCAAGCAGCTATGTACAGTATATTTAAGCGATGAAAATAAATACAAAATAAATTACATTAGCTGAATCTTTGAAGGATCCCTTTGTTGCCAGCAGTACAGACCTGCTTACAGAGGATACTGCTGTTCTCATGCAGATTTCCGATATTGCAAAAATGTTCTGCTCATGTATTCATTTAATATTACACTTATATATGATCAGTAATTTTATGATGCTTTGGTAATATTTATTATTATTTTACTTTACTTTACTTTACTTTACTTTACTTTACTTTATTTTCTTTATTTATTTATTTTTTGTATGTTTGTTTGGTTGTTTTCTTCGATGTAGGACCGGGAATGAGAATTGGACCAGTGGAAAAACTGTTGTTGTTGACTTTACAGATCAAAAAGCACAATGATGTACAGGCATTTCCTGTCTGTGAATGGTCCATCTTCCGCCCTGATGCCCTTGCAGCGTTGATTAAAGCTGCTTAAACCCTCATTATTGTCTTACAGGCAACAGCAACTTGTGTTCTAGCTCATAGTGGTCACGGCTGCGGTTGAAAAGTCTTTTTCGGTTCGGGGGGCTTCCTAACTGGATGAAATATTAGTAGAAGTATTTCAGTGGCAGCCCTATAAGAGTTGTTCGGTTTCTCTAATTGATAGAGAAAGGAACTGCAGTGCTCCTTTTCTTCCTCCTTCAGCACTGGAAAAAGTGGAACTTCCTTTACGAAAGGAGAGGAGAAAATGAGATCCCACAATTCCTTGCTGCAGCAACATTTAAAGCGACGCACCATAGCCCCAACCGACCCACATAAATATAGAAACAACAGAGCATCTGTTGTATGTTTGTGACACAATCAAAAACTTATGGACATCCTTGTCTAAGCTCTAAATCCATAAATATAGATTTATTCTCTTTCAAATCTGTCCAGATTTCTAGTTAACAATATCATCATAAAAAAAAACAAAACAACTATGTACATAAATGTAATTTATCAAATCCCCTCCCATGGTTTAAAGCACTAAAAATCAATTTGCTCCATTTAACATAACTATAAAAATGTCAAAAGTGCCCATATCAGGAAACTCTACATACTTATGACTGAATATACTTAATTTATTCTGACCTCAGTTCCCTATTTTTATGTAAGAATTATTTTAATGGGTCAGCCTTCTCTGCTTGTGTATTCCTTTCATGTTATGTTATTTCAACATTTCAATCGTGTTCAGTCGTTTGTTTTTGTGTTTTGGAAAGGAGTAAAGTACTCAAAATTGTGCTTGATCACAGTATTTGAAAAAATGTACTTTGTTGTTGTTACTTTCCACGAGTAACAATTAGTAACTGTATGAAAAAATTTGATATATATTAACATATCACACAAGTTTTCTGCAGCATGAGTACTTTTACTTTTAAAACTTTAAGTACATTTTGCTCATCAAACTTCTGTACTTTTACTAAACTTCATCGATATACAACACTTGTTTGCTAAACAACGTAGGCTTATCGGGATGTTACTTTGCAGACACTAACTTTTGTGATTAGGTTGCAGGTAAGGTTTAGTTATGATGACTCTTCGACACAGATCCTGTTTGTTCATCAATGGTGCTCCACCACCACTCCTGTGTCAGCTAAACTCTCCCGCAGCTGCTCTGCAGTCATGTGGGTTTTCTTTTCTTTTTCTGCCCAGCAGAAGTGCAGGTTTTTCTGAATCCTCGGTCAGTTGCCAGGAGGGGCCCATGAATGTTGAGTGTTACCACAAGGATTGAAGAGTCAGACAATTAATAATTCTTTACCTGCCAAACAAATCCTGATATTGAGTTAGATAAGACTTAACGAGTTCATGAAATTCTGAGACTTTACAAACAGAAGTGCGCCCACATACCACAATTACAATCATTTTATTGTGGTAGGCCTAAATGAAATAAAAACTAACAGTGAATTAACGTCTGAGGAAAGGCTAATTTTTAACTCTTTTTGCTGCATAGGTTGTGATTTACTTCTGTTCACCTCAAAGACAGCAAAATATACAATTTCTATATTATATTACATACAGTCTATCTATCTATCTATATACAAACATAATCCCAGAGAACAATATAACCACAAGAGGGTGTGTGTCGACACTTTCCCCATGATAACATGCATCAGGGTCGTGCATGTCTGGCACCACCTATCTCCTGTCAGTCAGCGTTCAGGGCTCCACCCCCCTGCCTCCCCCTCCCCCCGCCCCCTGAGCTCTGTAGCTATGGAAACTCGTCGATGGCAACATCCACCAGTCTGCTCTGCCTCCATCCTCATACCTCTCAGAGGTGCTGAGTGTGTGCAGCTGTTACCGATAAATGAGACGCTGCAAGATGGCGATTGTGCGAGTCGCGGCATGTTTTGTTCTGTACACCTGCCTCGGTAAGTTCTGTTTTTTCCTGTCGGCATCGCTGTTGTTGAAATCGGCTCCGCGCACAGGGAGGTGCGGCTGGCTTTAAGTTAATCAAAGCTGTAAGGGAGCCGTGGGTGCTAACGTTAGACCGCCCGTTAGCTTGACGGTTGTCAAGAAAGCTGAAGCGTTATCTGCTGCTTTGTTGTGTCGGGCAGCTTTAATGTCACTGAGGCTTTTTCTCCAGTGGCGCTAACGCTGCGTTGCTGTTGTACGGAGCAAATCCGGTAAATGGCGTATATTAGTTGAAAGTGCATCCTTCGCGTTTTAACGTATCGGTGTTAACGTTTGCGAAGAAACAAACAGCACAGGACGCGGGGCAGCGCTAACGCTGAATGTCGCTTTATTTCTTTACTCCAGGAAGCTTTAACAGATTGCCTCGACATTGTCATGTGTTTACTTGTCATTGACGAGTAATTCTGAGGAATTTTCCAGAATGAAAACAAAGCAAACGCTACTTTGGGCGAAAGGAAGGGCGACCATGACAGACAGTGAGGAGACCTGTTCTCACGGTCCTGACATTAGAGGTTCAAGAAGCCGCAGGCCTGCAAGAGCATCCCCCATAACATACGTCCACTGTATGTTTGTTCCTGCGGTATAACAGGCCCATACATTGTGATATACCATGATGAATTTATGTGTGCCACTGTCTGGTTAGGCACCATTTATAAAGGATTTATTATCTGTAATTAATGGCTTTATTAATGTTGACAGTCTTTTGATTTACAGATTTACAAGCCATTAATAACAGCTACTTTTGGGTTGGCAGCATGGCCTCTGTTAACCTCCTGAGCAAACATTTATTGCTCCCTCTGACCTTTATCATCAATTAGTTGGTCTAGAGGAAATTGATTGGCAGTTGCAATTATTTGTTAATCATTTTCTGTTTTAAAGTAAATGTGGCTAAAATTTCAAAAAAGTTCAAGCATCTCAAAGGTGAATATTTGCTGATTTTCTGTTATCTGTAATAGTCAACTGAATTTCTTTGGGATTTTTGGGGATTTGCATCTAGAGATGATTTTCATTACCTGTTAATCTGATCTTGATTAACTGTCAAAAATGACGCAAATGTGATGCATACCCAAAGATTTCAGTTTACCGTGATATCACGGAGTCAAAGGCTGGAGTCTGAGAATATTTGGCAGTGTTTTACTACTTTTGCTTGAAAAATTACTGAAACAATCCTTATTAAAATAGCTGCCAAATAGTTATGAATGAATTTTCAGACTAGCAGATAGACAAACAGAATTGTGTCCCTTACTTTAAATAAAACCCACTTCAGGGGTTCAGGGTACAACCGGTGAACCTGAGCTTTTGAGATCCAGCTGTGGTTGACAGAATGTGCAAAATCCTCCCCAGGACGACATTTGACTAATGGTTACATTCATTAGGAAGACCCCTCCAAGTCAGGTACAAGTCTGTGGTTCTAAATGTTAGTCAGCCATTAATAAAGGGTAATGACTTTCTCATTTTGTAATGAGCATAACATGTTATCTAATTAGCAGAAGTTGGTCAGTGACTTGTAAATACTCCAGAGGATTTGCTGTCAAACAGTCCATTGGTAAGACAAATGAATCTAAAAGCCGTCTATGAAAAAGTGTCACGCTGAAGGAGGATTAAAATCTGGAAACTCAAAACTTGTTCTTATTTATAGGTTATACCTATAAAGCTATCTAAAAAGCTCTTTATTTATTTATTTATCTTGCCGTGGCTGGCCGCCATGCAGAAATGTTACCAGCATAAACACTGAACCCTTTAAAACTGCTGCCTTATCAGGAAGATGTATCACTTTCTGTGAGTGCCCCTCGGTCTGGGCTGCAGCTAAGGATTATTTTCAATATTGATTTGTTGGCCAACTATTATGTTGATTATTAAGTATTTGTTTGGTCTTTTAAATGTCAGAAAATAGCATAATAATCATAATAAAGGATAATTTGATAGTTTAAGGTGACATGTCTTGTTTTGTTTGGGCCTAAAACCCAAGCATATTCAGAGTGCGATGATACAAAACAGAATCCTTAAATTTGAGAAGCTATTGACCTTTGGTGGTGATGAGGTGATTGATGCCGGTGAATGGGGCGTTATCAGTGCTGCAGGTCAAGGGCATCAGCTGAAAATATAGTCAGTCATCGTGAGGCTGTGTGGTTGCAGATGACATTTCTCATCGTGCCTGCCCCTAAAACAGCTGGAGTGCTGGGTTGATCAATGAAGCTGATGCTGAGTGATATGTTGTATCCACCCTGGTGTCCATTTGCTGTGGGGTCACCCTGGTGCTGCTGTGTGAAAATTGGCAGTGGAGTGGGCCGGTTCCAAATGGCAGATTGCGTCAGTAAGTGTTGAACTTTCGACCCAGGTCTCCTACAAGTGTGAATCAAATGACTAAACGACTGACAGGCAAAGCTTACATTTATTAGATTGTTGACACTTGTATGGTTCTGAAACAGACGTGACCTTGTAGCTCACAAGTGTAGCAGCATTCATGTTGTTAGACTAATATTCAATCGTCTGAAATTCCACCCTTTAGTTGTAGACTTCCTATAGATTTGAATAATGAACATGAATCAGAATTAGCATTGATTAATCCATACTTCATATAACTGAGACACATCGGTGCATTAAGTTGAATTATATGATTTAACATAAGATTAAATTAATCTTTTTGCTTTCTTCCTCTAGTTCTGATTTTGTAGTAAAATGGTATTAATCCCTTAACACCCAGTTTCATTAAATCTCCCCTCTATATCATTCAAATCTGTACTTTATCAGCTTGTTCTTGCTGCTCATTTACTCAGCAATGTATCTGAATAAAAAATTAAGTTATTTATTATTTTAGTATTTAGTGCTGCAAATAATGATTATTTTTATTGATTAATCTGCATTTTGTGTTATCGATTGATCTTCAGATTATTGATTAACTGATTGATGTCAGAATAGTAACAGTCATATGTAATATGAAAAGGAAGGGAAATCTTTACTTTTGAGATGCTGGAACCAGAGAATAATTTTTATTTTTGTTTTAAAAATGACTAATGACTAATTGTTGCCGCTCCAATTTACACTGAGTGAAATTTTCAAACCCTCAACATGTTTTTTTATTGCTACACCATTCTGTCAAATGAAAATATTATTCATGATTTGTGCACATTTCCTCAAGATACAGCCTGATATATTTGGTATCTTTTATCATGACTTTGTGCAGTCTGGTGCATCAGCGGGGCAGTGGGATTGCAGAGGTTAAACTTACTGGAGCTACATTATATCCCAGTCTTTTTTCACTCTGGGATCCTGCAGCGTAGGCGACCTTTTCATAACCGGCATCATAAGAAAACACAAGGGTAAAGTACAGTTCATGTGTCCATTTCTTCCATTTCCCTCAAGTATTTATGACGACATGACTGTCTCTATCTAATCTACTGGAGTGATTAATTGTTATTACATGGTCACTCCAGTATGCTGTGAATCCCAGTGGTCCTTCGTCCTCACTCTGCTCCATGTCGCTCGCAGCTAGCTCTGCCTTCAGCATATTTGCAACGACGACACTGGAATGTCTGGGAAAAAGGCTTTTTTTAGATGCACTGGATCAACAACTTTTTGTTGCAGGGATGGGGATGGGTAGTTGTTTTCACATTTAGCACATAAGAGGATTGCAGAATGTGGCTATTTAAGAGCATGTTTTTCTCAGAACAGGCTATAGACCTACTTTGTCTATGCATTACAATAACAGAGGGATTAAAAATGAGATTCTGTTTGCTTTCCACCCTCCTCTGAGATTATTTTTATAATTCAGAAATATTGTCTTCTCCTCAGCCTATATTGTGTCACAGGGGGCCCAAGCATTGTTGTATGAATGCCTTTATTTTAAGCTTGTATTAGTAATTAGTTACACATTGTCATGTTAATTGACTGTGGTTATTCTTTCCCACGGCCTACTTTTTGTTTTGTTGGGATAGAGATGAGAAGAACCTTTAACAAAATCATGTGCAGTTCGTATACTAATTTTGGATTTTGGTTACCCTAGTATTTACTTATGTACTGCAAAAAATAAAGACTGAAAATATTTCTTTTGTTTATTTTTTGGACATTTTTGGCCATAGAGATATGGGGAGGGTGACATGCAACAAAGGTTGCATTGAAGGACCTTTTATTACACACTATAATGTTATGATCCCAGAAATAATGAGTTTTTAACACATATTTGTTGTTTCTTTGTAATGTGATACTTAGCATTGTGATTGTAGCACATGTTATTAAATGGCTAATATTTGAAAGAGCTGTAGCTTTGAATTTGTTCCTGAAAATGAGTCCTTTCAATTTAGCCCTCAACTCCACACTGTTTTAGTCATCGAAGAAGCAGTTCAAAGCATCTAAGTCAGCAGTTCAAAACATAGTTTTAAGGCTGAGGACGCAGTATGTGCATATGTCAAGGGAGCGTTTGTTGGACGTGCTCCCCTTGTGTCTCTCAGGATGTCCAGTCACTCAGGGCTGGGGTAAAAATAGCTCTTGATGCACAGGGTGGGAAAGTCAGCAACAGAGACGGAAGCTGAGACCTGGGAGTCAGATCTCATCAGTATCTGCAGCTGTGCTTGTATGACCGGATGGTTTGGCAGGGCCCATGTTTCCATCACTTTCAGGCTGAGCATCAGCTATATGCTAGCCTCCATTGACCCCAAGCCATATTGTGCATCTCAGGGTCACATGTGTGCTAAGAAGGCTGCTTTGACTAAATACCTCAGCGTTAGTCAGAATGCCGCGGGCAAACAGGAGTCAATGCCACGCTGTATTCAAAGCCTGCTGTGACGACTATTATTGTCTACTTCATTTGAAACCCTTCACACTGCCCCCACAGGGAACGAATGCCTTCATTACTCAGCATGGGTGCTGTTAGTTGCATGTCTACCCAGCAATTACAATATTTGGAAGTGGCACAAACACAATAGGTTGAGTGTAGGGTACCAGTGGAAGGTGGAAACATGCTTATTAATCCTCAGCATGTTAAATCTTTTCAATACAGAAATTATGTGTACATCTGAAACTGTAATTTTCACATTTTTTTCACCTAATTTGTTGTTCTACACCCCACCCATACTCACTCATTTTCCGCTTAAGTTGACATTTTACTGGCCTAATTTTTTACAAAACTTGTGAATTCTGCCTCTTGCCATTAAAGTCTGACATTTACAAAATAACACTAATTGCTTTAAGGAGTTCACTCAAGCAAGGAACTTAAAATAAGTATATCTTGTGTTGTTGCCAGAGGGAAACAATGACGTTGATTAAATGTTTCAAATATAAACACATTCCCACTGTTAAGTTATTTTTGTGCTTCCAAATGTGTTTTGTTTGAGGATTTTGATAAATTATTTATTCTTTGAACCTCAGTGTAAATTAGTGTCACAGTTTAGTGAAGAGGCTCTTGTATCTTGTAATGTTTCATGGCGTTTGGCTTTTAAATAACAGTTTGGAAATTTGTTATAACTAAATGTATAAATTGCATACCCTTTCACAAGCCCCTTTTTCAATGAATAAATGCTTTAATAGTACATTGGCCCGAACAGTGAAATAGTTTGTTAGATAAAAGGAAATAGGAGCACTTTGCTGTAATGGGTTAATCACTGACTAATTCCAGCTGTTACTCAAAGATCTATCATCATCCAAACACTAGTGAGATCTAATGAACTACTGATGAAGATGCTCATACTTTAATGTCAGATATGTTTTTGACAAATCAAATATCCCCACGCACGTTACACAGGATACATTGTCCTCATCTTTTCTTTTCGGTAGCTTTTGTTACAAGAAAACCTATACTTCTCAGCATAAAAGTTTGAATACTCTTGTGCATCATGTCAAGTTATGCTGAACTAAAATAGCCAACATAATTAAAATGAAGTAATCATGAATAATTAGCAAATCCCTTGTTTATAAATTTACTTTGTATCACTCCTTGAAAAACTTTGGTAGACCAGGCTGTACTGCAGTGCTTAGTACAATGCCTGCAGTCTTATCACAAGATTTGACTTATTTTGGGGAGCAATTTGCATTCATGGTAATTTTTAATGCTTAATGTAAACAAATCAAACACAGAAATAAAGTGAAATACAATAGATTGTTATTTGTTTTTGTTTCTTTTTGTATGTATTTACTGGGTCATAATTAAATGAAAAACAGATGTTAAATGGCAAAAAACGTTGCCTTTTGTTTTTAATAACTGAATTGGGGACCTTTTTGTTCATTGTGACCTGACTTTTCCTTGCCACATTAAAATAAAATCACAACAGGGAAAACAAAGTAAAGAGGTGTATAACATTTCATTGTAGTCGAGCAGAGAGCAGCATAGACTTGCCAAAGCTAAATACAAAGTGCTGTCACTTCTTCATTTTCATTAGGAGGTGAGAGAGAGCGTTTTATTTTAAGAGAAAGATGCATCATCACTACCAAAATGAAAAACAATTGGATAAACTGTCCAGACACAGCTTTGTGGGCAGAAACTTATTGACAGTCACTGTTGTTAAAAACAGTGTCTATTAGAAAAGCAAATACAGATAAATAATGTGTGTATTGTACGATATTTCTGTTTGATTTATTTGCATTTAGGCATTTGAAATAATCTACAGCCTTAAATAAATTGAAAAAAAAAAACAAAAAACAAACATACGGTAAATACATAAATATAGTGTCCATGATTGGCCAAGACTTACATGTACCCTTGTTGGTTAACAGATTAACAGAAAATGATACTGTACTAAAGAAATCAAAGATTCGCACGTGTTGTGCATGGCGGCTGTGGAACAGCTTGGTTTTCATTTTGGAGCCCATGTTAACGGATTCAAGCAGACACACTGCCTGGGCGGGATGCACGTGTCTCGTGTAGCAGCATCGTCATGTGATCTAGAAGTTTGGTGTCTCGCCATTTTCTCGCGCAAGTTTTGCAGCAGCTATCGGCACATAAGACCTGTTGACAGTCGTTTTCACATCATACTAGCAATATTACACGAAACTGAAACCTTCCACTTCCAATGTCTAGGCTGACTCTGAACATGTCATAGACATGAAAAAATATGAATATATTTTTTTAACCATTTTTGCATGTGGAAGCAGTGGCATTTTAGCAGTGACGGAGCAGACGCGCAGCTGGTGCGAATCCGTGTTTTTCCGCAGCCGATCAGCAACAGCAGCCGTGACACACATGCCACACATCCAGTGTGTCTGTGGCATCAGATGAGAAATTGATGCTGCTCTGTCCCTTAAATATAGAGCTAAAGCCAGCAGTCAGTTAGTTTATCGTAGCACAAAGATTTGAGTCCTTACTTGATATTTGACCTTTTCAGCAGCTGTTTACTTTCAGTCTTGATCTTCAGTAATTTAAATAGACTGTAATTGAGACTAAAAAAAAAACCTTGGTTGCCTTGTTTGTATGCTTAATGGTATTGGCCTGCTGCATTGTCCTAAAACTGGAGGGACTATGTATAGAAAGCTTCCTACACTAGCTCTTCAGTATGCATGGAAACACCCCCGAACAAAAAGGCTGAAAAGCTGAAAGTCAGCACTTTAACCTCAGTCAGGGTTTCATTCCAAATGCAGTATGCTAGAGCAAAGCCAAAAAAAAAAGTGTCACTGTCCAAATATTTACATACCACTGTATTCCTATTTTTATTGCAGAAATTTAACTTCTACAACTCCTCTTATGATGATTCATCACCAGCCAAATTATTGTCCAGTTAACCACAACAAAGGAACCAAATCAAATACTGAAACCAGAACATTTCTACTAGGAGTCAGTTTATACCCAAAGGCTATAATGTGCAGTGCACATGTTGATTAAAAATGCACAACTTACACATTTGGCCCCAGGTGTTAATCTTCTTCAACAGAAATGGGAATTAATTAATACGATATGTTTACCCGAAATCAAATCCCAAGCCTCTCACACTCTCGTAGTTTCTATATTTATCTCTCTAATCCACTGTTTATTAGGCAGCATGCCCAGTGGATAATGTCTCCTAATGAAAAAGCTTCTGTATGCCATCAGGGTTACTCAACGTCTAGTGTTGTGCTTTCTTCCTTTTTTCTTCCCCACAGGCCACATTCCATCAACAGTCGGGGTGACTCTTCGAACCACAGACAAGATTGTGTGGGCAAATGAGTTCGAGCGTAAGTTGCTGGAAAATCACTCTAACTTATTTAGCCAAAGTAGCTTTTCTCTTCCTGATTTGAGTTGCCTTTCTCCAGCTCGCATGCATTCTGTTTCCTTCACAGCCATTGAACTGACCTGCTTAATAGAGTCCATCTCAACAAACAACCCCAGGATTGAATGGAAAAAGATTAAAAACGGTGTCCCCAGTTATGTGTACTTTCAAAACAAGATAGCAGGTAAACCGCTTGGAAACTCTCTCTGTTTGAAAACCTCAGCCACCAGACCACAGCATTTCAAAGCAATATGTCAAGACTTGAAGCTTAGCTGAATGAATAGTACCTTGATAGAACTTGGCACTGAATTCTGTTTTTAAACTGTGAAGTCATGCTGTGTATTTGAATGAGCAATTGTAAAGTGTTTTTTTCTCTCTCTCTGTAAAGGGGACTTGGAGCAAAGAGCTCAGCTCAGAGAGCCAGCCAACATTCTGATCTTCAACACTACTCGGTCAGACACTGCAGAGTACCGCTGCGAGGTGGCCGCCATCGATGATCAAAGGGACTTTGATGAGATACTTATTAGTCTTGCAGTGAGAGGTATGGTGGGCAGGTCCTTTGTTGGGATACTACACCACTAATGGCTGGGTACAGCACCTCTAGATTTTAGACATTCTTGAGGGTTAACAGAAGAACAGAGAATTATATTGTGCTTCAGAAATCAAAGATTTAGTTCATTTCTTTTTATATGATTATGGAAAATATATTTTAGGATTTGAGGGGTTTTAGAGAAATTTTAAAGCAATAGTTTGATATTCTGGAAATGTTGTTTATTTGCTCTCTTGACAAGACTGAGATGAGGAAATTAATACCAATCTCACCAGGCTGGTTGTTTAATATTTATAATTAAATATTAAATATTACTTATTGCATATCAGGATCTGCACAATGAACCTCCTGAGAACATTTCTGAATTGTTGTGAACATACAGTAGCTTAAAGACTCTCAGGTTGGCAAGCCAGTCTCTGCTGGATGTTCCTAAAGATCTGCCGAAAATATAGGGAGATCAAGCATTTAATGTCTTTTAATAGTTTACTTCTCTCTAATAGATGATCTCATTTGAGTGAAACTTCAAAAGAATGTGCAGACATGAGAGTGGTATCAATTTTCTCAACCAACTCTCTGCAAGAAAAAAAAAAGTGGGTTCTCTAAAATGTCGGACTATTTCTTAGCTTCAAAAAAACACTCAGTTGCTACCTTGCCCTGTAAATGTGATGAAACCTGTTGATTAGGGTGTGTCTGTGTCTGTGTGCAGTAAAACCTGTTGTACCACGGTGCAGTGTGCCAGAGGCAGTCACAGTGGGAACATCAACAGAGCTGCGATGTCTGGAGAACGAGGGCTTCCCTGCTCCTCAGTACCGCTGGTTCCACAACAGCGAGGAGCTTCCTCAGGACCCCAAAAACAGCCTGAAGTTTGTCAACTCTTCTTACAGCATCAACCCCGATACTGGAGGCCTGGTAAGAAAGACAGGGACATAGCCTATTTATAACTAGTTTTAGTTTTCATCGTCTGGACAAATCATTAAAATTGGGGGGAAAACAATATTATTATCACTATATTATTAGAAATGAACAAATTCTCCCTGTATTAGTATCTGTCTCAGTCAAATAGGAAGAGGTACCAGGCTGACAGTTGTGTTTGTGGATGGAACCTTTTAAGCATCAAGAATTTTCAATGACAGCTTATCTACTGTAAATGTGAACAGCTTAATCTAAATAAACCCTTAACCATCGTATGACTAATAGCAGGATTAATCCATGCTTGAAAAGATAGCCAGTGAGGAAGCTAAACCAAAACCTGGCATGCGGTATTATAGGAGGATAATGCTGCATCCAATGCCAGGGTGATGTGTTTAAGGTTCACTTCAAAAACATAATAAATGGGCAGAAGTCTTACATGTGGTTGAAATCCAACCATGTTACTTAACACATTTCATATAAATATATGTTTCATATAAATCATATATAAATAAAATGTTACAGAACAGTTACACTAATGCAATGTCAATGCACTGAAACATTTCTAAAAATGTCTCCTCAGAAATTTCGAAGGGTGAGGAAGGAGGACGCAGGGGAGTACTTCTGCCAGGCAAAGAATGATGCGGGATATGCACAGTGTACCGCACAAGTGATGGAAGTCTGTGAGTGACATGCGTACATGTACACAGATCTGAAAGGTTTTGAGGAAATTTCCGAGACTCTCTGAGAAAAAGATATGCCATGTTGGCTTCTGTAATGTTTGTGGACAGTACTCGAAACCCAAAAGCAAACTTAGTCAAAGAAGGATGAAGTTTCCTTGAAGAAGAGAGACTAGAAAGTTTTGCAGGTAAAAGGGGAAGCAGGTGATCAGAACACAGAATGACAGTGCTCAGTGGCTCATCTTACTGTGAGGTACAGTAAGATGAACCACTGAGCACCTTAATATGCTAATATGTAGCTGACAGTAAGTAGGTAGGGAAGAGTTTCAAGTCCTTTATTGCAGTATAGTTGAATTTTATTGAGTTAAAAGGTTGTTTCCTGTTGTCAACAATATTTTGAATGAAATTGCACTTAAGTATTAATGATATGATGTGTAACAGAAAGTCTTTTGACGATTATAGTCAAAATTAAGCATATCTCTCAGTCCACCTAGATCTGATGTAATCTCTGTGTTCTGTTGCAGATGATGTTGACATACTTGGGATTTTCCTGAAGTGCTTTGGTGGAGTGATTGTATTCTTCTGTTTGACGGCTTCCCTTTGTAATTGCCTTAGACGTGGATGCTTTAACAAAAAAGGCCACAATGAAAATAAGTGAGTATAAAAAGAAGGAATACTTTGCATTATTCTGCACTTCTTAAATTCAACGCTGCATTGAGGATTTTTTTTTTTTATGTGTCACTTTATTTATTTCAGCTACAATTGGCCAGTACAGCGTGATGGTGTTGACTATGGCGATGCAGATGAGGTGAGCCAAATCTGTGAAACATACACAGCAGTTATTGTGTGTCCTATTTACTATCAACAAAGGAAACTGTTAAAGAAGCAGTCCTGCAAATGCTAATTTTCTAATAATTATTTTTCACAGGGCCATTTTCGCCACAAGTCTTCGTTTGTCATTTGACAGCTGAGACAGAGGATAAACTGGAACCAAGACAAAAACAAAAACCGTTGAGGTTAACTTGCAACAACGATGCTCCAGATGGTTAAGTTTAAGGTGTGAAATGGCACATTATTCTCTGATGCACATCAAAATCAAATCAACCAACTTGCCAAAGTAATTTTAATATCATTTTATTGCACCGTTTCATGTTTTTATATTAATTTCCATGTGAAACATTAGGTTTTTACACCTTATTTTGTTTTGTTTTTGTAACAACACTTTTTAATCATACAACTAAACCATTTCAAAGCTGTGAAATTTGATATTTGGCCCACGGTGTCATTGCAAAAGCTGCTGGAAGCTACATTCCTTCCTCCTTGTTTTTTGGACAAATCCTCTTTTATAATTCTTAAACTTTTTACTCTGTACACTGACATTGTTTTACTAAAGTCCTTTACATTGTCTTTGTTCATAAGATAAACATGTTCTTAGTTTGTGGTCAGGAAGAGTAGAAACTTGTTTTTGTATATACTGTAGTTATACATGCAATAAGTAGCAGACTGCAAAAGGCTGATGAGCTCAGATTGATATGGCACAATTTATTAGCCTTTATTATATTTACAGACAATAATAAGTATGTACAAGTACAGAATTTGACTACCATATATCCCACTATGCTGCAAAATCAATATGTATTATAAAGGTGGTGAAGTATGATTTTTAGAGTGCTGTTTCTGTGTACAAGTGACCTTCTGTACTTTACTAATTATTTTGTGAGTATTGGACATATTGTCCAGTTTTGACTCAGTATTTAATGTACATAAATATATACATTTTCGATCTTTTAATTTTCATACATTGCACTCCATACCTTATTGTAAATATGGCAATAAAACTGTTTGTTGGAAATAACTTTGCAGTATTTACTGTGTGTGCAGTGTTGAGCCTGTCAGTTATAACAGTATATCATTTCAAACATTAGTGTCAATGATTTGTGTAACAACTCAGGAACTGTTGTAAAATGTCCACTGTTCATTTGATATTATTGCTATATGTTCATGTTATTTTGTTACTATTAAATACAATTGACCTGTAAATGTTTTAGAGACTCAAATGTTTCTTTTATTGTGCTGTGGAAAGGTGTTGTCAGATTGTAATCTATGTAATTTGATTTTGATATAGGATTAAAAATGATTTTGCAGAGGTAAGTGACAACAGGAAAAAAAAGTATTTACTGTATGTATGATATACTGAGGGTTGGGTGCAGTGCATTCAGCGCACAGATTTTGTATTATTTACCTATACTTGTGGTTGCTTGACAGCATTAAGGTAATTTGTAAACTTACAGTGTTAACTATGTCAGTTTTAACAAATTTATACATAAGTACATTGCAGCATAAAAGTTATTAGCAGTTATAATCGTGTCTTACCTAGTTGATGGATGACTTCTGATGATATAATGAAATATTCAGATCCTTTACTCAAGTAAGAGTATACTATATATACACGCAAGTTCTGCCTTCAAAATTTTACATAATGTATGTGCTGTGAGAAAAATGCACATTACAATAGACATATTATTGGGTTACTAACACAGTAAAGCAGCAATTTAATTTTGTAGATAGTCGAGGCCAAACTACTTTATATGTGGTGGGGTGGTTTATAACAAATTAATTCATATTTTTTGAAAGATAAGACTCTCATGAGTAAAGAGTACAGTATTTCCCTCTGAGATGCATTGCAATAGAAGTAAAAATAGAATATTGAAATTCTTGAGTAAAATAAAACAGTGGTAATTATATTTATTAAAGTTCTATAATTAAGTACAATTTTGAGTTACTTGTTTCATGCTACTTTATTCTATAATAATAATTATTTTTATTATCATTATTATTTATCTTTATCCAAATAAAATTTTGAATACAAGACTTTTACTTGTAATGGAGTATTTTTGGAGCAGCAACTTTTACTTAAAGACCTTAGGCAGAGGCCTATTTAAACTTGACGGAGCTACTTTCCACTTAGCCACCAACAAGACGGAAAAGCAGAAAGCAAGACTGCAGTCGTTTCTCAATCTGCACTCTTCTCTATACTTGTTTTCTTGCGGACTTGTGAAACGTCATAAGTAACAACCCAAGTACTGTTCCAATCCAAAGTCCGCATCTACCCAAGTACAGATAAAATATTGTATTATATGCTGATGTTTATATCCGAATATGAAAAAGCGCTAACTTCCGTTTTGGAACACTAGTCTTTTCGATTTTATTTTGAAAAACTCCACCCGGAAGTAGTCTTGCCGATGCAGGTGGCGTACATCCTGGTCGTTTGACAACATTCACCGTTTTCTCTTACAGAAAACAAACATGTAATGTTTATCCTCTCTAGCAGGATTGTGTCTGTTTAAGACTGATTTGTTGCCGTTGCTGACTGTGTATTGGTGACACTGAGGTCAAGAGAAGAAAAAAGAAAGGGCTAATTTGCTAATGGACGTATTATTGCGCGTTTGCTTTGGCCATCGTTTTGCTATCTAGCGTAATCGGTGGAAATGATTGTGGACATGTAGCTAATGTGGAGTTTTCTGTGAAATATCTTAGTAACTGTGTGTTGTGTGTGCTCCAAGAAGGAACTGCAGGCCTTTGAGTGTCTGTTCTCTACTTTGAAACATTAGCAGGGTGTTTTTTTGGGTTGAGATAGTTTGCTAACAAGTCAGAGAGATAAGAGTAACGTTACAATGAGTTTCTTTAGTTTTGGACAAAGTGCAGAAATCGATGTGGTCTTGAACGATGCTGAAACGAGGAAGAAGGCTGAACACAAGACTGAAGATGGAAAGAAAGACAAATACTTTCTTTTCTATGATGGTGAAACAGTCAGTGGAAAGGTGAATGTCACGCTGAAGAACCCCGGGAAGAGGCTGGAGCACCAAGGGATCAAAATTGAATTTGTTGGCCAAATAGGTATGAAAAAAACATGATAAGATAATAAGATATGTTCACATATAGTAATAGACAAGAGTCACAAGTTGGGGCCAGGTCCTCTCCAGCATTGTCAATATTTTCTTTTGACACTTGATTAAGAGGAAAAATGCAACACTTTTGCCACAATACTATAAATTAAAGTAATACTATTGATTGGTTTCTTTTCCTATTAGTAACTAAAGGTGCATAAAAATTTAGGTTGGCACTTCAATTTAAACCTAAATATATTAATAGAATATGAATTTTCACATAAGTACCAATTTGCAGAATGATAGTGGGATTAGTAAATGGTGAGAAACATAAAGTGATGGGCCCTGTCAACCAACAGCTAACATTTGTCTTTTACTGTTCAGTTCTGCTTTCCGTTAAGATGTAGGCGGGAGCTTCTCTCTACACTCTAAATATCCCTTTTCTTGACCCACAACTGTAATTATTTTCATTGTCCCCCAGGGGAAAACTTTGAATATGTTGCTTTGTGTCAGTGAAATTTACCCATTAAGAGTATGAGATTGTCATAACATAAAGAGTTAATGTTACAAATAATTACACCTTACAGAATTAAAATTAATCCTTTATGTCCCTGTTTACATTTACTTGATGAGGAGCAATGCAGAACTGATTCTGGCTGCATATTATAAAATAAGTATATTTTGAATTTGCCTTATTCCAAGGGTTTATATACAGAAATCTGAATTTTTTTTTCTGGAGTTCACTCATTTTTGCCTTTGTTGGTACCATCCTTTATTCTCTAGAGCTGTATTACGACAGAGGAAACCATCATGAGTTTGTTTCCCTGGTGAAAGATCTTGCGAGACCTGGTGAAATAACTCAGTCACAGACCTTCGACTTTGAGTTCACTCATGTTGAGAAACCTTACGAGTCCTACACAGGCCAAAATGTGAAGCTAAGGTAAGTTTGATGATTCACTCTACTTTATAAGCTGTGAAATGTGTAACTTTAAGTGTCACTCTTTAACCTGCCTGTCATGTGGTAAACCTCAAACCGAGGAATTTTAGCATTTGTTGCTTTTACATGTACCATTCACTTCCCATGATGTGGGGATAGTACCGTTTACAATCTCTGTTTGTTCCATTTTCAGATATTTTCTTCGCGCTACAGTGATCAGAAGACTCAATGACATCAGTAAAGAGATGGACATTGTGGTCCACACACTGAGCACTTACCCCGAACTCAACTCCTCCATTAAAATGGAAGTTGGAATTGAGGATTGCCTCCACATCGAGTTTGAGTATAACAAATCCAAGTAAGATCTGTAGGGCTGCAACTAACCATTATTTTCCATTATCAATTAATCTGTAGATTTTTTTTATTTTTTATTTATCAAATCGACTATAAAAGTTGTCAACTAACTTGCTTTCTTTCCTTTCATTTTGATACACCACCACAGGCTCATTATTTCATTTAGTAAACACACAAGTAATAAATATTATTTTTACAGCACTTTTTAAAACTGTGTACAACGTACCATTAAAGACAGAAAATCAATAAATCAAAGGATTCAAATGGCAAGTTCATTTACAGAAATTAAGTATGATATCTAGCAAAGAGCTCAATCGAAAATAAACACATCCTTAAAGCCTTTTGGAGATACTAGTGTTAGAGTACTAGTGTAGTATAGCAGTTCTAGTGTGAGTCGGACAACTCAACAGTACTAATTAAACACTTCATGAACAGAGACTCAGACAGCGTCAGTCATGGAATTTCCTGATAGCAAAAATATCAAGTACCCGGAGCCCCAGGTGTTAAATATCTTGTATGTCCGACCAAAGATTTTCAGTTTACTGTCGTAGAATTTTTGCCAAAATAAAAATTAATTTATTTTATCAGAACAGTTGCAGACTAATTTTCTGTGCTGTTGATTTTATTGATTAATCTAGCAATGACCAGTTTAAAGTATCCAGACACTCAAACGATGTAACACTATTCTGATAAAAATGAGCATTCAATTACTAAACTATTTGTTATTTACCGTCCTCATTCTCATTTTTTGCTTGTGTCTTTTTTTTTTTTTTTTTTTTTTTTTTGACAGGTACCATCTGAAAGATGTAATCGTGGGAAAAATCTATTTCCTGCTGGTGAGGATTAAGATTAAGCACATGGAGATTGACATAATCAAACGTGAGACAACGGGCACTGGCCCAAGTGTATACCATGAAAATGATACCATTGCTAAGTATGAGATCATGGACGGCGCTCCAGTTCGGGGTAAACGACACTTATTCATAAGTTATTTCAAGCATAAAACCTCTCAGTCCATTAAGATAGATATTATCCAACTTGTACAATTTATGTCATATTTCAGGAGAATCCATTCCGATCCGGTTATTTCTCGCTGGCTATGATCTGACTCCCACCATGCGAGACATCAACAAGAAGTTCTCTGTGCGCTACTACCTGAACCTGGTGCTGATCGATGAGGAGGAGAGACGCTACTTCAAACAGCAGGTGAGATAATGATGAATGGAAATAGGCCACTCTCATGCTCATGTTTACATGTTTTATATTAATCTGAGTGTTACCTACTACTTCTGGCAGTAATCTGAGTTTAGAAACATCCATGTAAATGTGGTATCTTGTTTTACTAACACATTTAATACAGATACAAAAACATTTCTGCTGGAGAAACCTGATTACTTGGACATGTATAATACCACTGGATGGGTTTCTTTCCTGATTTATGAAAAGAAACATTGAACAAATATTTGTGAGGTCGCGATTCTATACTACACACGAACTAGCTTGGCAGCTGAGCAACCAGCTTTGAGTATGTATGTAGTTTGTGTTCATACTGGCAAAGGGACAAAATTAAGTTAATTAAGCAACATTCAGAGGTCAGTTTGATTAGTGTCTGTTGGTGCACACATTGTCATTTCCTGTCATTACAAAATAGTGAAATGCAGTATGTTAATGAGTTCACATACTAACTGCAAATACACCATGAGTCACAAATAGTTGACAGTAGCATATATAAATTTCTCGTTGTCGTGAGTGGAGAGTATTTTTCAAACCTGGAGATGTTTTGCAGGTGATAAAAACCTGATACACAAACGTTACTGTTTGCAGTTGCACTGGATGCCGTTCCTGCTGGTGCTCTAAGGCTTTTTAAGGATAACATTTTGTCTCGTTTATCCTGTTGACAGATCCATGTCAATGTAATATAGGTAAAGTGTGTTTTTCCTCTGATCATAAGAATAGCAACAGAAAAACAACAGGTTTGAATCATGCACAATGTGTGTGTGGAAGTGTGGATCTCACCTTAAATATTGCATTTGTAATCAAACAGATATTCTGTCCACAAATTCTATCCAGCAAAATGCTGCTTTGGTCAGTAGAGCAGCAGATCAGTCCATACTGTTCTTTCAGGGATGAATGCTGACTGCAACTTATGTTGGTTCTGCAGCCATGCACAGAAACGTGGTCTGATGTTAACAAGTTTATTTCTTATTACATCTATACTGATTTTCTAATTGCCTTTAATAGATAAACTTTAAAGAAAAATAATAAATCATTACTTTTTTTTTTTTTTTTTTTACATAAATTCACAAAAACAAAACCTGTTTTTCAGTTTAACTTTTTATTGATAAATCTCAGGGCTGCAACTAACAATTATTTTTATTATTGATTATTCTGACAATTATTTTCCCAATTAATCAATTCGTAGTTTGGCCAATAAAGTGTCAGAAAATTATAATAAATCTCCATGCCAACTTCCTAATACCATTATTATAATACCACTATTACATCTTCAAATGTTTGGTTTGATAAACAATTCATAAACCAAACACACCGAGTTTATTATCTTAGAAGAACAAGGAAACTAGGGAATATTCACATTTGAGAAAATTTTGACATATTTTATATTTTAATTAAAAAAAAAAAAAAAGACTCAAAACAATAATTAGATATGAAAATGGGTTGGGATTATTGTTCTGTTGATCAATTAATCAGTTATTTGGCTTTTCAGTGCAGTGCTAATACATGTTGTATTAGGACCTCTTTCACTTCAGAAACAGCTAAAACTTTATTTTCCTCTTATATATTCCTTAACATTTAATTTTTAATTAATTTATTAAATTCTTCTCTTTTAATGTACCTATAACCTTTATTTTAATGTACCCAGAATGTAACTAGTATGATTTTTTTTTTTAAAGTGAGATCACTGACAAGCAAATGAAGGTTACTGACATGGTTTTCATGCGTAAGGATCAGTACACGTAGACATAATGCACAATGTCTAAAAACCTCCATACACTTTGTTTTCTCCCTCTACAGGAGATCACACTGTGGAGGAAAGGCGATGTGGTGAGGAAGAGCATGTCTCACCAGGCCGCGATTGCCTCTCAGCGGTTCGAGGGCTCGGCTGCCTCAGAGAGCGCACTGGAACAAGCTGCGAAGGAGGAGAGCGGGTAGAGCCGCTGCTCTCCAGTCTCCTCACACAAGACTCATCTGCGTCTGCGTTGGAGTGGTGGAGGCACCTATCAACTGTACATCTGGTAAAGCAGCTGTCTTATTTGCTTGTAAAGGGAGGAAGAACGGAGACCGACATACAGTAATGCAGTATGTGACCAATGAAACAGTTTGCATGAGGCATTCAGAGTGGCTCCAGGCTGCTGGTCTTGACCTTCCTCATTAACATTTTTTTTTCTTTATGGGAATCAGACTAATCACCTGTCACAATATCCCCTGTGTAAAATCTTTCATGTGAAATTCTTGGATTTTTAAGCATTTTGTTAGTTACATTCTCACGCTTTATGGGGATAAATTGATTTCTAATCTCTTAATTAATGCAACTGAATTGTCATGAATTTTCAACAAAATGTATCTCCTACATTCCACGTTTAATAAATGCATTCCTAACATTGTTAGAAGGTCGAGGAATCTGAGATAACTTTGCACTGCTATATCTTGCTGAACACATTTTTCTCTGTCTGTGTGTTTGCACAAAAAAAAATGGTGGAGGTGGAAACTGGAATCTTTTTTTTTTCCCTTCTTGACCTTATTAAGTATTATCCCACACATTTTTTTTAAATCTGTAAATAAGACCAGCTAAATCCTCTAAGCCTGTTCCAGCTTGTGTACATTGATTATACAGTACACCGTGCCACAAAATGACCTTTCATGTTCATATGCTTTACCTCAGCATTCCAGTGGTGTTAGGAAAGAGTGTCGCAGTGTTTGTATTAAGATCTGATAGTATGAAGTCTTCTGTATCCTCTTTCTTAGAGACTTGAAAGTTGTGCCTAAGTGTATCAAGCAAATGAAATCCTCCTGCCTCTAACATAATTTTAGTCTTTTAACCAGAGAAAAGTTACAGTAGAACTATCTATCTTTTGCAAAATGCTAATCACTTACTCCTTGTCCCCAAAAGTCAAATAAATTGATGCCAAATGGAAAAAACCTCAGACTTTGTACTGGTTGTATTGTAGGAATGAGTGAATGAGTTGACACGATAAACCTGAATAGACTGGGTGGATGAAATAATGGAAACCTCACGAAAAAAAGAAGCTGCATATTGGAATGATAATCATACTAACACTGCTACGTTCACTTCACGGGAGGTGAGTTGTGTTGTCATTGGAAGTCACACAAAAGTGTGACAACACTTCTCTGATTTTTTATTTTTATACTCAGAATGTCAAACAGGCCAAGTGGGTGGTCCACCACTTAGAACAGAGAAAATCTATCTGCAATTATTTCTATAAACAATCATTTCAGTAGTTTTCTATATGCAAAAATGGCAAACAAAAAAACAACAAAAAAAAAAAATCAATTTGTGATTCTTTTAAAATGATATTTCAATAAGGAGCACAGAAATGAGAGCATGCAGCCAGTCCATCTCAAAACTGGAATCCCCATTAGAGCAGCAGTCTAAAGTACGAGGAAAGACCAAACACTGTTCAATACCACATATTGAACAGTCTCAATGAAAATCTGTTACACTTAAAACAACAAAAACATAATTACAAATGTTACAAAACTGGAATTTATGCTGGACCTTTTCAAAAACCATTAGGATCTGAGAATGGTATCATTAATTGTATAGACCAGAGATTCCCAACCTCCAAGCCCAGTACCAGGTTTCAGGGAAAATTTGACTTGCAGAAGAGAAGAAAAGCTGAGTAATAATCATATTATCTAGCTTTTTATAGTTAAAAGTTCTGTATGACGTCAAACACCTTTTATCTTCCAACTCACATGACCATCACTGGACAGCAGCGGACCTGATGATAGGAAACTCTGGATTGCACAATGAGGCAATTGTTATCTAGAGAAAAGTGTTAAACCAGTGAGAGCACTGTGAAGAATCTTCTGCTGCTAATACACAAGATATGAGTTGAATAATGGCTATAAACCAGGACCAATACTGTTATGAAGGCAAAGCGCAGCCTTAATTAACACTGCATATTGACGCTGTTTTGTATTCAACCTCTGCAACTTCCAGATTTTCTGGTAATAGATTACTTACCTTTACCTACCTTTAAGAAGTACTTTATAACACCATAATGTGGCTGTATGCACATGTAGGTGTATGTGTTCACTAATGCACAGTATTTGTCAACAACGGACATTTTACATTATTACAACTGTATTTCACTACACTATATTGTATATTCATTGTCTGCTTATGCACCAGTCACCACTTGTGGATGCTTCACAGAATATGACGGTTGTTAACAAATATATTAATGAACACTTTTGCTTTACTTACAACTACATTAGAGAGTGTTGTAAACCATTTCTTCTTCAGTGTTTATATTTGGTTATAAATGCTAACTGCAAAGTGTTTTTAAGTGACTTTACAACTTCAGAGGGTGAAGTTGTCCTGCAAAAGCGACCTGCCTCTGTATCATTTAGAGGGAGAAAGAACTGCATGGGAGTCATAAATTTAATAAAAACACATTTAATAATGTTTATGAACAAGAAAAAACACTACAGTATGTCTTATTGATTACACTTTGCATTAACACTGGGCTGAGGGTATATTATAGGTGGCAGTTTCATGATTTCACATGCTCACAGTGGCTCTTTGTCCTCCAAACTCAAGACAAAGTCAAACTCCTCTGCGGAGAGAAAAACAGATTGAGTGTTCATAACTTGTCCCAGACTGTCTAATTAAGTAAAATAATAATATAGGATTGCACAGCGTGATTTTTTTTTTTTTTTTTTACACATACCAGTGGTGAGGGGTTGCACAGAGAGCCTGGCCCTTGTAAAAAGGGCCATGTCCTTCAGAGGGCCTCCCTTGGCCCGATGCTGCAGGTGATACTTTTTAAGCTCGGACAGAGGAAGAAAGCGCTGCAACATTCTTTGATACTGGACATCTACCTGAGAGAGAAGGAGACAAGTTCAACCTTCATGCTTGTTTATTGCCAGTAAATGTACTTGATGACCATATTCATGTGATTGCATTAGTTGTTATTTGATTTTTTTTTTTTTTACCATGCTCCACTTCGGGTTGTCTGGTTTGCTGGTTGAATCATAATGGACATCCTTCTTGTCAAACTGAGTGTGGTCCACATAAGCTTCCTTCACGATCTGGAAAAGGAAATACAGCCAAATATCATGTCTGTCTGTAGCTTTGTTGAAGTCATTAAAATATTTCCAGCGGTGGAGAGAGAGTGACTCACTTTCATGATTCCTGCTATCCCCGGTTCCTTGCAGTTGCTGTGGTAAAAGAAAGCCAACTGCCCTTCTTTCATCTGCCTCATAAAATTGCGTGCCTGCAGATGATAGATAATTTCGAGGGACATTCCCACAGAGTAAAGAAAAAAATTGTATTCATTCTTTTCTCAAGAAAAGAATATGCCCAAGGCTGGTGAGAATAAGATGATGAAAAGCCTTTTCAGACTGGATTTGTGCTGGTCCCTGATTTTAAGTAAACATCTTTTCATTACAGCACTCAGTTTTGTTTGTGGCTCTACCTGATAATTGCGGACCCCGTCCCAGCAGTCGGTCTGATTAGGCAAAGCCTTCAGATCCTCGATCCCAAACTGCCGAATGAGCCAGAAGCATCAGACGAGTGCAGCCCACACACATTTTACAACAACAGTCTGTGCTGAGGAGACCGTCACTGCTACGTACCTTCACATCGACCCCATTCTCAAAGCGGCTCTCGGGCTCAGACTTCATCAGCCAGTGACAGTGCTGTGAAGAACCAGGCGGCTCTGTGCTTTTCTTATTTCCTCCAGGCTCAACAGAAGCTGCAGTTTTCCTCTTAGCGCCAACTCTTTCTTTTGCAGAGGAGGCGGTTTCACCTTTGACACAATGTTGTTGCGATGTTGAGCCAATAACTGTTACTCATTAAGTGTATCAGACAATAAGTTTTACTCTGCGATTTCATTTGCTTACCTGAATTTGCTGTTTTGCTTCCCACTCTGGCCTTTTTCTTTGGTGGCATCTCTCAAAGTCTACAAAAAGAGATAGTACAGAGTTTTAGTTGAATTGCACAGTTTCCTTTTGTGTGCTAACCTAACACAGCCGGTCCAGGTGAATATGAGGGATTGACAAATGACTTGACCAATAAGATCAACACTCCCAGGAGCAAAACAAACCAATCAACATCTGGGCAGTTTAATCAAATTAAACTGAAATTGAAAACGCATCGTTAAACAGTTAGAGCTGACAGCTGGATTCATCCAGTGATGTGTCCACAATATGAAACCATTTAGAGATTAAAGCCAATAAAATGGCTTTTTTTCCCACTAATTATGTACATATTCAACAGTCAGAGCCATGTCATCCATGAGACATCAATGACAATGCGATGACACTAATATGTAAAACAATAATATAAATAATATTAACATTTTTCATGGTCACCATAACGTGTGGGTAAATTCTCAGTGTGTGGCAGTAATGTGTAATGTGCCCTGCAACCTGCTGCTGATGCTCAGTACTGTGCTCAGTCATAACTCATTCCTCCTTGCATGAGCTGTGAATGACTCAAAAAATAAAAAATAAATAAAAGCATAAATGCAAATGCACATAGTCTTTAAATGAGGACCAGTGGAGATACACAAGCAGGGACAACAGCTTCGCCCCGGCAGACACAGAGCAGATGCAGCTCGAGGCAGGGCCACACTGTTGACCTGCTGACTGTGTTTGCTGGAGCGAGGACAGGAGGTGAAAGCAGCTTGAGGCCTGTTGGTGCCGGAGCACAGTGTCCTCCGTGGGGCCCCAGCAGACCTATGATGGCACAGCCGGATACCCACGGTGGGGCCCAGTGACAGCTCAACATCATGTAACGTGAACGCTTGGTTTGCTTGGGGAAGCTAACTGTGCATCGACTAAGAAATATACGCCGCACTTAAAATTTCACCCTTTGTTTTTCTTCTTTTCAGCTCTTGAAAGCATCTCAAGACGAGCTAAAGCTTTAACAGCTCCACACGAACGACACGTAAAAACCAAACGTGACGGTGAAACGCGGTGCAACGAGGCTGCAGATAGCCTCCACAGGCACCGATGACCCGTACCTCCAGGGGAGCAGGGCGCCTTCAAAACCCGCCGACAAACTCACAACATGTGACCGCCACTGAACCTGGTGGGGGCACTCGATTTATTCACCAGCAGCTCCCGTCGGCGGCGCTGTTCTCGGTTTGACGGGCGGGGAGCGTATATATATATATATATATATATCTCATTTAACGACGCTGCTGCTGGTGTCAGTTTGTGTAACTTTCACAATATTGATCAAATGAGTCTCGGTTTCACATCGTTTATTGTGGGAAATCTTAATTTTATGTTTTAACACAGTGAAATTGCCATAAAACACTATTTAAAATGCCGTGAATCTGAAAGTGTGTTTAATAGCTATGGTACGATGGTCGTCCAGTTTTGTCACCGGCAGTGGGGCTTCCGTAACTTCACCATCAACCCACACATCGAGCCTCCCTGTTGATAACACTACATTTCCCAGCAGCAGCAGCGGCGGCGGCGGCTCAGTGACATAACATTGTGGAAGTAAACATGGCGGCTGTCGGACCTCTAGCAAGAATCGCCAGACTGGGCTCCAGCATCCGCAGGAGCCAGCGGTTCTTCCCGGCCACAGGCTCGCAGAGACGGGGCGTAGCGTCCTGTATCGACCGTAAGTCCCGGGAAAGCGACCCGTTTGTTAGTTTACCTGACATCAGCTGTGTGTTGTGATGAATCAAGTCTGAACTAATGTGACCTAACTTCTACAGCTCCTCAGCACCCAAATCATGATGTGAGCGTTAATGGAAAAAAAAAAGGATTAGTTAACACACGGATGTATTTCTTTAATATTAAATTGACCTCGCTGTCATTGGTTAGTCTTGGTCCTCCTGGTCCTCCAGTCAGGAGGCAGAGGGAGCGATACACCCCTTCTTAACACCGCCCCTCTGTCCAGGCAGGTTGTGTGATGAGAGGAGGACTCTTACAAAACCTGAATGTCACCATTTAATACTTTCATGTGCTTTTTTTTACCCCCCCCCCCCCCGTGCCTGGAGGCTTTCCTCAGTTTTCTGCTTCCCTAGCAAAGTCAAATCAAGTCAATTTAGACAGCTCGATATCACAAATGTGCCTGAAGTGGCTTTATCCTCTATCCCTGTATCCGTAGCCCCTCGATTTGGATGAGGAAAAACTCCCCTCAATAAAAAAAATGAAAGAAATCCCAAGAAGATCTCTCTCTTCCTGGGCAATGTACAGACTAGACCAACATAGCAGGTTTACAGTATTGACAGTCAGGGTGAGGATATTATAGAGTTTATGCATATTGAATTGAATAAGAATTAAACTTCCAGTTGGCTCCAGATCCAAAATATCTGAATTGAGGGAGAGGGAGAGAGAAGGGTCCCAGGAAGGCTGTGAACTGGAACAGTGAGTCTGGGTGAAGAGAGGTGTCAGGTGGAAGAAAGAGGGGGAGATGGGCTCATATGTTTAGTCATATGTTTAGTTGCTCATGTGCTCGAGGGGCAACAAACAAACAGAGATGCTGTGGTTTTCAGAAAGTTTACTGTCATTTTATTGGCCGGACAAACATGGACTGTACTGTGAGAGCTAGGTACCATAACTGTCACGACCTGTGTCTGGAACCTGCTCATTAGCTGCAGCAACAATGGCTGATCTCTCAAGAGCAAGAAGCTGGAAGGAAGAGGACAGACAGCTGTGGTGGCAGACAGTACAGATACCTGCATCTGCAACCTGGAGACTAGTGCCATCCAAAGATATTCAAAGCAATCTGATAATTGCAGGTGCCTTTGCTGTACCTTTATGTGTGCGTTCTCGAGACGGCATTTCAGGGCGCCAGCATGGTTGCATTTTACCGCCTCTGACGAACTCCATGTTCTCTGCTCTTTGACAGCTGCTCACGGGCTCACAGATGAACAGAAGGAGTTCCAGAAAGTGGCCTTTGACTTTGCAGCCAATGAAATGGCTCCACACATGGCAGAGTGGGACCAAAAGGTACTTTGCAGCAACTTACTGCAAAAATGTGAAAAGGCAACATTGGCCAGGCTGACATTTTGGCCAATCTTAGCGTATTGCAGATCTATCAGTATCGCTGTTTATGTCAGTTTATAAGAACTTGCGGTACAGAAATGTCAAAGTAGATTTGAGGTCATTTAGAAAATGTCTCCTGTCCACCAGAGAGCACTGGTAAGTGTAAAACCATATCAAGATTGTTTGTGTTTTTATGCTAAAGAAAAATTTTGTTTTGTTTTTAATGATATTTATCAACATCTACCTCATAAATCCAGTATCGCTATAATAACTAAAATAACTACACTTTTCCAGGAAATCTTTCCAGTAGAGACGATGCGGAAAGCAGCCCAGCTGGGGTTTGGAGGGATCTATGTCCAGCCAGATGTTGGCGGATCAGGTCTTTCTCGGCTGGACACATCGGTCATCTTTGAGGCTTTATCCACAGGATGTGTCAGCACCACAGCCTACATCAGCATCCACAAGTATGAATCCTGCATACGGCGACAGTGACATGTACCTGCAGTTAAAATTTGAAGAAAAGCTTCATTGTTTGGATGTTTAGAAATTGAGGGTTTGGGCTTCTTAGATTAAAACCAACTTGAGGCTGGTTGTGTAGCTCAGACCTCTGGCCAAAATAACGTTTGCCAGCTTTGTGATTTAAAGGGCTCGTTTTAGCCCTCTTTTGTGCGGCTGTAAAAATATGTCGTTACATCTTCAATAAGATGGAAAAAAAGTCATGTGTTTGGCAATTCATTTGTACTGAAACATGATTTGATCAAGTTGTGAAAGTAGTTAAATAAATAACATTATGACCACTTCAATGCACACTATAGTGATTGCTATGACATTTTCTTTATTTGCCTGACAATTTGCAGCATGTGCGCCTGGATGATCGACACCTTTGGCAATAATGAGCAGAGGGAGAAGTTCTGTCCTGATCTATGTTCCATGGAAAAGTTTGCTTCCTATTGTCTCACTGAACCAGGTCAATTTATTACACACTTCAAGGAAAAATCCACTCCAAAAAATATAACCAAGAATCATATTTTCTCAGTGTACTAATATTCAAAGGTGTTTCTCTGATCCTTGACTTCAGGCAGCGGCAGTGACGCTGCTTCACTTCTTACCTCTGCGCAGCGGAAAGGTGACCACTACATCTTGAATGGCTCTAAGGTACAAATTTCAAGCATGTTGACACTTACAGGCCCAAACACTGAGCCAGAACCATGTCTCATCTCTTGATGATGACTTTCCAGGCCTTCATCAGCGGAGGAGGGGACACAGACGTCTACGTTGTGATGTGCAGAACAGGAGGTAAAGGCCCTAAAGGCATTTCATGTTTGGTGGTGGAGAAGGGAACTCCAGGCCTCAGTTTTGGCAAGAAAGAAAAGAAGGTAAGAGTTCACAGGTTTTGAGATAACAAAATATTTAAGAGGAAGTGTATTTTTGTTTTGTATGTTTCTCTCTGAGTGTTTACAGGTAACCACTAGATGGCAGGATTAAGTCATAGCCACTCAGCTGTTATGCGATCTGTCCTTCAGGTGGGCTGGAACTCTCAGCCGACCAGGGCGGTGATATTTGAGGACTGTGTGGTTCCAGTGAGTAACCGGCTCGGTGAGGAAGGACAAGGCTTCAGCATCGCCATGAAAGGCCTGAACGGAGGCAGGATTAATATTGGTGAGGAGGAAAGCACTATCAAAGCAGTCACCCCTCTATTAAACAGCAGTCTGTCATATCCCCACAGCTCGAGCTAATATAAATAATAACATCCAAATATAGATTTTATAGACATTAAGTAAATTGAACTAAATTATTGTGAAAAATGGTGGCAAGTCAGTCTCCTAAGCAACGGTGATTGACCCTGCCCGCGACAGATTCATGGGAAACATATGTGACATTATTTAAAAAGAACAAAGACTTGAGGTGGTTAAAACATAAAGAATGATTTTGGTAGCTGGTGTTAAAGTATGACTGTGCATGTTTTTAAAGAGGAAATAAAACATTCCTACCTTTCTAAATAAAGGAATGTTTGTACTGTTAAACTAGACTACTGTCCTTCTCTTATATATTTACCATTATTCCATAGTTGTCAGTGTTCAGAGAAAGTTAGAAAAACTTACCCTGGTGATTGTCTGCTCCATTTTCTTTGCACATTGTCAACCGCGAGCTGCGTCTCGGTCCGAAGTTTTCATACGAATGCTCTGCCAACAGCGTCCTGTTCTCTCGGGGCGGCACATGCCTGTGTACAGCTGGCGAGGGACCACCTGTTGGTGCGCAAACAGTTTGGAGAGGCACTTTCCAACAACCAAGTAAGCAGCTCAGCTTTTTACAGTCCATTCCCACATGGATCCAGAGATCCAAAATTCAAAGTATCGAGCCACTGGTCCCGCCAGTGATTCTAAAATTATCCTGAAGTCATCTTTCCTTCTGTCTTTGTGTTGTTTGTAGTTTCTCCAATTCAAACTGGCAGAAATGGCCACCAAGTTGGTTGCATCTCGCCTTCTGGTGCGCGAAGCTGCAACAGCGCTGCAGGAGAACCGGTCTGATGCGGTTTCTCTCTGCTCCATGGCCAAGCTCTTTGCAACAGATGAGTGCTTTAATGTGAGTATTACCGAGTGACAATAGAAGCATTAATTGACACTGAAGAACTTTGTGCTTTTTCTGTATTACATGTATCCATGCTCCCTGAACAGATCTGCAACCAGGCTCTTCAGATGCACGGTGGGTACGGTTACCTCAAAGACTACGCAGTGCAGCAGTTTGTCCGTGACATCAGAGTACATCAGATTCTAGAGGGTGAGCTTTCAAAACAATGAGCATCTGTTTTGATTTCCTTGCATTTAAAAAGCCAGACAATTAATTTGGGACGATTACAGTTTGTGTGACTCCCTGTGTTTTTTTTTTTTTTTTTTTGGTTTCTCTAAAGGAACAAACGAGGTGATGAGGATGATCATTTCCCGAAATCTACTGACGGAGTCATGATAAAACAAATCCTCTGGATCTTTGAGTGACATTAGTAGTGACCATATTATTGTGGTCTTCAACTCTGGTTTGTTACTGTGTGACTGGTTTCCTGAATTGCCCTCTGCATCGTAGTTTTTCCACAGGTGGCAAAAGTCATCGGAGAATGTGAGGTAAACCAAACAGGAATTTCTAGTATAATATTGGGTTTTTTTGTTTTACTTTCAGCCACACAGGTGGCAGGGCTGTAGGGATGACAATGTTGATTCATGAGTCTGTCGACTACCTCTGGTTCAGAGTGAAATATCTCACTAACAATTGCAATCGATAAATTAATGGTTCATATCGGATGAATTCAAATGACCTTTCCTGCAGCACCACCTGCAGGTCAATATTTACACATGTCCAACATATTTTTTTTTTTTTTTAAATGACAACTGAATTTCCAGCTGTACTTGAAGATCAAAACTAAGCTATCATGTAAAAATACTAAACATTAGTATTTTACACTAGCATGCTAACATTACCATACAGTTCAAGGTACAGCTTAATGTGAGTGCAGTAGACAAAGGACATTTTATTATCGTACAGAATGCAACTGATGAATATTGACAATGTCTGACAATGTGAAGCTGAGTCTGAAATGTCGCATCACGGCCACTGTACATGGGTAAAAAAAGCCTTTTGATTTCAGTAACGCATTACACTTACTGTGGCACCAACATCCAGCAGTAGTAAAAATCAAAATATTTTCTCTTTGTTTCCATCTAAAAAATGTTTCCTGTTATGCTGCTAGCGTGAATATAGAGGTTTAGTCTTGTTATTTAAAAAGCTGCTCTTCAGTTCAGCTGAGTTTGTGAAAATAAGTTTGAACTTTTTTTCCAGCTGTTGAAAATGATTTGACATTAACGAAAGTGCCAGTACAATTATATGGTTGTTTAAAATCACATCTACTGTATATGACATGCAGTCTTATTTTTTCTCTCCCAAAAGTGGCTTTTTAGATCTTATTTATGTTCACGGTTACTGTGTTGTTACTGTATTTTACCCCACTGTGTATTCTGCACTATGTAAACTGGCTGCAGACACAGATAGTATTGTATAGGTTGTGTATTAACATGTCACTTTGCAATTTGCAGGTCACACTCCAAATAAAATGAGCTCAACTTTCATAAAAGGAATCAGCCTTTTCATTAGCGTCCTGATTATTTTTTGTCTCTTTTTATGAATTGTGTTATGAACATGTGATGTTTATTCAGTTATGCTAAAACCAAACACCTCCTGAACATTTACTGAAAAAACTGTCAACAATCAAAACTGCAGTAAAAGTGCCACAGGTAGCATGTGTACGTCAATTACTCACTGCCACGTTATTTCCAGAGTTCAGGATAGTTACAAGAAAACATATGTAAGGGGTCATTAGTGAAGCAAATCTGAAGCAAAACTACACAAATGTGATGAGTTGTGTAACTATCAGTCCGTGTGTGCGTAATCAGATTTATGAGAGAACTGAGATTTGTAAATGAATTTTACTTAAATTACCCTTTTTAACTTTAATAAAAACTAAGACAGGCTTTGAATAACTGTTTTGAACAGTTTCAGTTGACCTTTGTTTTTTTTTCTGGCTTTCTCTGCCTTTATCTATAGGTACACTGAGAGAGACAGGAATGTTAGGAAGAAAGAGAGGATGACGTGCAGCAAAGCACCACAGGTCGGATTCAAACCCGAGCCGCTGCGGTTAGGACTAAGCCTTAACGGTACGTGCTTTACCAGGTGAGCCACTGCGGTGCCCCCACTGCTGTGTTTTTGAGGAAATTAGATGTCATGCCTTTGCTCTCATCATCACACAAGACTTAGGTTATCTTACACCAAAATGTCCTGAATGAAGCATTAGGTTCCATGTTGGAGCGTCGCTGGGTAAGATCTGTTCTCAAATTTTTATCAACTGCATAATTTTACACTGTGAATGTACCTAACGCCCAAACATTTGTGGGACTATTGTTTAACAATTTACTCAAAACCGTGTTATTAGTAAAAATCAGACACTGATAGACTTTGCCAACACGCAGCAAACAATTAGGTAAAACCCATTTACTTGTTTTCAGTCTCTTCACTCCTCCCGTCCCTTCCTCACCTCCTCAGCTCACGTTTCATGTGAGGGAGACAAGAGGGAATGCACCATTATTTTATCACTGACATTGCTTTTTAAGTTTGATGTAGTGCTAAAACAAATGCAGAGGTTGTAAGTTATTTACTGCAATGTAGACTGAAAGATTGAACATCCAGATTATGATCAAAGCAGCGACTGACACTTTGGTTAATTATAACATTTAAATTGCAGCACAGATAAGCTGGAGAAAAAAAAATGTTCAGCGACTACAGCCTTTTTTTTTTTTTTAAGCACATGGAAAACCCAAAACAAATCTTTCCAATAAGTTACTTTGAACTGAGCAACTGTTACACTGATTTCTTTAGTGTGTCTGCGGTTCAGTATCAGGTGTAGGCGATGACTGGCACAGCTGTTCATTAGCAAAATGGTCATATTACAAAAAAGTTAGAAGTGTGTTCCTATATACAGTACACAATGTGAAGAAGAAAATATATCATGTGGGAGTTTGTTTGTTTAAATCATTAAGGCCTAAGGTGCCCTCTGAACAGGCTCACTAAACCCTAAGCGACAACCTCCTGAAACCTGAGGGTTTTCTAAAAAACCTGATGTTCAGTAAAACCTTTATTTCTCAGCCTCTCAAGCAGATAGAAATATAAAATAAAAACCATTTCAGAGCTTAAACCTTTGGCTTTTATTGTAAGTCACTGCCTTTGGAAACCGGACATGGCTGCATAAACAAGCACATTAATCAAGATTTTCAGTTCAGTTGAGTTTCTTTAATGTTAATCATGTCTTTAAAAAATGCTGATGAAACGTTAAGGCAATGAATTACAATAATGAGAGCCAAATGTATACAGTCACTAAACTCGAGGCTTCAGAATGGCAGTTCACAAACCAGTAGGTGATGTCATGGTGGGTTGCCAGCTTGGATCTCCACACACATGCAGATCTGCCACAGCAGAAATGTAGCAAACCTCATTTGTAAAAACACAATTGCAAGATCTGCACGAGTTGTAACTGATGATTTGTTTCCGGGTCTTGAAGCAGAACTCCTTAGACTTCAGCCATTGATATCTATGTACACATTTACAAATCTCACTACACTTGCAAATCTGTTGTCTTTTTTTTTTTTTTTTTAACAAATTTACATTTACAAATCTGATCACACATTGAGATACAGTAACACAACTCCACTCACATTTGTGAATAGTTTTGCTACAATAATGGCTCCATACAAATGAGCATCAGACTGGTTGAATATTCTCAACCATTTATCAACTAATGGCCTCATACTTTAACAGTAATTACATCAAGTTATACCAAGCACCTTTGAACAAAATAGTCAGAACTCATCGACTTCAACAATATTATACTCACTATTTTGGTTACATTCCACCTACCATAACAGGCAAAAAACTCACATAGTATGCTCTCTCAGTAGACACCAGTGTCATGAAATCATATTGACATTGTTACAGTAGATTAAATAAACAACCCTTCAGTGAACACAAGTAAATGTGGGTCTAAGAAAGCAAGAAATTTGAAAGAGAACTATTTGTAATACCTGAATTGTGGTTTTGCTGGGTTTTTACTTTGAACTAGTGCGGTTAGCCTGAGAAAAGTAACTGAAAGTGATCATTACATGACCAGATACGATGAAATAGAAATTAAATTGTAAAAAATAAGTCATATTTAGTTTGCTCATACATTATACCAATGCAGCCAAAAGAATATATTTTGCAAGACCAGAAAATTCTATGCAAACTCAACTCAAACCGTTCATTATGGTTTACAATGTCCTTAAATTAACACAAATCTCTTGAAATAATTGGCAATTTAATGCTACTGGAGACGATTTTGAAGATCTCCGTCTAAGGGTGTAAATAAAAATATAATTGTCTTTAGTGAGCCACAGCGCAGCATATGAAAAGAAATAGAAAGAAATGAATAACAATGCACTCACTTTTAGAAACAAACGGAAGGGAGTTTGTGCAAATGACGCACAAACCACCTGCAAGACATTTTCGTCCTTCGCAACCTTTCAGGTCTTCATGGAGAAAGCGTTTTCCACTTCAAGGCATTCTTTCTCTCCATCCATAACCACCAGTCTTATATTTCCCCCGTCAGAGATGCTGCTGCTGGCTACACCAGCGAGCCAGCTTGGCTTTGAGCAGGCACCATGACAGCAACAGCTCCCATGCGCGTCAGAGTGGAGGAGCTGATTTGTGGGGACACAGTGAGTGGCGGTGGCACCTGAGGCTGCGCCCCCTCAGTCCTTTTGGGGATGACAACTACAGGGCTCCTGAGGACCTGCGGAGGGGCCCCGTTTGCATTGGGAGGCCGCTTGTGTTTACGTGAAGGAGTGCCTCCGATGTTGTAACCAGGAAGTCCCTGTAAGGTGTTGGCTTCTCCAGGACGCAGCTGGTAGGCGTTAATCACTGAGCCTGTTTCTGAAGCTGAGGTGGGAGAGTACGGGTAGAGGAAGTTGGGCTGATGTGGGTCTCGCGGTCGAGGACTGGTGGCTATGGAGGACAGCGTACCATTCTTGGACACGATGTCGGAGCCGGTGTTACTCTTTGCCCACGACACTCGCTTTGGTGCCTGAGCATCCTCCCTGTGGCAGAGAAAGAAGAGATTGAGAGGGCAGAAGAGAAAGCAAAAACTCATCATTTATTCAACTGACTAAAATGAAAAATGACCGAAAAAGCAGCTCAGTGAAGTGTTGCTTCCTTCCATAAAGTGAAAATATACACATTCAGCTTCAGAGGCCTGCACTCAAATTGAGTTTAATAATGAAGCACTTGTAAGATTACAGATTTTTTAAATGCCTCATACAAAATATTCAGATAATTTAAACAAGTAGTGATACAACAATGTAGAAACACTTACAAACAAAAGTCATACATGTTGAAGTCTTCTGAGGAGCAAAATGTACTTCATCAAAAGAAAAAGTTCTAATTAGAAAGACTGTCCCCTTCCAGAGTGTAATAATTTTATACATCTATAGTATGGATATATTATTATCACTGAAGCACCATATAATCCTCATTTTAGAGTTTTAGCTGGATGGAGTCTTGGTGGAGCAAGTTGTACAAGCTTTGTAAATTGTGGTTTCATTTAATCTATAATGATACATTATCTTTCACTAGATTATCATATGTTTTTCTACGCAAAATCAGAATCTCTAAAGTTACAGAAAATTATAGCTGTCAGATGAAAACAGATGTGTAAAAATTACGGTATTTCCTTCTGAAACGTGATGTAATACAATAATGAGGTACATTTGAATTCAGAGATGAGCATTGGGTGCACTGCATTTTTCTAAATTTCATTATTAAATGTAGAGGCTGAGGCTCATAAAAGTACCTTAAGCTGCACTGAAATCAAATACTGTAGTAAATGTAGTTTGTTTCTTTTCACCACTGCAAATAAATAACTTGTAATAACTGTCTTGGTCTGAATGCAGGTTATAACTACAAAGGCTGGTTAAAAACACACACACACACACACACACACACACACACACACACACACACACACAGGCCACTAATGCAATCCAGTACAACTGTTCTGCCATAAATGTTTATGATCTTTCTTTCTTCAGTGTTCTGTTTGTGTGACACTGTCACAGAGGTATTAATTCAGTTATGTTTTTGCATTAAGCTTGTAGTTAGTGGTGGTGTTATAATGGCTTGCATTATATTCAGAGGTGTTTCTAATATTCTTCTCCCCTCATGTAGGAAGAATTTTACAAGCAGAACCACACCACCTGACCCACCACCAAACTGAACATTATAAACTTTGTAGCGGTTGAATTTATGGCTGAGCTGTTGTATTGAATTTCATTAAATTGTACAGGTATATCTAATGACGTGGTCACTGAGTGTACAGTGAAACTCTCACTTGATCTCATTGGCTATCTCCTCCTCAGTGTCCCGTCTCCTTCTCAGAATGAATATGAGGAACAGCACCATGGCCATAAGTCCCACTACTGAGCCCAGTGTAGCTGCTGCAATCATGCCTGCATTGGAAGCTGGGAAACAGATCACAGTCAGTATTTACACGCAATGAGAATTACAGCTGAGTTATTTAAAAACACACTGTTGAATACACTTGTGTGTGGTGGAGTAAAAATAGAGGTTTTCATGTGTACGCACAGGTGATAACCTCCAGGTTAATGGAACAGCTGTCGGAGCCGGCGGTGTTGCTGGCTCGGCAGACGTACTTCCCTGACATGCTTTTAGTGAGGTTGCTCAGCCTGAGGGTGCCGTGTCTCTCATCTGCAAGACAACCACACAGATACACACTCTTCACAATCATATATTTATGTGATCTGTGCAAATGGGCCTCGTAGAACTAGCCATGGACACTTATTACAGAACTACATAGGTTGAATTTTAAGTACTAAACCACAACACTACACATTAGGGAACTATTAACTAACACAAATTCACCGTAAGTAAGATAATACTGCAATAGACTGTATGGACATTTGGATTCTTTTGATTTGTTTTGTTTTACATAAAAATATCTTTCAGGTCCTTATTTGACACCAAAGCTTGAAGAAAAAGCTCCAATGTAAGCTTTTCCTTCAATATTTCTGCTGCAGTGATTTTACAGTTGAATTTGCATTATTTTCTGTATATTGGTGTGACTGTTAAAAAAACCTATGCATTTTGTAAAAAATAGTGACACAGAATGAAAAAAAAAAAAAAAACAGCAAATAACTACAGTAATTCCTGATCATTTAGTTTGTAATTTTAGACGGATGATTTCCTTTTTATTTACAAAGATAGCACAACATATTTTGTATCATAATACCATTGTTGTGTGCAACGAATCATAGCAGAGTTGCATCATTAGTAAATGATTCTCACTCTCAATCCAGAATTTAATCCACCATTAGCCCATTTCCAGTGCCTACTGTATATAGCCTGGCACTGGTGCAATGCCACAGCAGACAGCTCTGCTGATGTCTCTGCTGCTGGTCAGCAATTTTTGTTTTAATATTTTCATGACACAGCAGCAAGTGTGTGTGCACCCGTCTCAGTGCTTTCACAACTGGATAATTCCATTCAACACAATCTGTTCTTGGCACATCTGGCTTTAAAATGCTGTGTTGTTGCAACACAGGCTGAAGAAAAATAAACAAGCTTTATGTGGGACTTATCACAACAAATCCTCTCAAATCCAATCTTAGACGTCACATCGCAGCATGTCTTCATCTGATGTATTTTTGCTTTCGTGGCGACGTAAGGAAATGAGAGTGGGTGCGCGTCCGTTCAACCTCATGAAGTGTTCAGATGGGTGGTTGTGTTGCACTCTGCACCGCGTCAATCCCCACAGAGAGAAAAGTAATGCAACTCAAGGACTCATCCAAATCATCCCTGATGAAAAGCCAAGGTTCACATTGCGCCAGCGACATATTAATGCAAGAGACCAGAAAATCCTTAACAATCATTGTGTCACAGCTGTCTTCATCCCAAAGTTTGGGAGAGTGAAGGGTGGATAGAGATTTGTTTTGTCTGCACCATCTGCTACTGCACCATCAGCAGCGAGGTTAATGTAGGTAGGTGCACACAGTCGACAATAAAACTACAGTAAAACAGTAACTTTCTTTTAATTACTAAACTAAAACAAGTGTAACTGAGTGAAAAAGTCAGAAAACTGTCTGTTTTGAGCTGCTGTTGACATGAATTACGTGTCCATATGAATACACATGAACACACAGAAAGTCAGAATAGCTGGTATTTATTAGCAGGTGGAATATTTTATTTTTTTAACCTTTTGACCAGACATTAAAATCATGCCTCACATATCAAAACAAACACAGCTGCCAAAAAAACCCACTGCAGATGAGTGCAAAAAGCACCTATCCCTCTCTGATTATTTAATCCCTGCTCTTGAAAGCCAGCTGTGAATAACCAAACCCAATTGTGACAGATTAGCAGAGCATCAGCTGACTCAAGCCTGCACAGTGATCAGATGCCAGCGACGGCAGAGCTGGAGGGGATCTGGCGTTACAGTAGGTGCTGCTTCACATCAAGATGGGAGCATTACTCTTATTACACTGCCATCACTGCAAGGTCAATGAGCAGCATTTGTTACAGCCCTGACACATGACACATGATTAATGCAAATCAGCAGATTTTCTATAGGAGGCTCATGGTATAGTCTGCTACCTCACATGTCAAGAACACACCTTTTAAAATAGAAAGGTTGTACCAATTACTAATTGGTAATATACTCACATTAATTTCCATATTGCTAATAGACAAAGATTAAAAAACTACATCTAAAACTTACATTCACCGTAATGCAACTGGGTATCAAAGAAAAACAACTGAAACAGGACACATCAGTCTATTCATTCACTATTCTGTTTAGGTATTCATTCATTTCCTCCATTTACATGCTGTTGATTGTAAACTAATGTTTATACCAAAATAGATGCCTCCAAATTACTTGTTTTGTCCGGAACATAAAGAGACTCAAATTCTAATTAAAAAACAACTAATCATTTCAGCCCTTATAATAAATAAATAGTGATGATTTCTTCTGGTTCAAAAAGACTAGCGAGCCTTGAAGACCTAGAACATACAGGCTTACTGTGAGTCTAAATATAGCACACAATGCAAAAGATGAATGAATGCAATAGGATGACAGCTAAATCTAACACAACACACTTATTATAAAGATTTAAAGGACAAATACAACCCATTGAAGAACAAATATTAATACATGCAGGTCTGAAAATCCTACGAATTTTTAATTTAATATTTTACGATTTATTCAGTAAAATATTACAAAATAAAACAGCTGTTCATTTCTCCATATCATTACAGTAAAGATAAAATACCAGCTGCTATTCCTCAAAAGTTTAACATGCTAATTTTGTTTTGATGACTTAGTCTATGAATGCGCAAGGGGATTGTGAATCTTAAAGGTTGAATGGGATTATTATCTGCCTTAACACCTCTGTTTAAGATTTTTCCCCCTTTTTTAAACAGTGGATCGTAATCATTTCTGAACTATAATCCTATAAGCATACATATAAATTGGGTTGATTTTTTTTTTGCCTTTAAAGCTTTTCTACAGCTTGTCTGTGATTTGAGAAGTGACTCCAGAAACCGTGACTCCTCAGGAGGTCACAGTCTGCAGGAGAGGGTAGGATGGAGTTGGGGAAATAAGTGGGAAATGTATGAGTGAAAACCCTTACCCATGAACCCAAGCACAAGCATGGGCTGGGGGCAGGATCTCCATTCTGTTTTTGTGTTTTTGGCAGAAAGAGAGATGGCAGAGAAACAGTGAGCATGAATGAGAGATGAGAGGGAAAGAGTTGTACAGACGGATGGGAAGAGGGTGGAAGAGTGAGCTGCACCGCCCTCTCAGTCCCAAATCCAACTTATGCCTCTTAGAGGGGTTGATAAAGTAATGACATGGGGCTTGTTAGATTAGGCACCAAGGTCAACAGGAAATGAGGAGTGCTGAGAGAGGATCATCAGGGAGAAACAAACAGAGAGAGAGAGAGAGAGAGACAGATTGCTGACAGAGATAAGCACTGATGGCAGAGTAAAGTTCAAGTGTCAAAGAGAAAGCAAACATCAGCGCAGATAAAAACATGAGCACAGGGTTTGAACTTGAGTGTCGATGGCATGTAAGAGAGTACAGACACACATACAAACCATGGGTCAATGCACAATCAGATGGAGTAGTTTTCATTTTATGAGTCTGAGGACTTTTCTGCTCTAAAGAGATGAGGGCCAGAGATCAAAGCAGTTAAGTCAATACTCAATCAATCAGCCAAAGTCCTGTTGTTCAGAGACAGATGGTGTTTCCTCTGCAGCATCATCTGGAAACAAACATCTATAAAATAATGCAACAATAGAAGCATAGGCACAGCTCTTCTTTATTGCATGGGCAGCACTGTGTCCCTCAATCTGTAAAGAGGATTTTATGCTACATGTTATGGCTTGATAGAGGATCTTCTTCTGAGGTGCATTTGGAACATCTATTAGCCAAGTAAAGCCCGTAGGCTGCATCTGGGACTTATGATCCCATACGTGACCTGAGGACATGAGCTCAGCTCCATCTGGATGGAAGGTGTCAGGATCAGCAGCACGGGGCATGACATTAACACCTACACATAAAGGCTTTAAAGATCATTTCTGTCCTAATATTGCTTCTGTTTGATATGTGTCAGTCTTTTACTGGACAGTTAGGCTCGCTGACAACAACCTTTCTTTATTTTGAATATGTTAAAGTAATATCATGTGATGGCTGCGGGCTGTTTCCCTCATCTCCAGTGAAAATTACATCCTTGGTTTTTGTGTACAGTATGATACCCCTTTCTGGGCATTGAATGCAATGTCTCCTCTAACCAGTAAAATATATAGCATTGCTTTTTCTCCACAGAACATACTGTCAGACATTTTTTGTAGGGGTATTTCTTTGATAAAAAAAATGCAAAACAATGTGTTAAATGAGATTTTTTTCAATGCTGATGACAACAGAAATCTTAAAGCCCGGGCAATTACATCTAAATCAAAATCATCTTTAGTTACAGGAAGTTAGAAAATCATGTTTTTTAAATTTGGATGAACAGACCATTTAAGTAAGTAAGAGTTACACCCTCGTCACGTGAAAACACTCACTCTGCATTGGTGAGAAGAAGACCTCAGACATGGGTGCAGCCTTGGTCCATTTGTACTGAGGGACTGGTTTTCCATGACTGGACTTGCAGCTCAGAGTCACGTTGCCCTTCATCACAGGGTTTCCTGTCATGGTGCATACTGGGGGAGAGGGAGGGACTGGGGGGAGATACAGACAGACTGAGTATTATTAAGTTAAAACACATGTGAGATAAGAATACAGGATCAATGACCCCTTATTGAACTTGTACAGTAGTTTTAATCCACTGCCCGCAACATGGAGATTTCTCAGGGCAGTAGCCATGTTGCAAAAAAGTTCCATCTGCTGCTGGAAGATGACATAATGACCTCAGAGTCCAGCAAATCCCTAAACAGCAGATGAGTTTTATTTGTACAGTGCTTACTCACAGAAATATATGATTTTTAACCGTCTGGTCCAATCCAAAATCCTTCTAAATATGTTCAGCATTTACTCTGTCTAGATTTTCCAAATCCAAGGAAACGTGTGAGCTGCATTGCAGACTGTTCTGATTAAATCTGACCTTTGAAATTCCTCTGGTCCCTTACCTTTGACATTAAGATGCACCTCTCCGGTCAGGCCAGTCTCTCCAGGGATGATGACATTGCAGATGTAGCGTCCAGAGTCAGACTCCTGGGTGTTGTTGATGTAGATGGAGAGGTTGGCTGAGGGCATGGCCACACTGAAGCCCACTCTTTTGGTGTAGTCATGCTGGCCGTGCCCGACCTCACCTGAGCTAAAGTTTATCACCTGCACAGAGAAAACACATTCATGGAAACTCTTTATGATGCCGTATTGTCATTGCACTGTTAATTAGTAATAATTTGTGTGAATATTTCTACACTGGCAAAGTCCTTGTTATAAAATACAACATATTTTGAAATGAAAGCATCACTTCATTCAAATGAAAAATATTTTTGAACTTTATTTGCTGCAGGCATATTAAGATATGCAGATTAACTATATAAGCGAAATCAACGTCCTTCATAAAGATTATCGTGACACATACAGATGGTGGATGTTGAATTTTAGGCTGATTTTCTGTTTGAGCTAAGCTCACAGCCATCAGACACTGAAACTGTTTAGATTATATTAATCATGCAAAGACCCTACACACACACACACACACACACACATACACACAGTGTGTGTGCAGATATGCACAGTTTCGCCCAGTGGTTCGTGCTACATATAGAAGGTGCAGTAAAAAGTGGAGATAAAATGTCATTAGTGGCATCCCTTCATTAACACTCATCCATCCTTCCCTCCACTGTAATAATCCTAATCTCTACAGATCATCTTTTTCACCTTACATATCTCTAGAGGGGTTTCTCAGGATATGACACTGTCATGAAATACAAAAACCCTCTTCCTCTTGCATAATATTCAGAGGTGAGATAGGCCTACAGCACTACATAAAAACACTTTCCTGAAACAAATTTCCATTTGTTTTTGTTTTTTTTTTCTCTCCAACTATTTAATGATCATCGATCATAATTAGTGATTTATCTGTTTACTTTCTTCATGAATCCATCAATAAAATGGCAGAAAATGTTGAAAAATGTTGATCACTGTTTCCCACGTTGATGTGTTTGCTGGAAAAACAACTTAAAATACGTAAGTAATTGTCAAAATAGTTTCCTATTCATTGTTTCAGGTCTAATATTTTGGTTTGTACATGTAACACTTGCATTACAATGGCATGTGGATCAGCAAACACATCGTTCTTTATTTTAATCCATTTAAAGAGGCTGTGATTCCTCTACTCCACTAGAGGTCAGAGCAGGGTTATCTATACAACAGATTTATGTTTTCATCCCCTCACCTGTGTGGACTTATTCCCCATGAAGTTCCAAACGACAGAGTTTCTGGAAATGTCTGAGCTGGGGCTGTACCACGCGTGTAACACCACCATCTGGCCTTTCACCACCTCCATCTCTCCTCTGGGGATCTCCACCTTCTGGGTGTCACCTTTAACAGCAAAACAGACCAGTAAGGAAACAGTTAATTACATCTGTAGTGTTATAACTTTGGGTAAGCCAGTTGAATTTTAGTATCTTTTATCCCATCTTATGTTTTATCAATAAACATGGTTATTTGTGGTATATGATTTTTTTTTTTTTGTGTTTATTTTACTTAATTTCACTTTAGATTTTTTGTCTTTGCATGTCCAGATCCTATGTTGGATTGAATCTATGTACTTTGCACACCTATTTCTATTTCTATTTCTAATTATTGATTACCTAACCCATAGATTAATCAGTTACATTGATGTAGACCAGAGAAAAGTTTCTCACATTGGAGAAGCTGACATAAGGGGCATAGGTTTTTTCTGTTATTTTTGCTTGAAGATTAACTTAAATTATTATTTGATTGCTTCAGCTCTAATTTTTTTTAAGTGTGTTTTTAACTTCTTGACAGTTTTTTATTTGTATTTTCTAAATGACAGACTCTAGTTAAATCATAGGAAATATAGCAAAATCTGATCATAACGAGTCTTTTAAAACTACTGTATGACTGTGAAAAACAATAACTCAGGAATCATTTCCAACAGAGTCATCAAGTTGAATTTCATAAATGTGACATTGGCTGATCCGCTCTGTTAATTCCTTGATAATCACCAAGGACTATTCAATCTCAACCATGCTTAGACTTCCCCTTGACATCTTGACACATGCCTGCTCTCGTCTTGGCTTCTTTAGGTCCAGCCAAGGAAGCTGAGGTTAACTGAAACATCCATATGTATCACATGGTATTGGAGCAGGAGAAAACCTAAAGATTACAAGCAGACTGTGCTGTATTTCAGCTACAAACCATGTATCTCCAAAATGCCCAGTTTTAAATGGTTTATTTAGTTGCAGTTGTTCATAATGGAACATGTCACCCTTCTATTTATGTGAAAAATTAACAAGCAGCACTGTATCTATTAAGTCTTTAATGACGACTTTATCTCACCATTAAGTTTTCCTGTATTCCTTTCCCATGACACTAGACTGGTCTGCCTGTAAAACAGGTGAATCTATGAGAGCAAAGCCCAACACATAAAACAAACTAATCTAATTTTCTAGGTGCATCTAAGAAAAAAAAACTAATCTTAAGAAAAGCCAAAAATCTCAAAGCTTTTTAGTTCAAAGCAAATACGCTACGAGGATTATCTCAAGAACATCATTTCAATCACTCGGGTCAAGGACGACTTCTCTTCTATAACATGAAGATAGAGTCATGCTTACAAATGTTCAGAAAATATAAAGCAACTGTGCCACCCTGGTGACCGCGTTACCTGTCGTCGCTCTACTGTTGATTTACTAATAAAAGTCATTACAGCTCAAAAATGTGTATAAAACAAGAAAATACAAGGCTGTCAAGGAAAGCTTAAAAGAAAACAAGCAACAGAAAGTTGTTTAAGAGAGGATCGCTGATCATGATGATGATGTGAAGTAAGCATGGTCATAGGAACCAATGACAAAGAAAGAGATGATTAAAAAAGAAGAGGAGGAGGATGTCCAACTCACATGGTGCCCAGTCACCTGAACCGGACAGCTGAAGCTGGATCAACTGATCCCAGCAGTCGGTGTCTGTCTGTGTCTCCAGTTTGAAGATTTGTTTAAAAATAATAAAAAAATCAAAGTAAAAAAGTATTCTTGTGACTAAATCCTTTAACTGCAGAAAACACTGAAACTGTGCAAAACGTCCCTCATATACTCAAATGGATAAAAAGGGTGGATAGTTAGATAGAGAGCGAGAGAGAGAGAGAGAGAGCGAGAGAGAGAGCAAGAGAGAGAGAGAGCGAGAGAGAGAGAGAGTGATGATCCATAGACAGGCAGCTGAGATCTCCACATCTGTTCAGCCAGGCACGCCTTCCTTCTTTTCGTGTAGAGGCAGGAGAATTAGGCAATTGGTGGTAGTGGTGGTGGTGGTGGTGGTGTTGGTGGGGGTTGGGGTTGGGGTGGGGGTGGGCAGCAGGGTGCACAGATGAAGAGGAGGAAAATGTATATGTATGTGTGTGAGTGTGAGTGTGAGAGAGAGAGAGAGAGAGAGAGAGAGAGAGAGAGAGAAAGAGAGAAAGAGATTGTGTGTGAAAGAGGCAGAAAGCACAAGAAGAAAAGACAGAACTTGTTTTTGACTTGTGGTTTTGCTGCAGTGACTCTGTGCTTTCTTATTCCTCCCGGGACAATGTGACCCCGCTCCTGTAATTTCTGAATCTCTGAATCTGGTAAGTCCTGTTGACTAATCCCTAAACAATCCCAGGCTCAATCCTCTCACCTCACGTGAGCAAAAGAGCTCAGCTGGACATGGATATGATGTAACACATGGTCACTTCTCCCACCAAAGCTGCTGTCACTGCCATCATCATCATCATCATCATCATCATCATCGCTGCAACAGTATTCATATTCTCTAAATTACGATTAGCAGATCGCTTTGCTTTACATTTAATCATCCATGTCCTGCGACCTCCCTGAGCCTGTTTGTGGATTCCACATGTTGTGAGTTTGAAATGAGGCACCCAACATGTTTTAATCATGATGCTTTGACAGAATTATAGATACTGAACGATACACTTAAGAGTTTTATTTTAAGTACAGTCAAATGAGTCTTCCCTCCAACAAAATCCAGACCCAGAAAGGATGTGATGTTAGGAGGCAGTAAAAGAGTAAACATTATCCACTGTGGCTAATAAATAAACTCTTTCTGTGGAGTGATCAGAAACTGGGAACAGTGTATTATTTTTTGCTGGAATAATGACTTCTCCTTTTCCAAACACAGCCCATCACTGTTTAAACTGGCCAAATGCACAAATTCACAGGCCAAATTTGAACAAAGATGGACTCCGACCTCTAAGGAGATCCCACTGAAGCAGAACACATTCTTGAATTGGTCAGTTGCTAACATCCTTACAATGGCAATGCTAACTTACTTATTTTCAATGGGTGTGATGTTTTCTATGTTAAATATATTAGTTTAGCATGTTAGCATGCTAAACAAATAAGCAGTGAACACACAGAGGCCTGAGGCTGGTTGTATTGTTATTAGGTTTGCAGTTATTTAGTCATTAAGCAAAATATTGGACAGACTGTGTGGGAACCATGAATGTCTGTACAAAATTTCATGGCAGTGTGTGCTGATGAAAAGTTGTGGACTGACTGACAGACTGAGATTACTATCCATAGAGCCATGCTGCCGGCACAGCTACAAAACCTACTGATGGGACATCTACCCACAGCACAGTCCATGATCGTGCTTCTATCATTGACACATGAGAAGATGTCAAAACTCTAATGTATACTGTGAGACATAAATACAAAAAGCTTCCTCCATCTAATCATAAAGCAAGTCTTCATGCTATCCATCCCTTGCCCATGTCACTGGTGTCAAGCAGTAAAGCCATATATTGGACATGCATGCATGAGATTAACATCTTTATCATCGTCATCACCCCTGCAGCTGTCGTCATATCAGCCTGTTTTTGATTCATAATATACAGAAGCACAGAATACAGAGGAATTGTCTTTTTTTCATAGATTTGAAACATAGTTTTTCCCTCAGAAATCCTGTTAGCGCTTCGATTTCATCTCCACCAGCTTTTGTCTTTGCTGTCGTGGCGTCCAATTAACCGATGTGTATGTGCCATAACAATTACACAACAATGTTGGAAAAAGGTCTTGCATGAGATGCGATTGCGACTACATGGACAATGAATGCCTGGAATCTCTTGCCTTGTATAATGCTATAAAGTACTATGCACTGCGAGTTGCATCTTGATTAATATACATTGTGTACCAGGGACCACACAATCAGAAAGGATCAGGTTTTCTGTAGGTTGATGAGACTATGCTTCTTCTTGATGTGAATGAGTACCAGCTGTAGGGAGCATGCAGACAGTAAATCTGAATGATACACAGATATTCCATGATGAAGTAGGATAATGCCCTCTGGTCTCCTCACTCCAGACTATTCTTGCGCTTCTTTGAGCAGGTTTATCCTCAGAACTGTGTCATTCAATTGTTTATTAAATGAAGGAAAATCTTCACTAATCCGTGGCCGTCTCCATCTGGGATGTGTGTTTGTGTGGCTGCAGACACAGACAGATACAGATAGTTGAAGATGTGGGTATGGAGTCAAATCCATGACAAGAGGGAAATATCTGGAAAAGCTGCCAATAAAGAGGATGCAGATATGATACTATGCAGTCTCACTAAACTCTGTCCTAATTATATTTTGCCATAGGCTATTGCTCAGCCTAGCTACGCTTTATATCAGCTAATTGGATTCTTCTCTTTAGAATAAATAATGTTTTTTGTTTTCCTGCAGGGCATCCTGGCTATGAGATACTGGCAGAGCCCCAGCTACAACAGCAATTAAAACGGCAGGGACGCTGGACTCACAAACCTGCACAGAATAATCAAAGAAAAGTCAACCCTGTCATGCAAGTCTGCAGTGAGGCACAATTAAGAGATCAAATGCACATCTGCTGTAGTATCTTGACTCGTCCATAGGGGGCAGCACATTCATATAAAAAACCAGATCATCTGATTATGAGATAAAGCCACAGTGGAAATCATGGTATCACCAGAACAGATAAATCTCTAAATATTAAACTCATCAAACAAAAAGACTGAAGCTGAAGCAACACTGTTTGTGCAGATGAGATTTTGAAAACCTGGATGAGCAGGTGAGTCTAAAAATAAACAAATAGGTGTCTCATTTCTTACTGAAATACATGTAATTTGCATGTTTAACGCGGCACCCCAACCTATTTCTGCTGTGTGTTGCTGTGATCAAGTGAAGGATAAAAAGTCAGTCCCTCTCTCAAAGCCCTGGGGGAGCTGTGTAGGCCTTTGTGAAGATAAACTGATCCTCTTTAACCAGCACCACTCTATCTCCCAGAGTAATCTCTGCTTCCACCCGTGTCTTTTTCTCATGTGACTCCCTCTCTCGAAAGCTTTAACTGATGCTCTCTATTTACACCCCCCCGCCACGCCCCCTTTTCCCATCGATACAACAGGGGTGGGCCTGCTGCCTGAAAAATGAACTGATCATCTGAAGCAAGTGAAATCAGCAACAAAGGTTAATTGTCTTAACAAGAGGCAGTGAGAGTGATTTTAAATGAAACACTTTCTGTTTGCAACTTTGAAATCACAGAAAATGCCTCATATTTATAAACCGTCTTTATACCTTAACATTTACTTCAAACCATATGTAACTTTCAGTCACTTGTCTTCAGTCACAATCACTAGAAACATGTCACATTCTATGACCTTTAGTTTTTTACTAACAGGTAAATCTTCATTACATTACTGAAAGGCAGAGGCAACTTGTCACCAAATTAGAGTTGTGAGTGATGCTTGTTTTCCTTATGAATGCAGATGAATCTGTTGATTTTTTTTAATGAATATACAGGTACTTTATTCTGTAAAATTAAAAATTTAATAATAGTGAAAATAACAGTTTTCCAGAGACAAAGATGACTTAATCAAATACCTTTTTTTCTGACCAAATCTTTTGTAAATAGTCAAAAGTAATTTGCAACAATATAAAACAGAGAAAAGCAACAATTATTCAAATTCAAAAACGTTATTGTTCATGTTTTTTGCCACAGTTTTTTGCTGATGGACTCATCACCACTGAACCATATTATTGGGTTTTATTATTTTCTTTGAGAGGCTGATCTACATGCTGATGCCCACAATGACAACATTAACATGATGGTGTTAATGCATTCATGTCATATTGGAATCACTGTTATAACCAGTTTCCTATAATTGAAGAAGGAGATAATTTTTTTGCTTAGACAAACACTGTGGATGAAAGTGGGCTTGTCTGAGCTGGGATCTGTGTCAAAGCAGTGCTAACAAAGTCTTCAAATGACCCCATAAACGCCTAGCCATGCAAGAACAGACAATATAATAATAAATTATTTAAGCATCAGGAGCCATATTATAGAAACTTGCAGATCCTATCTTAACTTAGGATAGGAAGTTTCTTTAATACGCCCCAGATTTCTTTTCCTCATTATAATCTTTCATTAGTCTGGATGGTTAAGAAATCTGGATGACCTTGAGTTTAACTTTTAATAGGCGAAATAACAAGTGAAAAACTGACTGCAAACTGATTTCCCAGATTTGTTGATGTCAAACGAGGACAAACATGAACAAAAATTATGACTGAGGCACAGAAAATGAGGTTATTCTCTGACTTTTTGACACGGAGGAATGTAGGACGACAAAATAGCCTTGTTGATGTAAAACTGCACATTGGACTGACCCTACAGGCTTCAAACAGATGGTGCTTCAATAATAAATATTTGGGGAAGGCTCCTTTAAATTGGATTACATTAGTGTAATCTCTGCAGCTATTTTAAACCATTTTGAGTGTGCTATCTCATCGCAGTAGCTTTAATCCCTCTTAACTTTTGATTGTGTTTAAATTGATTCTCCTCGCACACATGGCTCCAAACTCCCACAGCCTCCCTCTGGTTCTCATTGCACTCACTCCTTTCTACTCTCACATGCACAAATGTGCACACATAAAGTAGTGCAGACGAGAAAAAAAAAGTCATACACAACACAACTTAACACACCCCTAGATATTATGAGTTTTTACATTATCAAATTTTCGTTACAGCAGATGTAGCAGGAACATTAAATCATGGCAGAAAAGTGGCAGCTTAAATCAGAAGTGGAAGCACTTACTGTACTACAGTATTACAGTGCTCTAAAATGACACAAGAGCATCCATAAAAGATGCTAGTTCACTTCACACTGTGTCTAAGTAACAGCCACTAATTCACATTTTGCCCATATATCCACTGTAACAGATTTTGCTTGCTGTAATCATTCCTCCTCTTCATACTGGCCATTGAGAGGCCCATTTCTAATGAATTTAAGTGATGGGGACAAAATCCAGAGTGTTCCTTTTGTGCAAAAAATAATAGATTATCTAATCTAATCTTATTATCTAAACTTTTAATAAAAGTGTTCAGTAGTTTTGAGTTAGAAAAATTGAGTCAGTCTCTTAAAATTACATTCGTTTTAGTTCAGAAAGGGATCTCTTAGTGGCCAGTATGAACAGAAGAAATGATAACAGCTTTAAAGCCACACTGATTAATTATTGGCCACTTTGGGGCAGCACAACAAGCTGTAAACATAAAATCTACTCATAACCTCCTGATATTTTTATAGTTTATATGGTGAACACGCTAGCAAACAGCAGTCTATTTAGACATCCAGCAGACGCTGAACAACATTAGTGTTCACCTTAAGCTGTGTTTCTGGTCACATGGTTAATTAAAGTCCAATAATCTCTTTTTATTTTGCTCTCCACAAACTGTTACCTGGCTCTTTCACAGCCACATGCTGCACTCTATTCAGACCACCAGCTCGTCCCTAACTGCCTGTGTGACATTTCCAGCTTCCTTCTGATGACGCTGACACAGAAACAAAGCAGTACAGTTGCAGGGCGTAAAACCAAAACAATGAGATGAAACTCACCAGAAAACTCTGCAACGGTGTTACACTTGTTCTGCAATAGTCAAGACTGGTGTGGACAAAAAGGAACAACGCAAAGAAACAATACAAAACCCACTGGCTCTTCACACATCCCACATCATTCACCAGGCCATTGCCTCTGCCGCCCACACAAAGGTGAAAGGAAGAGGCTTGGGCTTGGGTGAGACAAAAGGCACTGAGTCACATGATATTTTATGAGGGCCAATCAATTTTCATAAAGAAGCTACCTTGTAATTTCTCATAACATAAACTATTTACAACCTTTAATTCAGGAGCATTAAATCATCGGAGGCACGATAACCACAATAACAGCCTGTGATAATGATCTTTTCAGAACCTTCACACCACTGAAAAACAAAGCAGGCACTTCACACGTATTCATTGCATATTTGTGTCTACGCGTCTTGTGTACTTTCCCTGCTGCCCACAAGATCTCACCATAGTTCAATGACATTTTCAACCTTTTTTTTTTTTTTTTTTTTAAACATGATTGCCGTTTGTCCTCTGTCTCTCCTTACAACATTTATTTTACTTGCATGATTATGCCCTTGCAGCCACAGAGGCATGCGTGCTTGTGTGTTTATGCTGAATGCCTTTCATGTCTCCTTATAGCTCTGACATCCAACACATTTAACCACAAAGCATAACACGAGACAGACAAATGGGAAACAGAGAAACGGGTTTCTATAGTCAGCGAGGCAAGCAGGGAGCAGTGGGTTGCAGCTTTGATCACATGCAAATACCACGCACACAGGGGATATAGGTGTTTATGTATGAAAACAAAGACTCCTTTTGTAGACCAACTTTGGTGAAATATGCAAGTTGGTGAAAAGGTTTGTGTTTGCGAGTGGGTATTACTGTAGGAGCTGTATAAATATTTAAAACCCAACAACAGTCTGGGTCAACAGTCCGAACAGTAGTTGATGTCTTCTTGCGGTTGTGGTGTGTTGGCCAATCTGACTCAGAGTAGTGGATGCCAGTGGCCTTTTCATCCCAGCTGTCCATCACAAGTCCCACAGTAACACTTCCCAACCCCCCCTCCAGCCACCTCTTGGGTCCTAGTGGCAGGGAATGAAAGGCAAACTGAGAGCTTAAATGGGTCTGCAATGTTACACCACAACAGTACCCACAACCACCCTGCCACCCCTCACACCGTCTCGGGCCTTTGAAGAAGATATTTATAAACCATTAGTGTGGCAGCGGGGCGAGGGTTGGCTGTTTTATCTCCCAGATCTGTCATGGGCTACCATGCACGAGGCGAGCTGTGCTGACAGAGTGACAGAGTGAGGGCTGTTAGGGCCACTGCTACACAAGTCCAGGGTCGAACGTGGCGGCTGGGGCTTCCTGACTGCCCCGCCACTTCACTGCCTGTGGGACACGGGGAGGTCTTAATGCACTGAGACCGTAATTAAGAAGTTGAGTGATCTGATTTCAGACTTCATTCAACTGAGCTCAGATCAGAGAGGAATTATAGGATGAGGCTAATAATCTGTATACAGCATCAGATACTCAAATGCCTCCCAAGTTCATCACGAAAGAGGTGTAGGGCGAGGATGTGGATGCATCTGGAGAGAGAGACAGTTCTCTTTCTCAAGTGTTTAGAAGTGTCTGCTTTCTGTCTCTTTTTAAAGGGATAGTTTTTGGAAATATTTATTCTCTGTATGTTAATGTAGGGATACAGCCAGCAGGCATATGTGGACGTTTTAAAAGTCTGATAATAACAATATACTGGTAAATAGTAACAGTAAGTTTTAATGTATCATGATTGATTCGGAGCCCTTAGATTTGTTTTTGTTTTTTTTGACCAAGATACATGCGAAGTTGTATCAAACCAAAGTGTTAATACGACAAATCACTATTTCTCAATGGGTTATATGCTGGACTGTTTCTTGGTTGAGCACAATAACTTCCTGGAGTCTCTGCTGGTTGCCTGCCAACATTTTAAACAGTGAGCCTTAAAGGTGCTGGTTGGCCGATTTTGTTAGCCCTGGACTGAGCCAGACTATTTCCCAAAATGTCAAACTTCTGATTTTAGGCTCAGAAGGCCATGCTATTAACAGGAAAAGAGAAGGTCTGACTTCAGCTTTCACCAAGGACTTGATAGTTGAATCTTGATCCATAAGCGTCCATATAAAATCAAAGCACTGTGAGAATCATTTCCACAGCCCACAGAGGAATTCCCAAAGCCCAGGTATAGATTTTATAGTGAAGTGAAATCCAATTTTCAGGTAACTAATCAATATGATTCAGCACAGTTCTTTTCATGGATTGAACCATTTATTTTGTGGAAAAAACACTTTAAACCAAACCTACAAGTGCTATTTTACTGCTTTAGCTTTATGTACTAAGAATGTTTTAAACCTGAAGTTATTGAATTTTGGCCACATGGCAGCATGAACAAGCTGTTAACAACAATGACATTATCATCTTACAAACTTTACAGTGAACTTGAACATCCAGCAGTTAAAGCAGCAGTATCATTAATTTGATGCCCATATGATGAATTATGTCCAATATTCACTCTCTTTTAGCTGTTTCTCAATTCAATACAATCCAAATTCATTTACAAAACACATTTAAAAACAACAGCAGACCAAAGTGCTGTACAAGTCCAAGACAAACATTTTTTTGACCTTGTTTCCGGTCTGCACACACAGCCATTATAGCTGAGATCAGTCCAGGATAACTCTCAAAACAAAAGAAACTAGCGAGCTAGTCTTGTTGTTTAATACAACCTTCCAACAATCACGTCACTGGTCTTGTTTTCTGTGTCGCAGAGCTATTGTGTAACAGCACGATTTTTAAAATGGAAAACTTAAAACAAGTTAAAAGCAATCCCACGATCAGTGAGAGTGGGGATGCCAGATGTGTCGTCCTTTGCTTCTGTGATTGCAGCAGACAAGTTCTTCAAACAACTAAATTCGACATCTGACGATCAAAATCCATCATCTACTCAAAAGATATGTTTTAAACGACCAAGATCTAAAAGTGTATCAAAGAGATACAGGCTTAAGCTGGATAAAAATTGGATAGAAAGTCAAATCAAAACAGAGCCTCTGACAGGGAGACACAGATGCCCGTCAATGGTCTCCACCAACTCCAGAGGGAAACATCTGGCTCTAAGCGTCTGTTGCTTTTTACGTTTAATTGTTAATACAAATATATCCATCAGTGCAGCTTTAATGGTCTTATAAATCTGATATCCCAAGAACCAAAAATGAAATCATGAAGGGATTTAAAAACCTGTTTGAAGACATATTCCGTAACACAGCACTTCTGATGCTAAATTTGAGGACTTTGTGACTAAACATATATTCTAAAATCACACAACCTTTTATTCAGAATAATTTCCAAATTCCCAAAAGATGTTATTCATAAGTGTTTTTAAATTAAAAACAGATTCATTAAGATCTTCTTATAATCAAAGACTTTTTGGAATTTACTGCAATATAGCAGGTCAGATTTAAGCAGTAGTGACGCACATGCTCCCCTCACCTTACATCTCAACCTCCATCTTTACCTTAAGCACAAAAATGAGGTGATTAATAATTAACATCCCCTGCTGCACAGGCCATTACATAGGCTAGATCAATATTTAAAAAAAAAAATCCTAATTATAGCATGCCATTTTAACATGGAAGGCATAATTCACTGTACATGTCCTAATAGAGCAGGAACAGGTATAGGTAAAGACTGAAAGAAATGACACATCTATAATTGAGTGAAAAAGTAGGAAGTTTTGGTATATGACATCTATGGAAAGACACTAGGCTTGTAAAACATACGAACTTTGTAAAGTTGTGATGGATTTCTCTTGTTGAAGGTGAGTATTTAAATCTTTTAAGAGACAGACAAGCAGAGGAGATGGACTCAGATGGTCACAGTCATGGTCAGAGCCCTGCTGACCTTCTTCTCCACTGTACATTATATTAACAGTCTGTTACACGCATACGGCCCCAGCTGACCTTCTCAAGCACACACTCACACGTCCACCTACAGTACAGCTGAGGGCCTGACCAAAGGTGGGAGTCATAATTTAGAGCCCAGAGACCACAGGAAATAACCTGGCCCATCATGCTTCCCACCTGAGTCCTGACTGCTGCACTGCTCTCCTATTTAGTGTAAGCACACATTTAATGATCAGCACACCCAAATCACAAAAAGATGATTTCTCACTTCGTGGGCATTTAGACTGAAAACAGCCTTGCATTATAAAAATGCAAGAGACTGTGATATTCCTTGTAACAGCACGGACTGCTCACCTGGACTTCTCTCTATCACGTTACCTGTACCTTCACATTATTACAGTTAAAACGTGAAACACTATAACGTGAAAATGTATATTGTTATAATGTGGGACATTTCACATTAAAACGTAATGACTTCATGAGGAAACAATGTGCTGAGAATAAACTGAGGAATGTGGCTCGTTTTTATCAAATTCTATTTCATGTTTGGGTTGAGACATGGCGAGATTCTGCCGTTATGACTCAAACGACCCCTCTCTCCTGCCGTAGCAAGGTAGACAACGACAACAAGATAAAACCTAGTTTACATTAAAACATCCTCCGAACTGGAGAATGAACACTATGCATGTGAACATCTGACACCACTGCACGTAGAGACACTATGTCTCAATGTGCAGCCAGCTGTGAGCCCAGTGCACAGGGACTGTCTACAAAGTGCAGCACTGAAAACAGATAGGCTCACTACTAAAATATTCAATATCTTCCTTCTCATACACAATAGTATCACAAAATAACTTCACACATAAATTGTCTATATAAGTTAACCTTTAATGGTATTTTTTGCTTCTTAACTCTTTCTGATTTATGTGAGGTGACTGCTCCAACACTGCAATTTCAAGGATTAGTAACGTACTCTATCTATTAAATTAATACTTATGACACAGGATTATACTACTCTGAAAGTGAGACAATGATTTTGATCTCATAATGTGGTTATGGTAAATGGCAGAAATATGTGTTCACATTATGAAGTAATCTACATGTGCACTTACGCATACACTGCAGCACCTTTCCAGATGATGTCTCATTGCGCTGCAGCAAAAGTTGAGACGGGCTCAAATTTTTTGTCAGACAACCTCTCGTTTTGTTTGTTTGTTTTGTTTGTTAAGTCAAAGCATCTGGTGCATCAACATCACCACTGCTTCACACATTGCAGTGTTTTGTTATGAGACTTCTTCCACGACACCAGTGCAACAGAGGAGACAGGAATTTCATTTGTAGAGCTTAAAAGATAAAAATATATATATATATAGTACGTTTGGAAATGTCCCAACTACTCTGAATAATCCACAGACTTCACTGTGCATGGTTATCATATAGTTTTTAAAAACAGTTCCCACTGATAATTAATTAATTACAGGTCTGTGGTCAGAGTAACTTTCATAGATGAATTTTTAAATGTTTGTAATTTGGGTGGAAATGACCCTTTCACATCTTTGTCCCTATTTCACTCACCTCATGCACACGATGCAGGTTACCTGGTTCAGGACAACAAACTGTGGCTAAATAGCAGCTGTATTGTTACATACTGAAAGAGGTGACATGAAGAAATTATTTTCCATGTTACCACGTTAGATTTTTGCAGAGGTCTATCTCTTCCTGAAATGTTTAGGTTGGGTTGTCTTCCCTCTGAGGAAGAGCTACACCCCAATAATAGTTATTACAAATCAATGTATCCTTACAGTGTTTTCCTGTTAATAACATTAGAAACACACAACCTGCTGCTGTCAACTCTGTGTATCTACAAAACAATAAAAGATGATGGATGGTTTGAACTCATAAAATGTGTCATTCATTAAGGTTCGGTTGAACCATATCACAGTGGATACTGTTAAACTGCACTTGTATAAAGCCAGTGGTGTAAACCATCAGCCGTGCAGAGTCAAGCAGCACTTCTTCCTGTCCAGAGCAGTTACAGCCAACACTGTTCATGTGTGACATTTTACTGCTGAGTAAAACGGCTTGTAGTCATCTGTTTGGCACGCTTGCAAATCACAGGCGTGATTAATGTGGCGCAGTGATTTGTACAGGTAATTTCACTCTTGCTTTACTTCCTTGCTGTGCATTACTGTGTTAATGTGACACACTTTATTGATCCCTGCAGGGGAATTTTCTTTTCACAGCATGGTCTAAGTGCAGGGTCAGTAACAGGAGAGTGGCCCTGCAGCTGGTAAAGATTCAGTGTCGTGTTGAAGGATGTTTGCCATCAGAGGGGCTTAAACTTGTGGCCTGTGGTTGAAGGGCGGTCACTGAATTCAATGGGCTGCCAAAAGCTGCCTGTTGTTACAATGTTAGCTACAATATCAGCATTATTTCCATATAAGTAAAAGCAGATGTACAGTACAGTTATTCTACTGGAGTTGTGTAAAAGTTAACATACATGCTATGAAATACACAACAGAAATCTGAGCCACATTCATTTAAAGGAAAATTCCAATTGTTACACAACTCTGGTCTTGTTTTCATACTTTTGACCATCGTTGCCCTCAGTTATTATAAAGTCTTATTCACCAAACTCCCTATTTAGATATGGCGAGGCAGCAGCAGCATCAGCAAAACACCTGTAAAAGTTCAGTAAAAAATAAATGTGAAAGCTGTCAAACCTTTAGACAAGTTGTAAACAAACCCCCACTTCCACCACACTACGTATCAAAGACACAACAAAAACAAATGCGATGAATTGTTCTGAACTAAAAGGAAAGCTTTCTGTACGTAGACTGCAGCTTCATTTGACACAAACTTTTGTAAACTTGCAGCTACAGACTGAAAAAGCTGCTAACTCCTCTAAAGACTCCAGGGTGCCCCTGTAGCTCACTGGGTCGGGCGGCCCGGGTTTAAGTGCAGCCTAGGCCTCTTGCCGCACGTGATTCCCTCTCTCCCCCCTGACTTTCCTGTCTAACTCTGCTGTCACTATATAAATAAAGCTGAAATGCCAAAAAAAATAATCTTTAAAAAAAAAACAAACAAACAAAAAAACCCATAGACTCCTGCAAATAACGAATAGATGAATAAACACACAATAGAGAGAAACTGGTGCACTGTGAAGGATCATATCATTCTGCTATTGTACCTATTGTCTTGCACATAGTATTTCAAATGAAATGAAATAGTTCCCAGTGTACACACAAAGAGAAAAAGAGATGCTACACAGCAGAGAGACTGACTTGACGCATGCTTGCATTCTACACAATTAAGAGCAGCAGTAATTTAAGAGAGGTGAGAGGACTGTAATCAACATGGATTATATCAGAGTGTAAAAGGATTCGATGGCTCCCACACCCTGACATGATAGATTAAGTGAGAGAGGCTTTTAAGGCCTCTCGAGGGTCCGCTTGTGGATGCATTATAAACCGTGCTTTTGTCAGAGTGCTCCCCTTCAGTGTTGGGATTAGATGGGGGAACAGTCGCTCCCTTGAGACTGACCGTGTGGTGTCTCTGTGTAATGGCTGAAGACATATGAAAGGGATGTTTTCTGGTGTTTGTGTAATCCTCTTGAGCTACTTTACTTTTCTCTTCTACAGTACGTTGATAGATGAAAAGCTACTGGCTTAAAGAGAGCAGATTTGCCAAGTGGTATTTACTCTAAGATGTGGGCCAAAAAGAAGTGGGTGAAATGAATAAAATGCAACTAATTGTCATTGTAAGAAACAAGAAAAGGTCAGTCAAACTATTGATGGATGAACTATTTATTTATAATGCTAAAATTTCAAAATTGCAGATAAAAACAAATGTTTAATTCCAAGCTTTTTAAGGGCCACTCCTATAATGGTCAGTTCCTTCCACTATTCGCCACACTACTACGGCCCTGAATACGTGTATGGAACAAACGTCTATGTCAGAGCAGCTTTATAATATATATATATATATATATATATATTAAAAAAAGAAAATAAAAAAAATATTGCTTAACTGATTCAGAGTACAGTTTAAACCTTGGAAGCTCAGTGATCACAGTATATTCATGTTGTCATATGTGGCTTACAATAGAGAACCTTCTCTAAATCTCTGATTCTGTTAAGATCTTTGTAGGCAGTTTGCAGCAAAGGGGTTAAGCTTTTAATTCTGCCACAGTTCAACAGAGCATTGATTAGTTTGGATGGATGGGGCCAGTGATGGAGGTGAAAGTTGTCTTTGTTGTGGAGGTGGTGATTATAGATGGTAAACAGAGCACTAAAATAAAGCCTTCAATTTTATTTTTGACATGTAACACTGAAAGACGTTACAGTGCGTTACAGTGTAACTGAGGTGTTTCTCAATGTGAATGTCGGTACTCTGAATGTCTTCTGCTCTCGCAATTAAAGCCAGGCACACAGTGATCTTACACACACATTTGTGCAGTGACTGAATGGCGCTTGTTGCCCTTTACCCTCTGCAGCCTCACTCCCACTCTCTGCTCTGCTGTGAGACCCCTTTACCCAGTCATGTCATGTCTATCTGCAGCAGCCTCACAGATAAACGATCACTGTTTCTTAGGCCAGGTCACTAAGCTGCCTCTCTAATCTTATTATCAGCCCAAGCTGGCTTTAGCAGGGGGGGAGACGGGATAGACAAAAGTCGCACACAAGAAGACATCATAACATGACCACTGTCCTTTGACTCAGGAGACAATCGCATTATAGTAGAAAGACAAACCTGCTGGTGAGCAAGGAGAGGCTGTGTCAGGACGTGAGGCTGGTAAAGATTTTCAATAACTACTGACTGAGGCTATGCAGTACACAGAGAATCTCCTCCTTCAAAAGAAAAAGGAAAAGCATTTTGTATAATATTACTGTAATTTCCACTATAATATTGGATCATGTATCTCTTTTTTTTTTTTTACACAAAAGTGTGAAGAGCTTTTGTGTAAATGGTAAAAGACTTTTGGATGATGCACTTCCACCAGCTCCAACGTTTGAACTGGAATTAATTGGAGATCATACAGTCTCTAATTTGGGATGTAAAAAAAAATGGTTCCACTAATCCGTTGTTTATCGAGCCCTCGAACAATTTTGAGATTAAATTAGTTAAATGTTAAATTAGATGTAAGACATGGGGCAGCTTTCATTGTTGGACTTGATTTAATGAAACACTAACCTGGTTAAAAAAAACACAACACTTTCCTAACCTCCTCTTTCCTAAAGCCTAAACGGTTTTTAGGAAGGAGAGCATGGTACAACCCATTGTCCAGGCCTTCAGCTAAACCAATTAGGTCTAAGTGCTGCTGCTGTCCACTCACCCCACCCAACTCTCTCAAAGGAAGCACACAGACACCTGTGACTGGCAGGTGTGTTCATTTTCACTTTCCAAAAGAAAACACATATTTACTTGGAGTACAGCACAGACATTACATTGTCTCCCATTTTAAACAGAACTTGTTTTCACTGGATTTGATTTGTCGTTGTTGGCCGGGGTTATGTTCCACTTAAATTGACCGTCACTAATGAACCCATATTCCACATGGCTAATAATCATCTTTTCTTCTTTTTTGCTCAGAGTAAGTTAAGTAATTACAAAGTTCAGGGGACTTTAACTCGGGGTTGATGGAGGGTAACAATTAATTGGTACTTTAATGCCATCAGATATTAATCATAGTTGTTAAATATCTTGTTTGAACAAAGATTGTGACACTTCAGTTGACTATAAAATTGGCTAGGTCAGTAAGTGGATAAAATTAGGATAAAAATACTGTTGGTCGTGTCAGTGCTTCCGTTTTGTGACGTGAAAAAATTGACTTGCAGGTTAAAGGTCAGAATGTCACTGATTACTATCTGTTGTTAGTGTGTTCAAAATGAACAATGTTTTTCACCTTTACAACCTCACTGATATATATCATTAGCTTGTCACTGCTGTACTGGTAACGGTGTTTAGGTCAACAATAAATAGCAGTACAGAAATACCAAATGAGGTTTGAGGTCAATTAGAAACTGTGTCTTCAGTTTATTCAGAGAGCACAGACAAATGGATTTTTCAAATGAAAAATCCCACTCCATTTTACAATTTGATAAAAAAAAGACCTAATGTTAAAAAAAATAGCTATTGGTGGGTATATGGTTATCGGATTGTTTCAGCAACAAATATCAACATCAGCACTGGTCACACAAGTATGAAAACCCTTCATCTTAAATGTAATCCCTTCAGAGCTGCAGCGATTGATCAATTAACTGATAAGTTGATCAACAGAAAATGAATCTGAAACTATTTTGATTATCAAATAATCTATGAAATCAACTGTAAATAATTCCTGCTACACTTTGGGAGTTTAAAATGACATTATGAATAAAACTATGAGGCTAAAATAGTAAGTAAAAACTAAAAACTCTCCTCTGGTATGGCAGGAAAAGTTGTATGTGCTTTAATATTGCAACTTTATTTCTGTGTCTGCAGCAGTTACAATAATTTTCTCATTTCAAATCAGTAAGGACATACAAAGTGCACTGATTAGAAGATCTAAATGCACGACGGTCATCTCCACTGCAGGATTTTAATGAAAACTCCTGCAGGATCTCTGTCAATACTTTGTTCTTCTTCTGGGTAATTAGTGTCAGCGAGAAAGAGAACAGATGAATAATGAAATAAAGACGTAAATGCTACAAAACCAGGAAATGTTTTAGTCTGAATCACTGACAGATCACAAACTGCATATGACTTGCTGCAGTATGAAAATGAGGGCACTGGTATTTTTAAGGATATAAAGTGCTAATTTTTACCTTAACACTGAACAGCAAAACATCTCTGTAATAAAGTTCATGTGAAGCAACTTTTATTTTTACAAGCTGAAATGAAAAAAAAAAAAAAGCTACACGTTTATCTTCCTTCGCCTGCAGGCTGTCAACACATATCAAAACAGTTATCTTAACAGTTGTAGTGTACAAAAATCTAATGTATATCATACCGTACCACTACGACAGGGGATGCTTCATGTCATGTCAGACCACACACTCACTGCTCTGTAGCGTACAAGAAGATGGCTGAGGACCATCTATATGGTAGCCAGCTGGCGTGAAGTTTTAATGGAATTTGTTGAGGAAGAATTAGGTTTTATTTATCCCGTGTTTGTCTGAATCTAGTGGGAGATGTTTTTGAGGTTCACAGTTTAAGTTGAATTATTATTTCCTTACAAATTGTTAAAATTGACACGTATCGGGAGGAGTTACATGTCAAGAAATGGAAATGGAAAAATCTTGTGTGCAGAGTGTAGGTCAAATCTGAAGCAACGACAGGATGAATGTAAGAGTCTAAAGTACGTGATACTGTGGCTACTGTCCACAGAAAACCATTTCTCCTATGTCTCCCCAGTTTCAGGATAAATTCCACATTTTAGTGGCAGACTTGATACCAGTGAAAGTTGATGACTTCACCTTCCAATCTGAAATGAAGCATATTTGATGTCTGAGCTTTGCCAGTAAAGGTGCCACGGCTGGTGTGCTTATCAGGTCTGAGCAGGTTTCTCAGAAGCAGCAGATCAATTTAGAGGACCAACCAACCTCGGGTTGGAAATAGAAATAAGAAAATTCCCCTACTAAAAAAAAATATATATCAGGTGAGAGTCACTCTATACAGACTAATATATGTAACTGAATGCATGACTGCCTGCTGCCACTTTGCTGACAGAGATACAGGAGAGGGCTCAATAAAGCCGTTCATGTTTTTGGAAACAAGTGAGCATATTTAATTTCAGCTGAGCTAAATATTATATTATTAAAAAAAATCTATTTTCAACACATACATAAAAAGAGTGATGGTTCAAACGGCTCAACCAGCTGATTAACCAAGTGATCGTTGGTTTATTTCTTGTATATTTGGATACACGCTCTGATTTATTCACACACAGATTGACCGGTTACTGTATGTGATGAAGCCCTAAAAAAAAAAATAAAGCTGTGTTGTAGTGTAAATGCACTGTGTGCGCTGGTATCTAGTTGATGTACCTGATCACAAAAGAACTGAATGAACCGAAACACAGTGTGTCCCCAACCATGGCTACAGAATAATCAGAGCTTTATCAATTGAACAACAGCAGATAATTGGGGCAGAAATTGTTACTGTCAAGAGAGAAACATCTCTGATAATGGCTGCTCCGGACAGGATTGAAATGTCCTCTTCCTACCCAGGAGAAACTAATCCCGTTCAAATGGATTATATCTTGACCCTGGCTTTCTAGGAAAGTCACTAACACTGGCCCTCAATGGAAGGAAAGTCTCAGCGAAATAATATTTCAGATACATGAAGAAACATAGAGGAAGAAAATAGCGATGTCCTGTAATATGAATCTCACCTGGACAGGCACACAGTCTGCAGAGGGCTAACAGTGATGATGCTGAGGAGAAATTTCTCTTATCAAACCTCCCTGGCCATACTAATGACATCTGGAGAGGCTTACATACAGGACCTTACCGTCACTTGAAGTGACGGTAAGGTCATTACTCTGCCCAGCTTCAATTCTCAGTCATCCCAAAGAGCCAATTATTCCAGCATTTGACAGATCACTGAGATTATAAAATGCTGTTTGGTCTCGTATTCTGCTTGGTAGGTTGTTTCTATTTTGAGCGTCAACGCCCCCCGGGTATTAATTCTAATGGCAATTGCTCACCACCACCAGAGGGACCAAACAGAATGAAAATTTGATCCACAAACTAAATTGATGTTACAGCTGCAATAAACACTCGAGGGCTGGAAAACTAAGCGAGGGCATTTATGGAAACAACAAAGGCCACTTCAGGAGGATTTGTTACTACATGGTGAGCAGAGGAGGTAAAACACAGAAAATCGTGACCTTAGCATCATAATTTGACTTTTTTGTCAAAAAGTAGTTAGCCACGTAGCAATACTCTTTGACGGGTTATTTTGTTCAGGATTTTTGTTTTAGTTTTATGCATTAATGGCCCTAAAATTTGATACAAGCATAGGATCTACCTTCAGTTATTCTCTGACTTGATTCTATAAGGTTCTACCTGAAAAGAACCAGTCAGTGCTCAGAAAAAATACAGCCAGACTATTCAAATGTCATCTTATTATGGAAATTTTATAGAAAATATTTTGAATGACACTGGTACAAATGCAGCACAGTGTTAGTTACAGTGAAGATACTGGGGCAGCTCTGTGAGGCTATACTTAGGCACTACCATACTTTGAGCGAAATGCTAATGTCAGAATGCTAACGTGCTCGTAACGGTTCTAGATGATGGGTCTAGATGAGAAGTAGGAAAGTTATTACAATTCAGTTCATTCTTTGGGGACCAAGCAAGTCAGGGGATCACCAAGGTTATTAGGTTTCATCCTCTGGCCACCATGAACATCTGTACAGCATTTCAAAATGATCCATCCAATAGTTGTTGAAATATTTCAGTCAGGACCAAAGCAGTGGACCTACCAACAATGCCATTAGAGCCAAGCCTCTAGCATGGATAAAAATACGACAGGATTTGGTGTCATGTATTTAGGAGAACTATACTGTACATGAACTCTGCTATATGTGTGCAATGTTTTAAAATATCTTAAAACATTCAGATCGCACATAAAACTAATAATTCCAGGGTGAATATTAAGAACATTTTTTCAGTGAAGAAAAATAAAAAGGCAAGCTTTCCTTGGAGAGTGCATTACATGAGAGGGAGCACCATTACTGCGGCACGGTGTAATGCAGTTTTAATCTGTGAGGAGGAATAACTGCACCCTGTGTGGTTGAGTTGCCTCGCCACTGCAGGATTGACCTGAGGGACCTTCTTTAGCCTCACATAACCACGCCTGAAGCCCGTGAGGCTAGGTTACACCTCAAACCAGATGACAGCATTAATCTGGCCACAACAACCCTCCCCTCCATCTGTCGAGACAGTTGAGCAACAGGAGAAAGGAGCAAGGATGCCTCTCACTCCTCAATGAATACTAATCTCTCTTCTCTACTGAGCAGAGGCCATTCTGCTTCCAAACACACCAATCCTGTCCTTTTACACATAAAATTTCACCGGTTTCACAGGGCTATCATTTACCATTTTGAAACTAACCAATAACCAATACAGCTTGACAGAAAACCCATCCAAGTCTCTGACACCACAATAAAAAAAAATCCCATCTCCTTTTGCTTTACTGTAACTGCCAAACAGGACTATAATCTTATAGCATCTTAGTGCAAAACTCATCTGCTGCCAGCAGACAGCCCATTTCCTCCCTGCACTACAAATTCAAAAGAATAAAGGTGTTTTTTTTCCCTGTCGTTACAGACAAGCAGTTTTCACGCCTTTTACCCATGAAAATCAATCTTACTCTTTGGAGAAAAGCACACATTTTAAAATGCTAATGAAACAGTTTCTTGTTATAGTCATACTGCTTTAAAAAAAAAACAAAGAGCCTCTGTCTCAGTGTAACAACGTCTTACAGTTAATGTTTTCATGCTGAGTATTTGTGACCAACTGCAGAAACTGCCTGAAAATTTATTTCAGCAGGTTAACAGGTTCTCGGGCCACGAACACCAGCATTAATAATATTTCTTTGTCGCACAACTCAACATAAATGCCTCTTGGCAAATCAAATGTTGCTGCAGACATTAGTTAGTTTTAGTGTGTGTGTGTGTGTGTGTCTGTATGCCTGGTCTCTGAAGTTCACACACTGGTTTCCACCCAAAGCAAAGGTCTCGTTTAAAGAGGGAATGGACCTCATTAGTGCGTGCCATTTTCTCACGGTGCACCTGGTCTAAATCATCACGACCTTCGCCTACGCCTGTGGTGTAAATGACACACTCCTCCGTGATGCATCATTTATGGGCGACGATCAGCAGGGAAACCAGTTCGGCGTTCAGCACAAACTCAGCACACCTCATTTGGATGTGTTTCCCTTTGCAGACCGTCTATGATTCAGATGCCGAGAGGGTTCTGTCGCCACAGTAGGACTCCAGAGAAAAGCGACCATCTGATTGGCAGAGTGGGAAGACCGAGTTGTCCTCATCTCTCAGATGGCCAAACTGGACTGGTCACCACATCATTAGTCTCATGAAGATGGAACACGGATGGAGAGGTGACGGAGGGGGCAACACACCTGTCAGGCTGCACCACCACTTGCTCAGAGAGCCTGGGCTTCATTATAATTTACTGCACTGAATATTTAAGTTTAATTATACTACAAGCTGCGTTTGACTCAGTCACATCCTGTAGGTAAGTTTACAGATGGATATAATTAACTAACCAAACTGAATATACAGCGACTGCATTTAAACAAAGCCTTTGTGGTGGTCTGATAGCGAGCAGTGGGAGTTAATGAGCTGACACGCTGACGGTTATTGGAGCAGTTGTGGTTGCAGCAAACGTGGCATCAGCCTTAATGATTTAACCTGAGAGGATCCATCTCTTGTGATTCTTTGACGACACGTTATCTTTGAACTGTAACTGAAAAAAAAAGTTTCTTAAACATGAGGAGCATCATCTCCAGTTGTGCCTATATCAAATATAATTGGATTTTTTTTTCTGTGCTGTTGAAAATAAAATGTTCTTAAAAAACTGAGTTTCACTCTATGTTTAATTTCAGACAGGAGAAACATCTGTGCTGTGTTTTATATCCATTCAAAATCTGAATCGAAGCTCAGCATGTCACTTGTTTTCAAATGGAACAACCATGCAATATAATGGCGTATAGAAAACAGTATTTCATCAAAAATTAAAGCAGCAATTTAGTGCATATGAAGGTAGCGCTTATAGTGTGTCACCATGATGACAGTGAACTCATTATTAAAACTATCTCTGCCAATGTCAAACAATCCTGCACATCTGCCTAGCTCTTATGATAGAAAAATAAAAGGAAGTAGTCTGATAAGATCATTTTTGTCATAAACACAGAGTTAAAACTGGGGAATGTGTTTACAGTCTAGCAGATACTGGAAACAGCTGTGTTGCTCACTCGTTGAATGAAAAAGAAATTTAAGTTCCTGGGACAATTTCAGAGAAGCGTTTTACGCATCATTACATCACCTGATGTAACTGAATCATGAAAAATCAAATGAAATTGAGATGAATCCATTCTGGAGTTTGTGAATCTGGATCAGTGCCAATCTCCAGCCCGAGCCTCCAGCATCCTGACATGCACCTCCTGTGACTCTGAACCCAAATGAATTGAACCAAGATTCTGAACCAACGTGTTTGACAGCTCTTCACACCACCACCATCATCATCATCAAAACACCAAATAAGTGGACATCTTTTGGAAGAACAGTGTTACAGAGCATTATATTTTTATATTACATTTATAAATCTGGATATACTGGTGCAGTGTAGTGTATTCAGCATATATTCCGCAAACTTATAGTTCATAGTAATTTAGCGGCAACAGGGAGAAAAATAAGGAGTATTTTGAGTTAGTCTGTATCACTTCCAAAAAACACTTCTTGTTTGATTCACTGAATGGAAACAAGTGTATTCGTTTGGACAGAAGAGCAATGTGTTTATATGTTTGATTCACAAACATATAAACAACCACTTTGTTACAATCAAATGAAAATTTACATTTAATCCAATATAAATTAATGAACACAATCTACTGGTCTAGTAGTAAGTTCATTAGTTAATGAGATAACCTTTGTTGTGAACTGGTGCTATATAAAACAAACTGTCTTGACTAGTACAATAGTAATATATCTGGGAATTGTGCTAAATTTGAATTTACAGATTCACTGATCTATGCTTTTTGGGATTGTAGCAAAATTCAAAAATGTGGTTTGATACAGAGCAGTGGTTATCAGGGAGAAACTAAGTTTTAATCCATCACTTTGTTCAGATCAATATATGTTACAGAATATGTTGGGGATTTTGATTATTCTCACTGGTTTTCAAGAAACTTACACTCAAACATTATATCATCACTATGGGAAATCAATTATTACTCAAAATTGGAAAAGACAATAGCAATTTGAAAAAAACAAACAGATAAACTCAATTTGAAATCACGTGGGGACAAGTATCACAAGCAATTTGTGCACAAACGTTTTGACTTTAAAGTTAAAGCCATTTTCTTCTTTCTAGGGTTCAGGACATTTATTATTTAAGTTTCAACTGTCAAATAATTAATAACAGGTGTACTGTGTAAGATGATTTATTTGAAGACTTACAGTATGTATATATATATATATATATATATATATATATATATATATATATATATATATATATATATATATATATATATATATATATATATATATATATATACATATACACACACACATGATATGATATGTTCATTTATAACTCATGTATACAATTTGAGCAGATATGAAGACATGGAGGTGGGGTGTACATGTAAGTTGTATATTTGGACTTATTTAGTTTGTTTTATTTTATTTTCTATTTTTCTGTGTTATTATGTTTTGTCATCTGTTTTTTTGTGGATCACTGTATATGACTGTGAGCTGTCCTTTCTCCAAGTAATTTCAATAATTCAAGTCCTTTCTGGCATCCTATAGGCTAGTGAAGCTTCCTCACAAAGTAAGAAAACACATCAGTGACCTCTCCATGCTGTTTGTGTTGAGCCTCTCATCCACACTGAGGAGAGGGATTAAGGGTGAGAACTGGAGCAAAACCTTAAGTTGTTCATTTTGTCACCATCATGTTTAATTTGGGGGTTTAGCTGTGCAGGGAGGTTTGACTCTTCCATCTCCATCTATTATGAAAATGCAACTATGTTTTTTTTGCCTCCAGTCACCAAAATCAGGCAATCTTGATTATCTTGTTTCAGCTCTATTCTGAGTGTCTTTAGGTGTGGGGTATCCTTTTCCTTTAGTATAGTTCAACAACAGCTACCTGCACCTCATCAGCAGACAGGTGCTTGTTTATTCGTCTCTCATTCTCGAGGTCTGTGTGTCAAAATCTTGCATGGCCATACAACAGAGACTGCAGTGCTATCCAAACTACACAAGTATCACCGCTGTGCACTGACACACATTCAAATATTCAAAACAAAAAAAGGCCCAGATATTCATGCTTTAAGGTTTTCCAATAAGTTTGTAGTTTATAAGCATAAATAGCTTCAAATACTAGTAGCTAGTAACTAGTACATCCTCACAAAGAGGATGCACCTCATATAAGAGTGCAAATGATTGGTGCATGACTTAAGGTCAGCTTAATTCAAATACACTCCCTGTGAATTACTTGTTTCCCAGACCATTAAACCCATCTAACTCACATTGATAAACATATCACACGACTGGCTAGACTGGGTTTTCAACTAACTTATTAACTCTCCCTCCCTTCTGTAGAGGATTGTTGCCTTTCACACCACAGAGCTTTTACAGTCATGGTTAGAGAAGTGAGCTGGAGATGTTAACAAATGATGTCTCCTCTTATATGCAGTATATAGCATTTTCTTCAGGCAGAGTTTAGGTTATTGCTAAAATTACTCACTGAGCAGCATAATGATGAGTGTTATTGGACTGTTAAAGTGTGCTGTGGATAGAAAATCACTAATGCACTCAGTGTACCCAACATCAAAGCGAGCCATCCTGCAAGCAAAATGCTGATTAGTTTGTGAGCACAATGGTTAACATTGTGTGCCATATTTTTCTTTCTGATGCTGGAGAAATACGAACTGTTCGTTTAATGTGCATCAGCTAAAATGTCCATGGCTGAAATATAATGATACTCCCTTTGTAACAGCAAAGCAAGCACAATCTGCAAACCTGTAACTAACCACTGCAAAAATTTGCAAGTGCAATGGTAGCACAGGGAATGCAATTCAATACCTTTTTTCACTGTAATCAAGAATTTATTGACATTTGCACCACTTATATATAACAATAATTACTTCTAATAAAATGAATCAATTAATATCTAGTTGAAAGTCATAGAGCTGAGACGGGAAACACAAGCAAACTATCATGAAGACTTGAAAAGAAACAAAAAACAATCACACCTTTCAGGCCTTTTACATCTCTTTGCCCACAGGCCCAGTATCTCATCATGCTTCCATGCCAGGACCAAGATAAGAGGCCAAAAATGATGGATGGATTAAACAATTAAATAATAAATAATATATTTTTTTTTTCCAGAATAGACACCTCCTAGCAATTCCCTCCTCACAGCCAAAAGTTATAGATAATGTTACTGTCTATGGCAGGCAGAAAAAAAAGATTCAAGACCTTTGTAAATTAAATTTAGGTTTTTCAATTACATTTTTTAATGGTTTGAATTGAATTCAGTTTTTTTAAGACCTGCTGACACCCTGATGAACTATAGAATTTAGACTGTTCCCTCACTTCCAGCTAAATTCCCAGTAAAATCTTAAGAGTAGGGCTGCACAATTAAAAGTATTAAAAACACAATCTCAATTCATATCATTGTGAGATTTTTTAAACGACGATGATTCTGCCGCAGTTTCATTAGCGACATCGACTGGATCAAAACAAGCTATTTTCTCCCTCAACAAGTGACAATGAAAGCAGAAACCAGCAGAGAGAAAATAATTTACATAATCGCCTTAAAAGTCACCACAAACTGCAATATGACGAAGCTGTAAAGGTCAAGCAGAAAATCACTGCCGCCAAACCATATAGACAGCAATAACGAGAACCTTATACAGTGCATCACCATCAGCATGCCCATCAAGCTCCCATAGGCACAAGGAAATTACAGAGGTTAAGTAAGACACTGGAGTTGATGGTTTATAATCCTCAGAGTCAGACTCATGAAGCTGCTGCTAAAAACAGCAGCTTTCCTTTCTTAAACATTGAAAAATGATCATAATCTTAATTATGAGCAAGAAAAATCGAGATTCCCATTGTGCAGCCTTACTGAAGCGTTTTTGTAACCAAGTGTAAAAATGTTCTGATCACCTGCCTCAAAGCCATATTAGCTCAATGAGCCGACACGCAAAGCTCCAATCAACACCTGTCAACCTCCACTACTGTTAACTGTCACTGGAAAATCAACACAGATCACTTGATGTTCTGATGCATCGGTGTCTAACATGCAGCAGCTGTTGTGTGTAGGAACATGAAAAATCTGAGCATCAGTGTCCCCTTCATTGTGTGGCGAGCATGAGCCAATTAATTTGACCTAGTTTTACATGAGAGAATCCTTTAGGTAGCTTTGGCTCTTTCTTTCTTCCAATCAGAGTCGCACTCTCTACGGGGGTCCTCAGAGTGTTCATGGTACACAGAGTGGACTGTGGGCAATTAGGAACACCCACACTAAGGCATGTGTCAGCCTAACAAATGCAGCCATATGTGAAACTGGTGGCAATTTACCAGTTTGAGCCAGAGGAGATAAATTCAGCTCAATGAGGTGACTCAGAAGACGTAGAGAATCAGCAGCAGATTGTCCTGGTGACAGGGAAGAAGGATGACTAACACATTTGCTTTTAATGTTTTTTAGCTTATTAGGCTGCAGGAGGAGAGCAAACTGAAGCACTTTTTCTAAGCGTCACTGGTAAATGATGGATTAGAGCACAAACAATTAGCCGCTTAATTGATTAGTTGAACAACAGAAAAATAAGAAACTGTTTTGATAAATGATTCATTGTTTGAGTCATTTTTAAAGCAAAGCAGAGATAAAATGCCAAATATTCTCTGGTTCAAGGTTTACAAATGTGAAGATTTTTTTTTTTCATATATATATCACTGTAAACTGAATATCTTTGGGGTTTGGACTTTCAGTTGAACTAAAAGACATCTGAGGATGTCACCTTTGGCTCCAGGAAAGTGTGAATCTTTCACATTATTATTATTTTATACTGATTAATCTAAGAAATAAACTGCAGATAAACTGGTGATCAAAATAACTGTTAGTTGCAGCCCTGTTCAAAATAAACTAAATGAGTTTCAGCAAGTTAATATGACCATTTGGTGTCATTCCCCGCATAATATAATCAGTCCTGTTAATTAGAGCCAAAGGGACTGGACTGGCTGCAGAGCTGGTGGAGAAGCAAGAAAGCAGGAAAAGTGGCACCTCAAATATACAGAAAGGTTTATTGTGCCATTAGACTGCCAGCCTTTAAAACGTTTCGTACAACTGTTCACTGTGGGACTTTCTTTTCCTTTGTTCCTGATCATTTTAACCTGCCCAGTGTAACTGCAGCAGTAGCAAATGTCTATAAAGCCAGTAATACTGTCCTGACCAATCAGCAAGTGGCACCAGGTTACTCCTCGGCGCCCACCCCTACATGACACAGGCAATTATTTGGCAAAATCTTTACAGCCTCTTCCCCATTTAAGGCAATGGAAAACAACCACAAGGACATACACAACAGCTTCCATTGATTAGGATTATTGATGTCTTGACTGACAGCGAGAAAGACCAATTGGTTTGTGTACAAGCGTGACATAGAACAATGGGCGTTCTGCTATTTTATACACACTAGCTACTTTGGTAGCTAGAAGCACTTTGACTTTGACTTCCAGATATCTCCCAGATCTCTGAGACTCTTCATTGGCTTTCTCCGACTTTGCACGGATAGTTAATTCTCATGCAGCAGCCCTGCCGGGAACGCTGTTTGTCCCAGCGCCGGACCACAACCGTTTAATTTCTTGTTTAGTTAATCATACAATACGTAATCAGAATTACCCTAAGCTCTGCGAGTTCTTCTGTGAAAAGGGATATAGCTGGCTCACAAACATCAGCTTACACTAGAGCCAAGTGGCTCCCATCTCATTATGAACCAGCCGTCAGTGAACACAATCAGCCCGGCACATGACAATATTTTAATAGCCAGGCCAAAGAGAGAAGCATTTTTACGGGAGGGGGAGTGAGGCTGGCACGCTAACCTGATTCTACATTCAGACGACTGGGCGCCAAGTCACCTTGTCACTGTCCTCAGGCCAATTTCAGCAATCTGATGGGCAGTGGCAATGTGTTACAGCCTGGACAGTCTGCATGGTACTGTATCACAAGTACCATGCTGTCAGTGGTAATAAAACTTTGTTCAGCATCAGTCTCAGATCAGTAGAAATGATTCAGGAAGCAGCTGAGTATTAAGAGATTTATTTTCTTAACATTTAGTAGCCAATTAGCTACAGTATGGGTCTTCTCATGCAAAGCCAATGAGCTGCTATGTTTCATTAACACAAGCTGAGTCTTCTTGGCTCATTTGAATTTGTATCGTACGGACGGGCACTACAGTTTAGTGCTGCGAGTTTAGTGTGCTTTCTTGAACCGCTAATTCTGAAGTTTCTGACAGGCAGGATTGGCTTTTGACAGGCTGCTTAGTGGCTGTCAGAAGCATAAAAAGGAAATCCATCATGCAAATTAAGAAATCCATTCGATCATCAGAACAGGAAGCGGCTGTAGTTGCTTGTCAGTGAGCCGCAAACCGAGTTCATTCATTTGTTTCATTCCATTTAGCAGTTACACCAAATCAAAGGATGGCAGATGTAATGTCACGCCACGGCGATTCCCTCAGAGAAGCTGCCATGAAAACAAGACTGGTTTTAACTCGTTGTTGATGAAAGACATGTACATGCATTCTAAGTCAGAGGTTCCCAAACTCTTCAGACCACGCACCACTATGTGCCACACCAAACTTTCGTATCACTGCCACTTTAGTATCACTACCAGGTCTATGTAAGTCCACCCCGACTGCTATTGCTATGACTATAAATCCTTGGGCCCAGCACCAGGATGAAGTGACTGGTTTTTGTTTGTTTGTCTCAAAAAATAAAATTCATTGATTTAACCATGCAAAAGACTAAGAAAGAATAAACAACATTAGGCTACTTTTTAAAAAACAGATTTATTAATGAGAGCACTCAAACAGCTGTTTACACTTGCAGCTCTCTCTCTCTCTCTCTCTCTCTCTCATTGACGGTCCCTGTCGTTCTCCCCGCTGTCTGTGCAGTGCAACAATGGAGGGAAAGTTACAACCACTTACAGACATGCAAAGCTAGTAAGTGAAGAAACTAAGCAACGTGTTCTGTCTGTCTGTAATATGGACGGAGTGCTACCCACAACAAACAGCTAAGCTATTTTTCTATAGATACATAAAGCTTACACATAGGAGGCAAAAAATACTACTGAAATAAGCCCCATTGTGTTGCCAGTCCCACTACTATGACTACTACTACTTCGATTAACAGCACTACTATATAACTTTGTCCCAAAGTAACAGAGGGGCTCTGGCGTACCACCAGGTGGAGCCTCACATACAACTGCGGTTTGGGAATCACTAAGTAATTTCAACATCCAAAAATAACCATCCATTTTTTTTTTTTGTCTTTTTCAAAGCTGCTCCCCAGTGAAACACAAGTTTGAACCAAACAAATCCTGACATAAAAGACACGAGCTGAAACAATCTCTGATTTCCACACTGGAGGAAAGCCAACATCTGGTAAGAAATGATGCAGCAGCACCGCTGACAGCAACAACACTGGCCAAGTCAGAAGAGCCTAAAGGGCTTTTTGGAGTAAAGCTTGAATGATTCAGAATATGTGTTCAAAAGAGAGGAAAAGTGATTGTATTTAACACATCTTGTCAATATTTCTGTGAGTGTCATTATGTAAATTAATAGAATCCAGCTGGAAAAAGGTTCCCTCAGGTTTGGCTCTGAATAAAATGCTTAAAGCCCAAACTTATCATTAAAAAACAAACATGACAAAAACTCTTTTTATATCCAATTACCATTCAACTAAAATCTGTGCAAAACATTTCAATTCTAATGTTTCACTGTGACACTTCAAATATGTGGTTTGATTCATGAGTTATTGAGTTATAATAGCGTTCATTGCTAACCACATACATACAAGCCATACCAGTAAAAAGCCAGTGTTGGATGCAGGACACTGAAACTGTGTCACCATTATGTTTCTCTAAGTGACTCTTTTCCTATATTATGACAGGCAGCATCACTTGTCCAGAATCTTTAAATTGACATCCTGCTCTTTCAGGTAGGCTCATGCTTTTATGTTATTTTTAACCCGACAAGGGACAATAACCATCAAAAGCAAAAGCAAATGAAAAACATTTGACTTCCATGAAACTCATTTCAAAGCATTCAACCATGCAACAACATTATGCCCTCTTAAGATGAAGAGTGCTCTGCTGTGTGCTTAAAAGGGGACCTCTAGTAAAAACACAAGCAGCAGCAGCCACTGTGGAATTCACAGCAATAAAAATTACATATTTCATGAATTGTCAGCGAGCTTGTTCCTGCATTTGAATTCAAAATTTTGCTGGATGACGGGAGGACAAGGGGTGGGTGGTGGGTTCAAGACGCATCTGAGCTGGTTGATAGCTTCTCATAACTGCTGATGAGTCTTTTGGCAACGAATCTGAGTGATGCTCTTGAATGCGCTCACCGCATTTTAAAGCAGAGTGGATCAAAATCTGGAGTTAATGCAGCCCCGTGTTAAAGGTCATCCAGGAGCAGGACAGTAGCCCATTCTCTGTACTGTGCTGTACTGGATTTTACTCACTTAAATCATGACAATTAACCCTTAAAACCCCGCTGTTCTGTGTGGAATAACTTGATTAAAATAGAAAATTGTGTTTTTCGGACTTTGTAATTGGTTCAAAAGTGGAGTTTGATGACAGGAAGAGCTGCGTTGTCTCAACTTTCAGGGGGAGGCATGAAATGTTTCCTCCAACATGTCGTCTGAATATGACTCGCTGTCACTAATGCTAACAAACTACCGCCGGGCTCCTGGCTTCACTCACATGCGGCCACTTGCAGCAGCTTAATGAGCGTCGAGTGAATTAATTATCTCACCTTGAAGAATCCATATCAGCAGCAGCACGGCTCGGAGTCCTGTCTTCATCTCCATGTCCTCTCCAGCGGACAGGGGCTCCCTTTAAAGTTGACACCCGACACTCGCTTCACTTCCCCAACTGCTGCTTAATTGTCTTCAGGTACCAATTAACAGCGAGCGGAGGCGCAGCGTCCGCAGATCCAGCCCCCGCTCCTCTTCCCATCCCGCCTCCGAACAGCGGCGGCTCCGCTCCTCTTCACCGCACACACCGGGGGAAGGTACAAGGCTGTCGGCTTCTCTCTGTCTTTCCTTTCATTTGCAGCCCGTTTTACTTCTGCAGCCCGGCTTTTCCTGAGTGTGTGTGTGTGTGTGTGTGTGTGTGGAGGACACACACACACACACACACCGCAGGAGCTTATTCACCTGCCTGAGCTGCTCGGTGACGCCCCCTGGCAACAAAACCTCAACTGCAGCTTCTCAATCAACAAAATACCTGTGGTTTATTAGGCCAGTGCTGGAGGAGTTATTAAGATCCTGTATTTAAGTAAAAGAACTGATGCTCCGTTAAGGCTGAAAGTCCTGCACTGAGATTGTTAGTTAAACAACAGTACAGAGCTTGAGTATAGTCAAGAAAGTATTTCCCTAGATTAATATTAATCATGCAATAATCTGTGAGCAGCATTTTACTGTAGCTGTTTGAGGTGAAGCAAATCTTTGACTATTTGATATCACACTGCAACTAATGAATACTTCAATTGTGGATCAATCTCCTGATTGTTTGTTGTTTTCATTAATCAATAGATAGTTTGGTTTGTAGGAATTCTGGATATTCCCGTCGCAGTTGTCCCAGAGCCCAGAGTTTAGTCCAAACCTTAAATATATTTGCAATAAATTAAGAAAAAAGTAGCAAGCACTAAGAAGCTGTAACCGTGAAATGTTTGCCATTTTTGACTCAAACGCTGATCAAAAATTGCCAATAAATTTTACAATTAATCAACAAATTGATGGTTTCACCTCTACTTTTATATACTGTAGTTTCAAGTAAATTCTTCATATGTTTTCTCTGCAAAAATCTTAATCTGTAAATTATCTGAAGTCGTACCTAAAGCTGTCAAATAATTGCCATGGAGTCACTGCTACCATATTTCCTTCTGAAATGAAGTTGAGTTGAACCATAAAGTGGCATGAAAATGAAATACTCAAAGTACAAGTACCTTAATTTGTACAGTGCTTGAGTAAAAGTACTTAGTTACTTTCCATCAATGGTATAAGCAGTGATAAAGGGAGTGCGTGTGCCAAAAATGCTTTTAGGTAATCTCTCTCTTATTTCTTTGAATTATTTGGGCTTTTTTTTTTTTCTTGGCGTGGGCGTATTTTGTGACATTTAGTAGAGCATCAGGCTCTTTTTCTTTTTTTGTTTTCCTCCTAAAACTGGCACAAACTGTTCAGTTTACATTATACATTTATTATTCACCTGGGAGAGATGAGATGGGGGCTTGACTTTGTGCACCCCCCTGAAGTTCACAATTGCTGTGGTGGTTTTGCATATTTGAATTGTACTATTGTCGCGTTTTCTTTTGCCTTGCATGAGATAGCTGTGTGCAAAACCTTATCTGCGTATATGTTATAAACTGAGAATATTGTAGGGTTTATGTTATTATATGAACGTATTGTGTACAATTACGACATGAGGACAAAACATTGTAATTTAATTGTACTTCAATATTTATTCAGTATGTGGACATTCTTCATTCTTGAGATTAATTCCACTTAGAGGTAGCTGAAACAAGCTTGTCACGTTGATACAGCAAACTCATTAGCAAACAGTTGCCTATTTTCACATAGACACACAGCCTCTCACCATACAGCTGATAACAGGGTGATTTAGCCAGAGAAACCAACAGTGACACATGGAAGCTGATCTCTGCTGACACAGTATTTCATTAGTCATACAAAACAATAATATGACTTGAGCATGTGCTACGTGAAAGTAAATATCAATATACAAGAACAAAGTGAAGAAAGCGGGAAATTAACTTGTCGCCATATTTACAAAACACCATCTATTCAGGGTAACAGAAAATATTCTACATACATGGCACCTTAACAAAAGAAGATCAAACTGGAAACGACTCACATTAGGTCCAAAACACACAACATCACGTTGATTTGTTCTCGTGAGCAGCCACACTCTGATCATTGAGCCTGACTCCTGTTGTTGCCCATGAATTTAGCTTGCCAGTGGGTGGTGCACTGGCAACTAAATAATCATAAGGAATTGGGAATCAGGTGATACACTGATGAATATAAGTTCAATATTCTCTCTCCATTTGGCTCAGTTTTGGTCTCCACCGTCTCTGAGGGAAATGTCTCTTCGGCTGCTACATGCTCCACTTTGTTCACCTGCTAGTTGCTAACTTTGCCTGTCTGTTGTGTAAGTAGTGCACAGTGGGGTTTTCACTGACAACAACTGCCTGCTGTGGTGGGAATGAACCAAAACGGTAACGTTGTGGCCCAGAAAACCATAAAAAAAACAGAGCTGAAAGATGCTGGAAACTGCAGAGTTGGGCAACAATTCTTTGTGTGTTTGACCCTTTTCACATGAACACGAAGTCATTGTTAATATAAAACAGCATCTAGGGTAGCTTTAAATAAATTCTTACTTTCCAACAAAGACTAATAGCAGGATGTCACATTTCTTATTTACCTGTTTGGGTCAGTTTCTGTAAAAAAAAAAAAAAAAAAAAAAATTGCCTGCTTACTCTGTTACTCTGAAATCAACCACAAGGTCAACAAAGTTATTTTTGTTTTGGAGGGAAAAAACTAATACTCAAACTCAATGGAGGCTTTTATTTCATGTGGAAACATTAAAATGACCAAAAACTCCCTAATGATAACATTCAAATACACTTAGGTCCGAATAAATGTAATGTCAGCTCAATTATCATGCATTACCTGATGTATTACAAAGTCTAATTCAGAGCAGAGATGACTGTCACAGGTAAAAGTCTCACAGGAAAACACTGTGCAGCCACTTATGCAGGAGAACAGGAGCTGCTGTGGGATTTTACATTGTAATGTAAGTCTAAGGTCCTGGCTCAGCTCACAATAAATGGGTCGTCAGGTGAAATATTAATGTAGGTGGGGCGATGTGTTGTATTTTTAATGCAACATAATGGATGTATTTCATGATATTGAGCTTCACATGTTTTCTGAGAGCTGCGGTTCACAATTAAACACACAGGAAGCCACCAATCCTCATCCACACACAGGTAGACACACGTGTAAGGCTCCATGTGTTTGTGTTGTTGTGTTTTTATCTGCTTCAATAGAGTTACTGTCTGACAGGCAGTTACACTGCTGACTTATTTATGTTGTTCTCATATTGTGGGACCTGCTGTCCCCTGTCTTCTTCTACTGTTGTCTGATTTTAAGTTTAGAACTAGTAAAGTTTTGTTTTGAAAAAACTGTGTGTTGTTTTATTCAGACAGTATTATTCAGTGTAGCAAGTCATGAAACCTTTCATGAATTAAACTGCCCTTCAAACAGACCAGTCTGTGAGGGAAAACTGTGCGTTTCAGTAACGCTGTATCAATAAAATACAAATGTGTAAGTGCAAGGGAAGAAGCTTAAAATGAATTATTAAGGGGAGCTTTATATTTTTTAGTATATGTGTGTTGGCTGTTCCTTTGAGGGAGAAACATAAAAGGAAAAAAGAAGACAAGCTGTTAATGAATAAGGGAACAACGACTTGGTAAACTGTACTATACGCATTTTTCAATAACTAAAGAAAAAAAAGTTCTTGGGAAAGTACAATGTAAAATGTTTTCAAATCATGACAACTTTTTATTTACTCAGTAGCCAATATATGGGAATCCTGTCTTCATAAAGGTTGTAAGTTTTGTTGAAACTGTTTTTGATCGGTGTTGATTCAAGTTTGGGAGTCAAAGTTTGTGGTGCCGTTGAATTTTATTGTGTTATACTAACAGGTGCGTGTACTATTGTGTCAGCGCTGTTTATATCAATGAGGTCAGGACAGATTAAAAAAAACTAGAAACACCTCTCTATATAATGTAATACACCTCTCTTGTGTTTCAACACAAACTAATCACGGTAACCTTCATGAATGGGATTTATTACGGGACTGTTGTATTAGACTGCATCAGTTTTAGCCAAGTGTACCTAATACTCCCCATGTATGTAATCAATGTAATAATTAACATTTCCTCATGCTATGGAGGAAAGCAGGAAATGTGTACGTGGAAATTTACAATGAAAATAAAGACCTGTATGCTCTGTCAGGTGTAAGCACCTCCAGTCAAAAAGAAAACACTCCAAAGATGGAGAAAAATAACATGAATGTTTATTTATGTAGCCTTGAATAAGTGCAATTGACCAACTTTTAAAACTGAAAACAACAAGATGATTTTTTATGTTTTTTGTAGCAGTTTTTACACGCAGTAATGAGTGGAGATTGACCTGAGCTGACGTTTGATTCCCAGCCTGAATTATTATCCAAGTCCAACCCTGGCTGTACAGCAGGTGCTCTGTCTGTACCCTGTAATTATTTAATATGTACTGGGTAAGTAAAAAGGTTGACTCACAGTGTTAATGGTATTTTTAAGTCTCTCATCTCAGAATGCAAATTTGTTTCATCTAGCGTTTCTTATTAAAATTTGACTTTTATGTCTAGAATTGTATGTGTGTATTTATGTGTGTGTGTATGTGCGTGTTTGTGTATTTGTGTGTGTGTGTGTGTGTGTGTGTGTGTGTGTGTGTGTGTGAAACGTGTAAATCTTGGACACTTGAACATTAGAAACTTGATGTCACTGCTCTGTGTGAATAATTGATTGCTTGAGCGTGAAAGAAGCACCGATATGAAACTGCACAGCTTGCATGTTTGGGCCTTTCCAACCCCTTTCCCCTTCAATAAGCGACATTTTGTGTAGGTCAGGTACATTTTAGAAATGAATTCAGCAAAGAAATGTTAACCTGGGCTTTTCACGCAGCGCACACATGATAAATTGCTGCACAAAAGACAGCACTGAAATGACAGAATTTAATCTTCGCTGGCATTTGTCTGGAAAAATGTTTCAGTGGTAGATTTCTTCAGTATTGTTCTGATTTGTGTCACTTTCAGCAGCTATCTATATGAGGAAAAACACTCCCCGCTGTCTTCTTGAATACAGCCATTGTTAAAGCTGGAGGAGACACTGTTATCTTGCTGCCAGGTAGTGGATGAGCAGCCTTGATAGTCTTCTTCTAGATAGTATGACAGGACTTCTTTGTGGAGACCATTCGCGCTTGTTGCACTTTGTTCCACTATATCATCCTGCACTGTCGAACTCCTCTCTGCAGAAAAATGGCCTGTTGTGACTGATATACTATTGTAGACAACAGTATTCGACTGTTAATACTGATGCATCAGTGTGTGAGTAACTTTTCACTGTTCTAGTTGCTCGAGGTGGAGCCACTTTTAACCACATATATGTACATTATTTTAGTCCAGTGATTCCCAGCTTAGTGGTCAGGCCCCTCCAATGGGCCACAAGACAAATCTGAGGGGTTGTTAGATTATTAACGGGGTAGAAAATAAGAGAAAAGAGAATTTTGCTTCACAGATTTGCATATATTTTTAAAACTTTTTTTAAAAGTCTTTGTGCAAAAATTGAATAATTTTACCTCTTTGGGCCTCAAACAGTTATTTAAATGAAATGTAAATAAAGTGGAGTATAAAGTACAACATTTTCCCCTGAAATGTAGTATGAAATAGTACACTGGTACACTAGTTGAGTTAATGTGCTTAGTTACCCTCCAACACTGTGTATTTCACAGTGTCTGAAGACAACAACATGATGGATTACTGGTGTTTATACAGATTTGCGTATTCTTTTGTGCCACCTAGTGGTCTACCCCTGAAACACTGGAGCAGTCTTCGTGCATACACTCATCACCTCTACCTGCTTTCGTATTTTTAGGGGTTGGTGGGGGTGTAGCAGTTGGTTCGGCTGCAGGAGAGAAACTGTGGACAGGTCAGCAGTCCCTCACAGGGCTAATACAGACTGACAGACAATCATTCACACTCATGCTTATATATCTGCTGGCAGTGTTTTTTTCAGTCTCAGCTCCTGACCTGTGTGTCTTTGGACAGAGGGATGAAACACCCAGGAGAGTATGGTGAGACCATGTAATGCCCTCTGAGAAAAGGCGACAGCAGGGAATCAAACCTGTGGCTCCTAATGTCAAAAAATGTCAGTCTGTATACATTTTTACCAACCTACACCTTAATGTAACATCAGTGAGCTGAGGGAATTGGTTGTATTAATTAAAACTGGACAGGCCTTGTAATGGTCTTAAATTTTTATTGCACACTGATTGGATCCCTTATCTCAGCACAGTAGTATAAAGAACAAACAGGCTAACAGTGGCGGAAGGAGTACCACTAAAACAGTGGTGCAATACTAGCAATACTAATAAGTAATCTGAGGAGTCTTGAGATGATTAATGTGGTAAAAAGGAAGAAAAATAAAATTCAGCTGCACAAATCTGTCTTAATTCTTTTGGAGGAGTTTAAGTTTTTGGGCCTTGGGACATTATTTTGTTGTTTCAGTGAAGCCACGTGAGAAGTTTAGAGGGGAAACATCTCTTTGGTGGAGCAACTCATAAACATCTGGTGTGTTACAAGGAGATACTGACACTAGATAATAGACTCAAATTGTTTTGTAAGGAGCTCCATGCTAAAAAGGCTGGAAATCACTTTGGTTTAATCCAAAGTAATGTGCTGTATTTTATAAACGCAACCTCTGTCATTTTTCTTTTTTATACCTTTGTTGTCACCATTTTTAAAATTACTTATTTTCCTCAAGGATTGTGGGTCAACATCAACAAGTAACCTCTGTCAGCAGCATACGGTTCAAATGCAAATGACCAAAACAGTAAAGAGAGAAAAAAAGAGAAACTTACACTCACACCTTGTCTCACTCCTTAACTCTCAGCTACTCTGTCCCCCACGAGTCTTTTCCGAAATTCCACCATACACGCAGGATATTGGAAAGTTGTAGAGTGAATGAAGAAGCAAATAAGAATAAATTAAGAATAAAAAAAGTTATATCATAGTTCTAGCTGTGCTTTGTGCCTCCTTCCCAGCCTTGAGTATAATGTGATCTGCCCTGTTCATCCCAGCAACAGAAAGCTGATAAAATCTCTGTGAAAGACAGATTCCACCGATGAATACAAAGAGATGCTGTCTTTGAATATGGTTCAATCTCTGGCCTGGGTTAGAGTCTCTGAGAGATGTTTTGTTATTTGTTCTTAAAAACTTCCAACTGATGGACACCCACATAAATCCCATAGAATACAGTTTGGAGAAGTACTTGTCCACATCATAAAATAAGTTTAATATATGAAAGTCATGTTCATGACTTTACGATTTAGATTTTGTTAAGAAGGAGATTCGTTCCTCCAGACTCTGGCCCAGATGATTCAGAGTCCATTATTGGATGAGTGATAAGAGGCCTGTCAAAGTCAAAGTTCAAAATACTTACAGCCCGTACAGTAGAATGTAATTGTAAATATAGAAAAGAAGAGTTGAAGGACAGTTTGATTCTTCCCCTCAAATCCTGAATGCCTCTTCAACCAGTATAATTCACAATGTCTCCTTCGCTGTATCCCCGGCTTATACCATTGAAGAGAGATAGAGTATTGTCATCTAGACTTAAATAAACTGTAATAAAATATTGGTGTGTTACCATGCTATTTGGATGTAGGGTATTACTGACCACACTTCAGTCTACATGTTATAATGGATAAACCTGCCATCATCATCATCATCATCATCATGTAACTACAACTGTCAAATAACCACCAAGTGTTTAGTCATAGTATTGGAATTGGAAAGAATTTGAAAAATTGAAATATTGAGTTGATGAAAAGTTAAAAGACCAATAAAGTCGCAACAGTATATCATCTGGAAACCATGAATACTGTCACCAAATCTTCTGTCAATCCACTTGGTATACTTTGAGATTTCATGGGATAAATGAAAACTTTGACCTGGTGGAGGTGCTAGAGGGAGTGTCAGAGTATCATATAGATTCATCCTTTGGGGGCTGTGAATATCTGTACCAAATTTCATGGAAATACTATGCATATAATTATTGTTGAGATATTTACCATTTACTGTATGTACCATGTCACTCTCAGGGCTAGAAATATGAAAAATTGTATAAACTGTACAGATGTGACAGTGCAGCTACAGGGTGAGGAAAAGCCTTGAACATTTCACATTGTTAGCATTCAGTGAGCAGCTTCAATAAAGAGCTGGAACAATCAGATACAGAACATTTTCGATTTGTCATACCCATACACAGAGCAGAAAATGTGTCTGTAAGATACTTAATGTGAAATTTAAGGGGAAAATTAAGAGTTTAAGAGTCTAATTAAAGTTTCTACAACATTTTATGCCCCACGTTAACATGGGATCTCAAAACCCATGACGAATTCACAGCAAATATGGAAACAAAGGTGTTTTCTGAAGTCACACAGAGTCAGATTTACAGGTTAGTGCCACTGGTCATGGATTTTCACTTTTACTATCTGTAATGTTGTTGACTTGCCAAATACCATTATATTTTCAGAGCATGGTCAGTTTAATTATACTTGTCTGTGAATCAGCTTTAGCCCAGTTTAAATTTAGAGAAACTGGTTTTCATTGATAAGTGCTTTTCTGACAAACTCATCCCATCACGCTGCCATTTCATGAGAAAGAATAATTTGAGGCAGTAATAACTGTTTTTTTTTTTTGTTTGTTTGTTTTTTTGAGGGATGTGAAAGAGTGCTAAGTTTGACGTTTTAAATCCACCTACACCAAATCTGAGCAAACATAGATGTCATTTACTTCACTGACCTTGTCAAATAAATCACCTCAGATATGCATTTGCACAAATGCCAAACATACAAAAGAATTAATCATTTTTTTTCCACAGTGAAGTGAAAATTTAACTAGCATAATCTTGCAATTGAATTCTTTTAAATGAATGCCCTTCTCTCTCTTTTCTTGCAGAGAATGAGCTGGAAGCGTCTGTGTTTAAAGGTGACAGAAGTTTGAGGAATCCTCACTGTGAAATTGGAGCTATTAGTTTGCTGTGGACACTGACTGCTTCCTTCCTACATTTCCATTAAAAATGCAGGAGCCACACTGACATGCTCATACTGTGCAGCAGAGCTCTGTGACAGTTGGGCCTGTGAATGATCTCAGAGGCTGTGTGTGTGTGTGTGTGTGTGTGTGTGTGAGGCTGGACGTGTGCCACATGTTTGGTGATACGAGCCCTCTGTGTAATGGGCCCTCTTGTCATTTATCAGTCTTTACCGTCATTACAGAGGAGATTAGATTTGGACCAGCATAAGGGATATGAAAATGACCTCGTCTGAGCCTGAGACATGCATCAAAGATTTATTTTTTTCAGGAAGAGATAATACAATTCTGCTCGTGCAGCACAATAACACATATTCCTAGTCACTCTGTATGGCTTTCAATCTGCATTTCTACATTATGAAATTCCCTTTTTAGTCAGAAAACATTGATCCTCACAGGCTGCTAATGTGACTCAGCAAGATCATGCTGAGAATCTGCCCCATCCTCGTCCTGTTTCTCTCCAAAGGCTTAAAACCGTCGTGATTCTGGTTTAATCGTAATTGCCAATTTACTTCACACTAGCATTGCATCTGTTTTATGCTCTCCCTGTGATACTGTACATGACAACTGTTTTGTAGCTCAGCACGACAGACAGCCTGAAACAAAACACAACTGTTTAATGAAGATTTGCTTAAAACTGAACCCAAGTCTGCATAGGAGAACATTGTTTTCTTCTGTAGACGAGACAACTGGATAAGGATTTACAGACAACAAAAAGGAGCATGAAAAGATGTTCAAAATATCGGACAGCTGGGCCTCGCCAATGTCATTGTGTACCTCAGATGAGACTCTTTCTGTCTTCTGCTTTTTTTATTTATTTTTTTATTAATAACAGCAGCCTGGAGATGGTTGATCAGACTCGCCCTCTCATGATGAATTTCTTTCAAAAGACAGTGACAGAAAGCGACAGAGAGATAATGAAAAAAATGGTAGATATGTACAAAAAGATGTTTGCTGCTATGTTGATATAATCTTGGACAATATGATACAGTGATAAAGCCCAGATGCTGCTCCAGTAACAGGACAGCAGAGCCATGAGGTCAAGATGGTGATTTTTTTCTTTGAAAACACAGTGGAGATTTACTCCAGCCGCTGGTTTAGTGTTTGATCTTCAGACTGATTAACAGTGGATGGATACAGAAAAGATCTGTCGTCAGTAGAGGCAGGAAATATTGAACAAACTGTACATAAAATACTGTAGGGAAACAATTAGCTCCGCCTCAACACTGAAATGGTGTTTACACAGTGACGCATGAATAAGCTGTGGATATATACTAGTGAAAGATAACACTGAGCCGGGGTGAATTAAAACATCACACTTTGAAGACAAGCAGTATAAAACATCAATATTACAATCAGGAAACTAGAAATAATTTGAAAAAAAATCATTCTTCAATACAAGAGTTTTCCAACTAGACACAGTGTTACTGCTGGTTAACATAATATATCAGAAATTGAGAAGCTGAAACCAGAGAATTTCTACATTGTTTCCAAAAGAAATTACACAAAACCATTGTTAGATTATTGAAAGTGTCGCTAGATTATTTGTTATTTTGTTGAAGACTCATCATGTAATTGACTAATTGTCGTAGCTCTACTCTTTTGGTGTTGATACTGAAATTCTGGTATTGTATTCAGCTCTTTGTATTCATCCTAAAACAGCCAGTGAGCCAGGCTGAACTGAACTGATCAGTCAATAGACAGAAAAGTAATGATTTGAAAAATACCAAACATTCACTGACAGCAGCTTCTCAAATATTATTATTTTTCAGTTTTCTTTTCCTTGTCTTGTTTAAAATAAATCCAGTTACCACCTTTTGTTTCTCCTTAAGTAGCTTTAAGGTTGGAAAAATCCTCCTACTCCACACTGACACAATTATTAACAGTTAATTCTTTATTAGTTTTTTCAAACTTTTAATTGAAGCTATGTGATAATTGCACTTTGTGAAATATTTAAACCCAGATCTCCATATTTCAGCTTTACTGGTTTTGTATCTTTGGGAAATCTGAGACCTTCAATAGACTTTGAAATAAAATTCAGTGGATTTGGACCAAAGTTTAGCTGCACAGCACAAGATCTGTACTGATGCAGTTGTTTTTGTCTGTTGACTTTTGTTACGAATGCTCCTGAACTGGTTGTGTTTTAGAGACGATGTATATTTCCGACTGTTAGATGCATTTTTTGGGAAGACATCTGACATCTGGGGTGAGCATGGTTGCCAACCCACAAGCTAAAACTCAATGTAAAACCTGTGTCAGTGCTGGCAGCTGTGTTGACTTGTGCGGCGCTGATGCCTCCCAGGAAAGATGTGTAGTTATAGCTTTGGGCCAGCAGAGGGCTCCTCTAAGCCACTGCTTCAATCAGCTGCTGCTCTGGCCACAGTGTTCAATCTGAAATGATCCTTTCACCCCTCTGCAATTCCCTCTTTCAGCTCTCCTTTCCTAAGCATTGTTGGATAAGGTCATTAGAAATGTTGACATGCTGTAGTGTGGGGTATGCTACATGCTGCACAGATGAAAATTCACACAATAAATGTACGGAAATACAGAAGCACATAGCGTCTCTGTGCGCGTATACAACCTCAGCAAATGAACTGTGTTTCAACTTTGTTTTAGCTGTGGCAGATGCTAAACATATTTGATATCTTCATCACAGAAACATGGAAGAGAGGCGAGACTTCAGGCCTGTGACGTAATCTTGTAGAATAGATAAATGGGCTCTCAAGCATAAGTGGCAATTACATGAGAGATCTATTTGTACCAAGCAATCAGTGGCTGAAGATGTGGAAACTGAGAAGTCATTTTTTCTCCATCAATTCTGCAAATATCCGAATCGCTGGGTGTTGTTGTTAAGTGGAGCTCATCTCATCGAAATTCAGTGTTTCACAATCCAACAAAACAAGTTACAGTTTAATTGCCATTCCATAAAATGCAGACAACAGACACAACTCACCAAACAAAGTTTCACATTCTCTTAAAAAGTAAACAGAAAACACAGCTGCCTGAAACTACATATATTATCATTATATAAATGATAAAGCCACACACCATAGTGGTTTGCTGACAGATCACCAAAACGCTGATGATGAATTCAGTCATTTAAAGTTGTAAGTGTGCATGCATTCATGGAGAAAATTATGATTTATTGTGTTTGTATCACTTTTGTTGCTTTCTGCATCATAAAAAACAAGCCTTTTAAAAAGGGTTGAAATGGTATTGCTAATCTGTAGAACCCCACAAGCCGCAATTTAAAGAAAATTATGAAAAATATTTTAAAAAATTAATTTTCAGTTATCTCACAATGTTCACTTTTATCACTTTCACTTTACAAATGTAGAACACAATAAAGTAGAAAACGTTACATGTTATGAAAAAAACACTTGAAAATAAAAGTACTTTTTCCACACTTTGACCATGATCTTATAAATCTGACTTTAATTTTGACTCAATGACTCTGACTTAATGTAATTTGAACTTGTCAGTTTTTATCATATATTTTTTATCGTCATATTTATGCTTTAACTAATGACCTACTCTCTCATAAGTTTGACTTAACGACTTTTTATGTAATAGTTTTGACTCACTATGTTTTTGATTTAGTTAAAATTTTGACTTATTCATGATAATATTTATTGCTTCAGATTTATGACTTACTATCTCATGATTTTTTACTTTCTATGAACATTTTTATTTTTTATAGTGTCTTTATGACTTTTGATCTATGTTTTTGTCTTTTCGTGGCAGTAATTGGCTTCCATAATTTACAAGTAGAGTGCACTAAACTACTAAAACCTTTCTTCCACACTAGTAACTGTCTTGAGAGCACGAACCATCATTTGGGAGAAAAGTACATGTCAAATGAGTAGAGAGGAACTGTAATATTTATCACGCAGTGTACTGTACTGTAAGCATCCTCGTACAGGCTCATTATATCAGTTCATCAGATGCAGCAGGAGTCGGGGCTCCTCCAGGGCTCTTTCAGCTCTGTGCACAGCTCAATACAAACAACTCTTAGACAATGTGACACTGCCATTTAAGAGCACGACAGAGGAGGAGCCGCAATGCCATGTATTGCTCCCTCTGCTGGCAAAGGTCCTGGAACATAAAAGAAAAAAGCTGAGCCCTTAAGCCAAATGTTGCAGCTATAGAAGCTGCTTACCTTTGCATTCTGGTGCATTGGATGTAAATGCCTTGCTGCTGTCTGCCCTGTGTGCTACTGTGACACTCAGCCTATAAATAAACTCTGGAGTCCTCCTGGCTATCTGAAGGTCCTTTGCACTTGCTTATACACACATGCACACACTCACCACGGGGAAACAAAAGCCCCGCTCCTATGACTAATGAAATCTGCTGACAAGGTATCTCGGCAGGTCAACAGCTCAGACCCACGACCATGTAAAGAGAGATAACAGGAGCTCAATTAGTGACGGCAGACAAGTCCTGGGAGGTATTTCAGCTTTTATCAGTGTCATGAGTCCTTTTTCGTGAAACATTTAGGAGTTTTTTCTTCAGTAATTGTTGCAGCTATACCGTTAGAGTAAAGCAATATGGAGTTTGTCATAATGAGATGGAGCCAGACGGTGATCAGAGACACATGAGGTCAGAGACAGGGGGGTGAGGGGCCAACAGCTGAATCTCACATTCTTCACCGTAGTCAGACAGACTGCCACATCACACCATCTGTACCTCCCTGCACTGTCAACACACACACACACACACACACACACACACACACATGCACACACACACACACACACACACACACTAACCTACCTACAGCAAACAGAAAAAACTAGACCAAGTACCACCTTAAATCCTGGTAAATCTTAAAACGCACGCACACACAAAAAGAGAGGAAGAACAAAGAAATAATTCAGCTGCATCTTTTTTTTAAGAGCTGGAAACATTTGCATGATTTGTTGTAGTTCAGCTTCTTGATAAATATGTGTACTTGATTCTTGCCGAGTGTTAGATATCTATACCACTCACAGACTTCAGGAGGTCACTGCTCCCAGCCAAGAAATATTCATATCCCTTCATAAAATGACAGCTGTGTCATTTAGTTCACCTTGGTTTTTGTACAAATTAAAAAACAAATGAGATGTAACGTGTTAATTAGTGAGCTTTAGAGCTGCTGGCAGGGGGATTCTTCACTGCTGGACAGGGCCTTGGTTAGGCTTGGTTGCGGTGGAAAGGCTGATGAAACAGCAGTGGAAACAGCTTTAGTGAACAAATAATGACATACCTGAAACATGACTATAAAAGTCCTCAAATTAATGCAGCAAACAAACGTAAATGTTGAACTTCCATCATGTTTTCTACGTGGTTTTTCCCTCTTTCAATTTTGACTGGTGCTCCTTTGATTACACCACCTTGCTGCTGCACCCTCCTCTGCTACGACAGTTGGATGACACCAAACTGAAGAATTGTTGCCACCAGCTGCTGATCTCAATGAACTCCCAATATTCGCGTAATGATTGTGGAAATGCACATTAATTCTTATTTTCTTTTGGAAATTCATTTCAATTTCTGCTACATTTGGATGGAAACCTGGCTAATGCTGAACTCTTCCTTTAAAATGTCATTTGCTGCATTAATCTAAAGACTGTCTTTCTGCGCATAGTAGCTGCAATACTAGACTCTGATTGACTGACAACATCTGCTCCTGCCTGTTCGAATGAGGACTTAATTGAATGTTTAATTGCACCCTGTCCATTTGTAACGCACTGACTCAAGTTGGACAAAAGACTGGTTCTTGAAATGCTTTCAGTTTGATCCAAGATACAAAATCATAAAACAATAGAAGTAAACTGCCTTTGCTATTGTTGGGAGATTCATTACTGATGGTGTCTATGGGGTTTTTAGTTGAAACTACGACCACTGTTCCCATCTGACACCCCCAAGACTCCAGCCACTCTCCAGTTGAGATGCATCTATTTTACGCCTGTTCAGCCTTTGTGGCCCTTAATAATGTCCACACTTCCACTGAGACTAAGATTGAAGCCATTGTGGGCCCCTCTTTATGTCATGCCTTGCTACAGACATCTGGACTCTTCTGTTGCCCAATTTTCAGTCCTATTCAAGGGGGACAAAGGAGAGCAGGCGTCTGACCGTCCAGGAGTCACTCTCTATCATGTTGGGTTCTCACAGCCTGACATGGAGACAATGGAGGAGGGAGAAGAAGCAACAGCACCGAGGAACCGGTCTGGTCTGTGTTGGAGGAGGGGGAGTGAGTGAAACAGAGCTTGTAACCCCCCTGGGAGCTGTGTTTGTCCATAACTCCCTGATAGGAAGACCCAGCCCAGGCACCAGAGGCTCCAGTGGGGCCAGATTGTTGAGGAGTGGTTGTGAAACAACAGCTGCTTAATAAATCACCAAAGAATCAGATGGAGGTTGCTGAATAGCAGGACTGCAACGCTCCTGAGTGGCGAGGATGCAGGGTGACCTTTAACATGCAGTTACCGCACTCCATCGTCATCAGCAGCAGCGAGGATGAGGACCATGATGATGAAACTGAGAAAGTAGTGATTGTGTTGAGGGATTGAAATTACCTTGGACTGTGTTTATCAATTAACAGCGACAAATGTCAGTGTCGACAAGTTTATTTATGCAGCACAAAATGACAAAAACTGCTCAGAGCTCTGGAACATCAGATCCTGGACTCTGAGAAGGAAAATCTGTCTTTACCAATCATTGTGTACGATGACCGTCCGTATAAATATAAATACACATATAACACAAGAATCACGCTGCAGGCTCAGGACAACCTTATGATCATATGTGCGTAGTGTTGAAAGGATACTGCTACGGTTATGTTTTGTTATGAAATACTCACGTGTTGTGCTGTCACTAAGTAACCTGACATAAGAGAGCTGAGTCAGTGGCTTGACATTGTTGAAGAGGTATGTGATCTAGAAAAGCTTTATAATGAGAGGACATTTTAAGTTGGTATGAGTAGGTTGTTTACCTCACTGAAACTATTTGTGGTCCTTTTGTGTCAACGTGATGGAAAGAAATTCAATTTAAAATAATAATATCACATTCTGGGAGACAACCTTGCAAAGAATTGCTCTTATGTTTCTGTTGTAAATATGAAGGAGACAAATAACTGGTCTTAGCACAAGGACTGGAAACTGCCAGCCTGGCAATGTCCAAAGGTAAAAAAATCCTATCTTATCAGCACCTTGAACACCTTGTTTAATCTCTACAAAAACTAAGATGTGAAAACTACACATTGAGGGTTTATGTGGGTTTAAAAACGGCTCAACATTTCCCAACTCTAAACCCAGACATCATATGTCTTAACACCCATCACGTCGACCTGCAGTCTTCACAAACACAAAGTTAAACTTAAAACCTAACCCAGTGGTTCCCATGCGGTGTGGCTCCTTATCTACTTGTGACTCCCACATTGCAGATTGGAGTCTTCCTATTGAGAGCAGTTCAACAAAGGGATGATTTTTCTTCTCAGGTTTTTTTTTTTTTAATTTGTTGTATTTATTTTTCAGGATTTGATAAGAAAAAAAAAAACAAAAATTAGAGGAAAGTCAAGAATAATTACTTAAGTTTTTCTTCTTCTTTGGTGTTCCAACCCCCAAGTTGAAATATTTCCCAAACCAAAAACAAAGGGCTAATTTTAAAGTCTAACTTGAATCATAGAAAACATCTTTTGTCTTTATTTTGTGCTGTCCTTTGCCGTCAGGGGTGAATAATAAATAAAGAGCAGTACAAGTTATAGCCACTCATTACATCACTTCGGTTGAAACAACTTGCACTGATTTGTTTCAATTAGCAAAAGTCTTAAAAATGAAATTCAGTTTTCCAACAGCACGTCTCTAAATCAAATCTATTAACAAAGTAAACGTAAATACATCCATAGACTAAAACCTGAGCCTCACTTTAACTCCTGTCCCAGCTCTCACCCCGTTATAACTCTAATCCAGAGGAAACCCTCTCGGTTTAAGTTTTATCTCATCCCACAGAGATGAACTAAGGACACACACAGGGCGCAGATGTCGTGTCTGTCTCTTTAAAACACTGACTCCTGGAGCTTGGCGAGGATTTGTTGCGGATAGCAGGGAGTGCGCAGCTCGGCTCGGCTCGGCTCGGCTCGGGCAGCGCAAACTGCAACCTGGAGCAGAGAGAGGAGAATTATTTTATTTATGATTTATAGTTAAACCTCTTTTTTTTTTGTCTCCTCCAGCAGCGGGGCATCTCAGAAAGAAGTGTGTGTGTGTGTGTGTGTGTGAGTGTGTGACCATGCGGGGACGAAGAAGTGATGCTGCTGAGTTTTGTTATTAGGTTTCTCCGGGGCGGTGCTGCCGCTGATCCTGCTGCTGTCATGGGTTTCTGGGAGTGACATCAAAGTTTTTTCGGGGTGATTTTGCTCGCTTGAATCATTCCAGCTGAGGCTCGGGCTGCAGTTTGTACCTGCTCTCTGGCCAGACCTGGGCGCTGTTTTGTGACCGGGGGTCTGATTTTAATTGATAACCTGACAGTGAGTGGACCGCAGACGACAGGGGATCCGACACCGGGAGAGAGTGGAGATGAACTTTGGAAATTTACTACTTGTGACTGTCTCATTCATCGCCATCGCTTCAGGTAAAATATGAATTTGAATAAGGAGAAATGTCTTTTTTTTAAAGGTGGCTCCTCTCTCTCTCTCTCTCTCTCTCTCTCTCTCACACACACACACACACGCGCGTAAAGGGCATATGGCGTGGCTGCCTCCCGGTGTATTTCCCTGCTCTCGTCGTGTTTTTCAGATGGGTGTAAGTGTTGTTCAGCTGGATTTCAGACACAGTTTCCCTGACAGCTGTGGAAAGTGAACGCGTCCTTCAAACAAACAACAAGAAACGATATTTGGGAAATGCCACACATGCATTCATTTGTAATGTTTAAATACCACTGAATGCCAAGAAGATGCACATTTTTTTTTTGATCTCAGTGGGCTCTAATGGTGGTCACACAGGGAGGCCTTTAGGCAGCAGAGGAGGTCAAACGAGGCTTCACTGGGGCAAAAGTAAAACCATTCAGCTCTCACCTAAAGCTCAGAAACTCTCACGGACAGTGTGGTTGGCTGACAAGCCCCCACCCTCCAAAAATGTCTGTGGAGATGCACACATGCTATTAGAAACGCTTTTAAAAGCTCATTTGTGATTACTATTGAGAGCAGGATTACTGATTTTAACCATTGCTCTAATAACAGTTTAAATTTCCAAACCTTAATCCAGAGCCCAAACAATCAGGGCTCAGAAAAAGAATTCATACATAGATTGCAGATGGGTTTTTGTTTCCATTCTCAGATTAATTGACACACATTTCTAACGTGAAAAAAAAAAAAAATCAGTATATTGTAGTTTTTGATGCATTTAAGGTCTGAATGGCATGTTTCATTGTAGCACATTAAATTGAACATGCAATGCAGATACTAATATTTAGTAGCGTATTAAAAATCTAAAATCAATATATTGGCTATGAAATAATTTAAAGCACACAGTATTCTCAACATTTTGGGTTAAAGGTACTGTGTAGAGTTTTTAACCTCTTTATTAATCGTGGGTTATGTTTGTATTGTGCATTAGTAGGTCTAAGTGGTGGTGTGATTTCTGTCGCACTAGTGGTTCCTCTCATGCTACCGCTGATTAAGAGTTGGTGGGATTAACTCGCCAACAAAGGCAGTGAAAAAGGAGACGACTAGCAAGTAAACACAGTGTGAGTTATGTAATATTTCTAAAAAAAAAAAGACTTTTCAAATGTTTTACAAGGAAGGAAATGCACTCGTGTTTGTTACTCCTCAAGAATGCACCAGTCCACACCAAACACAAATCCAGCAAACCATTAGCATTCGTTTGCAGTTGTGTGTCTTGCTATCTGGCGAATTGAATTCCAAAATTCAGTCTCTTTTCAGCTTTTTTTTTGGTCTCCACCATCTCCTGGGTGAAATTTCTGGCTTATTAGCTGCTAAATGTTCTGCTACGTTCACGACTGACATGCTGACTTTGTCTGTCTGCTAGTTTGTGCTGGGCAGGCTGCGTAGAGTGTGTTTTTAGAGGGAAGTGAGAGTGAACCAAAACATTAAAGCAGTGGGGAGGAAAACCAAAACAATGAGCTGAAAGATCCTAAAATACCTGGTAGAGCTAGGGTGAGCTTTACCAGCTTTAAGAGTCGTGATTAAGATTTATATTGTGAGGGACATTTTGCAGTTGCAAAATAAATGTATCTTATGTTCGACATTTCTGCGCCGCAATTTTCTGTAAGTGAGCCAGCATATACACTAATACCAACATATCTGCAGTAAACTAATATCAACTAATATACTGGTCCAGTCAAGTCACTGGTCTCTCTCTATTGTACATCTTCTTCAATGATCAACTATTTGTCATTATAAGTCCTGAGCCCCGTGGTCCCTGGGCTGGAAATATTGAAGTGAAACTGACTGTTTTCATGTATTTGGATTATTATTTTGAATACAGACCTTATTACAGTATAATTTAAAATGTGTTGGAAACACTGGAGTGAAATAGACTATTTCATATGTTTGATTATGGTATTGATTACTGGAGTTTTTTGATAATTGAACTGAAGGACCGTAGTATTAGTTTTGATGCGTTGGAATAACGGGAGTGAAATGGACAATTTTCATGTCTTTTGATTATGTTTGAACACAGAACTGTAGTATGGCTTGAAATGTGTTTTTACACTGACATGAAACAATTTCTTATATTCTGATTATTGAATTGGTAGGAGCTTGTCTCGTCTGTGTGCGTGCTCTAGGCGTCGTCCTGTTTATCTTGTAATGTCATGTGTTATGTTGTACTGGTTAAACCTGTCAATATGTAAAGTCTCTTATATGAACCCCAGGAAAAATAGCTCCTGCAAAGCTGTAGTTGATAAATTAAACTAAACTAAACCTCTCAATGTTAAAGGTACTTTCAACACCCACAGCATCTGCCTACATCTGTTTATCTGGGGTGAGTATTTCCTCTCATTCCCACCTCGATTATACCGCTCAATCCCATAGGGTGATGTGCCTTTTCATAAAAATACTTGAGAGAAGAGGATTCAAAGAGGCTTCATGACCTCCGTGGGAGCTGTTTGGAGACAAATGCTCACTTGTAGATTTTATTCAGTAGTGTTTATATAAAATACAAAATGTGAGAGTTTTGTTTGTTGTGGTGTGTCAAACCTCTGTGTGACTGTAGCAGAAAACAGTCACCTTCAAAAGCTGCATTCAATTTAACATAGCCGCCCCCTCTCTCTCTCTCTCTCTCTCTCTCTCTCTCTCTCTTATACACACACACACACACACACACACACACACACACACACACACACGTACCAAATCTCAATTAATATGCCATCAGTCTAGACCCTAACATATCTCATTGAAATTTCAGTTATCTTGAGCTGCATTCAGCTGTGGAACTAATTGATGCTAAACAACCTTTAGCTGGTGATTTGTGTCCACTCAGTCTCCTGCTCATTACTTTGTGACAAATATGGCTGAAGGCTGACTAAAGCCTCTCGCAGTCCCTCCTGATGAAATGACCATGGATGATGAAACCGCTTCAGAACCTGGTTAGTCGTCTGATGTGCTGCAGGCTTGAGTCATGTTGCCGGATGTCGATGATGTCCCACTTCTGGTACGGTCGCTGATGACATCATTTAGAAATTAGACGAGAGGCGAGGAGGACAGTTGCCAAACAAAGGTTTCAAAAGGCCAGATTGATGCCAGAAAGAAAATAAAACCTGACTTCTCTGCTTTGAAATTTAGTTTCCTGTGGCATGTTATCGCCCTCCTGCAGAGATTACTTGGCAGTGTCACAAGAGCTCCTTGGATGCTTTTGGCCTTTTTAAGTATGTTAATGAATTAAAATCGAAAAAGACACAAGTAAATCTCAGCAAACAGCCCTACAGACAAGCTGCCAGCCGGCTGCTGCTGCTGTCTCACTTGTAAAGTGAGAGCATGAGGAACAAGCTAGTCTCTGAGCTTTCTCTGAGCAGGTAGATAGTTGTGTTTCTCAGCAGATATCAAGCTGTGAGAGCGCAGACAGGTCCAGGTATGAGTCTGGCTGTCACTAAAAGGCACTGAGATCTGAAGCAAAACACGACGCCCCTCTGTGGCTTTGTTGTTTTCACACATTTGCTTGACAGCAGTACACTACTGCCCCCGGGGAGGATGCAGGGTTAATATTTGTAAATACTAATTAATGAAAGCGGCCCCCGTCATGGAATGCAACAGCTAGGAGCCAAGAAACGCCAAATATAGCCTGAATCAACAGGGTTTTTCAAGACGTGATCTTCATCACCCCTTCAGCTTTTACCCTGCTAACTCTGTGTGTTAGATGAGGCAGAAATGTAGGAGATGCCATGAGCAAGCATGTGGGCGTGTGTCAGTTTGCAATTAGTACCAATGCAATAACTTGTCTATCAGAGCTGCGTGCGGCACTAATGGGCTTTCATTTGACTGTGGTTGCTTGCTTTCTGTGGATTTTTTTTTTCATTCGCGTTGTGACTAAATGGAGAAATTCTCACAGATCAGATGCAATCATGACAATTGCCACATCTAATCGACCATACACACATGATCAGATCATAATGAGTCTGCAGCTCTAATTCTGTTAATACCACTGAAAAGAAAACAAAGAATCTGGCACACTGTTCATCACGGACTCTTCTCACAATGTTTCAGTCCTCAGACCATAATGACGGAGTTCCTGTAGACACACAGTATGTCACCATACATTCATTATAGGCTTGTACCTGGTAAAAACACCAATCAAAAAGACACCAGCACTTCTTGGTGTGCATACAATTTAAAGAAGCTATGATCTATATTTTTGTAACAGCAATGACAATAACGTAACAACATGAAAAGGGATCCTTGTAGTTGTAGCAAGTTTTGAGTTTCAGCTCATTGTTTTGCTTCCAGGTCCAAGACTTTACTGTTTGGATCATTCTCACTCCTCTCGTAGAATTGCTTTTTGGCAGCAGAATGCAGTTGTTTTCAACAAAAAAGCTCTAAAAACCAACTGGACACTATCTGCTCAGCACCAAACAGCAGACAGACAGTCAACAACAGGCTGGTGACCACAGTGGAGTATTTAGCAGCTGAAGAATCAGATATTTCCCTTAGGAGATGGTGGAGACCAAAAACAGAGCTAAAAGAGAATAATTTATTGGACTTAGATTTTCAAAATAAATGATTGCAACTGCATGGTGGCATGTTTGCCATATCAACTTAAAATTTGATGTCATGTCAATGTTGTATTTACAACTTGTGTCAACTGCACCCCAAGTGGCCAAAAGATCAGTAACTGTAGAGTCAATGAGCTCTTTAAAATATACTATAAATAAAAAAAAATACATATTAAAGACAGTCTAAGAATGGAAAAAAGTCTAATAATCACATTACTCCAAATTCATTTATACAAACAAGGAAATATATGTACACACATCAATTTATATATCAACTGGAGAATTGTGTCTTAACAAGAGCACCTGAAATCTAGACAGTGATCGACATGTAGGCCTTGTAATGAAAGAAAAGGATCCATAAACACTGGAAGGGAAAACAACATTCAAAAAAGTAACACTACCGAGTAACAGAGGGAAAAGAATGGAAACGTGTATCAAATGAGTAGAAGTGGAGCAGAATTAAATGTACTGTATTTCTCTCTGAAAAGCGCCTCTGCCTCTCGGCCAGACACACTCATTTGTACACAGGATAGCTTTGAGAGTATTCTACAGCAAGATAACCTTGCATGCAGCCTGCACACTCTCATTCACAAAGTCCCCACCATATTTGACGACAGCTCAAGGTTGACTGCCATTCACGCTTATGGATTATCTCAGTTCTGTTTTGCCTCTTGTGTTGAAGGTCTGTGAGGTTTCTAGAAGATGCGTCTAAAAGGGTTTAACTTATTTGTCTGCTCAGTAACTAATGGGGGTTTAACAATGATTTGTTGAAAAATGTGTTGAACAGTGCAGTGCTGAGGTTGTTGAGCTGATATCTGACATATATATGTATATTTTAACACATCTAGCTATATTTGTTCATTGTAATTCACTGGTTTTATGTTTTACTTGCTGCACAGAAGCCACTCGAAGTAGTTAGACATTAATCTCATTATTCTGAAGTCTCTAAAATAACACTTTCATAAAGTTGAATGGACAGTAAATTGAAGATATTCTTTGTGTAACTTGTTACAACATATCGCAGAAAGCTGTGAATCCTGTGAACCGAAACAACCGCTTAAATTAACTGAAGCACTAGTTTGTGGAACATCTCTTCCTGTGTTCATGTAATTCGTTCTGAAACTCTACTACTACGACATCAGTAGCCGATGTCCTCCCATGCTTGTTCATCCCTTGTAAATGTGAAAATCATTTCACACCAGAATGCCCCAGATTAATAATTTTCACACAAATCTAGGCGCACTCAAAATTCCCATGTGCAGTTGGATATCTCTGAGGAGCCACTGTGGGCTCTAATGGGTTGTGTTTATGATGCGGCTGAAAACATACCTTCTTGGAGGTCCCCATTACGGCCTGTGATGTTTATTTTTTCCATGTCACAGACAGGGGGCTGACAGAGTTTCTTTTTGCTGAAAGGTGCTTTCAACCGCTGCACCACAATCTTCCTGTCATGAAGCAAACGTTATTGTGAAAATATTCCTTCTCACAAAGAAAATGTGTTGCTGTCGTGCTCAAGGTGGCTAAGACTTTTTACTGATTGCACACGTGTCACAGAAGAGGGGTTGTTGCTTGTCACTTTGGCCACCTGAAGCTGTTTGCTTTTCTGTTTTTTGACAAGACTATTTTCTCCGTAATACAACAGCATGGCACCGCATCGATTCTCCCGCGTGATAGTTGGAGCTGTAATAAGTGCCCATTAATTTTCATTAATAATCCCCAGTGACCAAAACTGTTTCTAATACACTTCCAATTCTCAACTGTGTCCGCGTAGTTGAAGTTATTAAATATTATCACTCTTCATTTTTACCAAGGCATCTCTCACACACAATATATAAAATGAATACCCAGGAAATTGTCATGGTGACATTTATGCTGTTCAGACCAGCTCCAAGCAGCCACGACCTCAGAGTATGTGACGACCATAGAGTAGCTGAATTTTTCATAAACACTGGATAGGGAACGTTACAAAACAAAGAGCCTCCACAAATGTGTATAATAACAGAAATAAAATAGCTCATTGTCAATTGTTAATGATGTTGTTAATGGCAGATTGATGGTTTTATTGTGTGGTTGAAGTGATGAGGTAACCTCTGAGCTCAGCCTGTGTTCCTGTGAGTCAGTATGAAAAAGAGTCCCTAGCATAACAAGTTTATTTTTCCATTTGCTTCTGTGGTTTGGGGACCACAGAAAGGAGTTGGTCAGAATAATCAATAACTATCAGAGAGAAAGAACTGCTTTAAACAATGCAGGTAGTATGAATGCAGTTCTCTCGTGACAGAGCCGTTTGAATGTACAATGATTAGTAAAGAACAAAAAATCCTAACACAGATCTGCAACTGGTTCTATACTATATTAATTAGTTATGTATGTAAGTAAAATCTTTAGGCTTGAAATATAAAAGTAAAACATTCTTCGCTTTTACTCCTATGCGCAAAGTTAAAGAGTTAAGTTAAGAATAACACACTAGCTGAAGCAATATGACCACAAATAAAATGAACTTAGAGAAAAAATTAGAATCATATGTGTTGTTGCAGAATAACACTGAACAAAGTGGAAGGATTTCTTTTAAAGGATGTACAATACGGGAGATGCTTTTAAAAGTTCCTTTTACACTCACTGTAAGCATAGGCTGTAAGTGGGAGGAAGTCACTTCATAAATGTGTCTTTTTTTAACTAAGCTAAAATCTTTTTTTACTCTTAAATCTGTATTTAGAGCATTTAAGTGTGATTCTTAGAAGTTTGAAAAATATACAAATGCACACAGTCATCACACACACGAACATAAAATGTTCAAATTAACTAAGAGTCTACCTGACATGAGGAGCACTCCTGTTCAGTTTATATACCACATTTCACATATCACATATCCACATTTATAACTTTATTATGCTGTGTTAGAAACCTAAGCTGTAGTGTTTTCATGACATATTGAATTTACTGTAATAAACACTTTCCAGTTGTAAAAACTGTGGGACGTTTTCCAACAACGTCGTTGCCCCAACCCTCTGATACAACCCACAGTTTGAGTGATTCCTCAATTATAGGATATGCCACATTTAGACTGTTAATAATCACTGTTGAATAAATAAACATCAGTTTCATATTGTGACAATGGTATGGTAAAGGTTTAGGCACAAAAACAACTTGGTTGGGTTCCATCTTTCAAAGCAATAAAACCCAAATTCATCGGGCCATATTGGTATCACATAGTGTTACTTAACCTTCACAACTGTCTTGAGTTGTCGTTGATAATGATGTGAATCTTCGCAAGTCCTTAACATCTTTCTCTTTCTACCATCAGTCCCATATGATGTGATCCAGGAGCTGACTAGAAACTAAAAGTCAAGATGTCTTGGCCTCTGCTGCATTCATTTTGACCATTTAGTTTTTTTATTTGTGTCTTACAATACTGTGCCACTGGAGTGGTTCTTTTAAGAGGTCAACTCTCTCTCAGTGTTTGTTTATGTGGTGAAATCCAGTTATGATTGAAGAAGATGGACGCTCACTGTGATGTAACTGCATTACACGAGTTGGGATCGCGAATCCTTTGCGTGCTTTAAAAACACGGTTCACCACCAGGACATCCCTGGACTGTAGAGACACTTCTTCAAAATCAAAATAATTTTCCTGTGGACGAACAGTCAGATGTATCAATATGCACTCCACACAGATACCACAGATGAGATGAAATATAATCCAAAGACAGTACATTATGATATCAACCCACAGACACATAGCATGAAATGATTTACAGTTTACTTGTGGTTCTCTTTCTGTACACAAGGCGTGTTTTTACATCAGCACTAACAGGAGGTGCTGTGGCACATTTTAACAGCTTGATTAGTATTCATCCACATCCTGCATTAGTGTCCTGGTTTGTGACCCCGGGGTGTTAGCTGAGAGCGCTCATATTGCTCTTTAGATGTTTACTTCAGGTTTATGCCATGATGGCGACTCCTGGCCCGCGGGGATCAAATCAGTTCATGAAAAGACATAAATCTGCTTATGGCTGAAAAGTGAGGGTTTATCCCGATGCCTCCGATTTAAGTATAATGTAACAGCAACATGTGTGTCATTAGGTTACTCCTGGCTGCTCCTCTCCAATGATAATGGAGGACTTTCATGCAGTCTTATGTGCTGAAAATAATGCCTCAGACAGAGCAGCATAATAATCAGTGGCACAGTGACCATTTCATTTCCTTTCCTTTTTTTTTTTTTTTTTCGAGAGAGTGCAGGCGAGACCATCTGTCCCTCAGAACCAAACTAAAAGCCGCGGCATTTTGAATTATTCATTTTTCTAACTGTAACACATTGTTAGAGACATTTGGTCTTGCTCTAAAAGCTTACCTTAAGGTCTTGAAGCAGTGTGCCTTTCCCTCACAGTCAAGGGAAGATAGTAATGGATCCCCAGAGAGAAGGATATGGGAGTTATCTATATCTCTCTGCCTCACTCATTCTCTCAGCTTGGGTCTCTCTCCCCTTAATGCACAGGTCTGCCTGTCTTATTCCCACCTTTCCATCAGCTATCATCTCTGCCTCTGCAACAGTCCTGATTGACACAGAGATTGGCCATTACAACATCACATGCGTGATTGCATCCTTGGTACAGGTGGCGTCTTTTGTGAAAATACTCTGCTGCACTCTTCAGCAGAAAGCAACAGCAACCACTGTGTTTTGCTTTTTGCAGGATATCAAGGAAACAAATGGGTATTACAGATTGTTGCTGGACTATGTGATGTTTTGCATGGAATACACAGTTAACCTTCAAAGAGCGATTACACATGATTCACTGCTTCACTCAACACAAATTTACCCAACACACTGTCCATGTCTTTGTCCGGCAACCCCAGAGAAAAATATTCTTGCCTGTCAAATATTCTATTTCTATTCTTTTCCTTTCTATTCTTGCTGTCTGCACTATCACAAAGAGGTTATGCGTGTTCATGAATGGTAGCTGGTCAGCATCATAGATGACATCTGTCCACATCTCCACCTTACAGGGTCCCGGGCACGGTTTGAGGACAGCATGCCTCGGATAGTGGAGGACCCCTCGGATTTGATTGTCTCCAAGGGGGAGCCTGCCACCCTCAACTGCAAGGCGGAGGGCCGACCCACTCCCAGTATTGAGTGGTATAAGGATGGTGAGCGGGTGGAGACCGACAAAGATGACCCCCGTTCTCATCGCATGCTCCTGCCCAGCGGCTCCCTCTTCTTCCTGCGCATCGTACATGGACGACGGAGCAAACCAGACGAAGGAATCTACACCTGTGTGGCCCGCAACTACCTGGGAGAGGCCATTAGTCGTAATGCTTCACTGGAAGTTGCAAGTAAGGATCTCTGTTATTGATCACTGTTCTAAAAGTGTGTGTGTGTGTGTGTTTGTGTATGTGTGTGTGTGTGTGTGTGCATTCTTTTGCACTATACATATTATATTGATGCAGTGCATGTACAGTATACAGATGCTTCAGCCTGTGTCCCAGATCTTTTAGCAGATTTATGGAGGTCCACTGGAGAGTTGGCTGTGCTTAAAAATAATGACATGAAACAACTAAACTGTAGGAAGCAACCCTAAAAAAAAGATAGTGGTGTTGGTGGAGATTAATTCAGTAATAAGTGCTGGTCTGTGGATTTGTTCCTACTTTCAGGTTACTGCAACAACAACTGAATGGATTTTGTCCTTTGGTCCTTTGTTTTCTTGTATTAGGTTTTTAATTGCAGCTTTAGAAGAGTCAGCCCAGTCACCATGAACAACTTTTTTGAGGACCTTAAAGGTCATGAATATGGAAATAATATATGTTTAGTGTAGGTGTGATATGAAATCATAGACTGTAAATAAATATGGAGGTAGTGTCAGTAACATCACCCATAGGTTGAAGAAAAAGAGCAGTTTTGAAGCTCAGAGTGGGCTACTTTGCTGTTGCCATCTTGGCAGGGACCGCCTAATTGAAAAATGGGCAAAGAGGTTGGGTGTGTGTGGAGCCGAGACTTCGGTGCACGCCGGTTTGTGGCCGGTTTGTGGCCGGTTTGTGGCGCCCACCTGTCAGTCAAAGCAACGGGCTCTCAATTATGTGTAACTTAATAAAAGCCTTAATAAAGTTTAAAGAGTGAAATGAAAATTCACCCCTCGTACAGTTGTGATGAAGGGGGAAATTAGCTGTAGAGATCAAAACCGTTTTTTGTGCCAGGCTGTAAACATGTTTATTTCTGCTGTAAAGTTGGGCATTTTAACATTGGGGTCTTTGGAGCCAGCCTCAAGTGGCTGTTTGACGAACTGCAGTTTTCGGCACTTCAATGTTGGCTCCCTTTATCAAACCTTGGAGGTTACTGCTTGTATGAGCAGCAACATGAAGTAAACTATAAAGTTGTTTTCATACAACAAAGTAAAATTCTGGGTGTCTGTTCTTATATTTTAGTCCAATATACAGTAAGTATTGGTCATGACTGCATTCAACTTAAGAATGCACTGATCAGATAGGTACAGGTCCCCATAGTAAGTGGATTGGGTATCTGCCATGATATGACCAATTCACATTCAATACTTTTTTTGGTCATTGTTGTAATAAAATTAAATGTTTCTGCTACCAATAATAATCACTCTGTTTTCAGTGCCACATCATGCCTGACTGCATGTTAACGTTCATAAAGATGATGAACGTATGGTAGACATGTGGTAAATCTACTTGCATATGGACTAGCAATAGATTGGTACTGAATCATGTCCAAAACTTCAGTTTCACTGAACAGAAGAAACTGAAACACTCTTTGTGTTATAGTGGATCCACTGTGCTCTGCAGTTCACCATCACAGCTGTATTCAGTGTTTGCTTTCAGTCAGACTCAAAAACAAGTGCTTGAGATGATTTCTATTAAACTGAAGTGTTTTGGAAAGCTGTAGGAGGCCTGTGTTTCTTGTCCTAATCGCTATCTTTGTTGCCAGAGTCTGAGTTTCTCAGATCTTTATAATGGAGGTGGGGAGTAAAGTGATTTCATGACTAATGAAGAAAAAACACCCAGGTTGACAAATAGGTTCTACCTGCTTGACACTCATGTCCACATTACTAATGATACAATGGGGACATTTTCTTGTTTATTAAGATTATTCACTAAAACACTGAAACATTTCTCAGCCATGTTTGCTAATGTCCATGCCTGAATTAAGACAACAAGATACAGTAATGCTCCGAGTATGCTATAGTTAAATCTACTCATCAACTTGAGACAAAGTTTTAGCAAATTAGATTAGGGCAAATGACAATTGAAGATTTTTGTATACAAAACATATGAAGATCTTGCATAATATGATACTTTAACAGTAAATACGAATACATCTGAAACGATTTATTGAATAATTGGAAAAGAGATTGATAATTATTTAATACTACATGTTTCAGGTTTCCTGCTTTTTCCCTGCTATTTTCTGAATTTTTACAATCTAAACTATCAATATATATATGAGTATTTTTACAATTTAGTGTCTGACTGAGACCACCACACCTCTCTGTATGTTCCAACAAGATCGTGTGAGTGAGCATAGCATGTATAGCTGTCTTTTCTTTGTATAGACATGTTGCTGAAGTGTACAGCAGGGGATTATGTGTCTTCTCATATCCTGGTGAGCGCACTGAGGTAAAAAGCTCCCACTAGGAACCGTGTCTATTATTCTCCCTCCTTGGTCCAGGACACGTGCCATTGTCTTCCTTCCTTCCTAATTGTGCCAGTGTGGTTCGGCCCTGGGCTGAACTGTAGCTCACTTTGGCATGAGGAAATGGATTAGTCAGTGGGTTGATTAGGAGGAGAGCATTACAGATTAGCAAGGTCGAATTGTCCTCGTTAAAAAAAACACATAACAGCAAATTGAGCACGGTCTTATCTTCCACCATATTGAGGCTTGCTTACTGACAGTGTGTGTAAGTGCTCATGGCTGACTGACCTCATCTGTAGCTCATGTCCAAAAATAGGGACAGCCTCCCCAGATATACTGTATATTGGGAACCATATGCAGCTGCAACTAATGCAAATATCCGAGCTGGGACAAGATACTGTCACGTGAAATTGTTGATAATGAAATTGTGCTTTGCATGAAGTTGCAGATTACAGTACAGTCATATCGGTAGAAGGATGATTCACCTGCAGGCACTGAGTGACTAACAGTATTAATAAGTGCCTGTTTTGTTCTAATCTCACTGCCTCCGGCCAGTGAGGGCATATGCTAAGACAGCATGGTGATGGTCTCAGACTCCCCCTCCCCTCTGTGTGAGGTTGTGCTGACTGTGGGGTGAATAGTGACCCAATTAGCTCTGGCAGGGAGGTGGGGGACTGTGCAGTGTTAATGAGGGGGCAAAGGGGCAGTTTTAAGCTGGTGGTCTTGCAGAAACGTGTGTGTGTGTGTGTGTGCGTGTGTGTGTGTGTGGGGGGGGGGGGGGGGGGGGGGGGGGGGGCAACAGGTGGGAGGAGGAAGAGCTTTAAGCCCCCACTGAGCAGTAATTAATACCAATGCATCTGTTCAACTGTTAGTACAGCTCTGAGTAGGACGCAGGCACTAACCTGGTTTTAACCACATTAATTACTCATTAATTGTCAGTGAATGATGCATAATGTATTGTGCTGTGCTGCATGACTAAGAGTTTTCTCTGCAGTGTCCCTACAGGCTTGCTCTTCACTCACTCTATACATGTTAAGCTAGAATTGCATCTGTGGAGATACACGTCTCTGTAAACCTGTGTGGCCTGTGAGTCACATTGCTCTCACAGCTTTACAGCCCAGTTCACAGTTAACCAGGTAACAGGGTGAACTAAGATTCAGGATACAGCTCTACATCGCATGTTAAGGTGATTCCAGGCTTGTTCACAGACAAGACATTATGTTTTACATAAGAGATAGCAGAGCTGAAACTTCACAGGTAACCTCTGTAAATAAATGTGCACCTGTCTGGACCTAGTGTTTCATTATGTGCCTGTCCCACAAAAAGAGGAGCCAATCTGCACACCACCCAAATCTAAACATAGTGTGGACATGGGTTGTTGATCCAACATCCTATTGGGAAGAGTTTGGGTGTACATTTCAGCTTAGTTCCACTACGATCAGCAGAGGACAATAAATTCCTCTTTCAAGGCACTTAATATCGTTGTCCACCTTGTCATCATCCCGTCGTTTTGATAAAAGCAAATTCTCGCTTTTGTTTTACAGACACAGTGAGTTGTTCACACCAAAATGGATTTCCATTTCATTTTCTTTACAGTGTGTTTTCCTAAACACAATGCCACTTTCTAAAAGAAACTTACATGTCAACACCCATATTAATATACACGTAGAACTGGAGAAACAAGTTCCAACTTTAGTGTTTGGCTACACATCTTACCTTCACTTAGGGCTTTTTGGGAAATGAATGATGTGGAAACACCAACTGTAACACCTTAATGTCATCACGGTGAATCTGCTGCCACTGACGAGGAAGCAATGTGCAATCTCATCAGGACGTAATAAGGTTGGACGTGTGATGTTAAAGCACAACCTTGTCTGAGTTAAAAGCAGACATAGCACCGAGTCAGTTGTTTTTGTCTTCTTGCTCGTTGTGGGAACTGTTGGGTTTTTTTCTGTAACAAAGTAAGGTCTTGACCTTACCCTGTAAAGTGCCTTGAGATAATGTATATTATGATTTGGCGCTATACAAATAAAATTGAATTGAATTGAATTGAATTTTGGTAGTCAATGTAAACTTAACCATTGCTTACAACAATCCCTTTTTGTTTTTGGTTTATTTGCGACACACCAACGATTAAGCCCCAATTTTAATTTAGCTTTATTTGTCCAACAACAGTCCAAAACCTAGAAATATTAAGTCACAAAGAATAACTACAATCCATCATATATGAGAAGCTGGAAACATTTTTACATTTCTTCTTTATCAATTCATCACTGGTCAATTATGTTGAGATAGCCATGTTGAATATTTGTATATATGTAACATAGCCACATAGCTACTCTCCAAGGCCACTTCTTCAGGTGGTCCTCCTGTCCTTCTGTAGTGGAAGGTATGGCCATGGTATCCCATTCAGGGTGGAACAGGTTGTGTTTCTCAAAAAGCTCTAAGCAAAGGGAAGACACCTGTAGCAAAGAGCAGTTAAGTGAAAGGAATAACGGGACATGCAATCCATAATTCAGGCACGGTACCTTATAGGATTAAGAATAAGGTGGAAATGTCTTTGTATCTAAAATGATAGAAGAAAATATAGCTGAGACAAATGCTGACTTCACCTCTGAGTCATAGTGGTTTGTGTGAAAACATGATTCCTCAAAAGGATTCAAAAACTTAGAGAGATTTCTCAGTTCAGTACAGTCAGTCCTGATTTAATGCCTATTCGCAACTGAAGTGATTTGGTTTTTTATGGTTAAATGCTCGTTGCAAGCACCCTGAGGTCCACAAGTTAGGTTTTTTGTATACCCGCTGTCTCTTTCCTCTGGACTACCTCATGGTTAGGAGCTTGCTTCGCTCGGATATGCCAGCAGCAATCATTATTCTGTCTTTTTCTCTCCCTTCTTTACTCCAAGCTGCCAGTGATCAGCTGACTTGCCTGGCTGTTGAAAAACCAGAATAATGAGACAGTAGGAGTGGAATGAAATCTATTCCTCCATTCCTCCTCTGTTTTTTTTTTTTTGCTTTTAAAGATAACAAAGATGGGGGGAAAACAGTAGAACTGTCTTTTAAATTCGTGAATGTCTGCCCGTCTCAGTGAGGAGACAGTCACATGGTGTGGCGGGATTAGAATAAAGTAGGACAAATAAAAAATAAAACTTGCTTAAAAGGCTTTAGAGCCAGATGTTCCTCTTATTCCTGATGGGGGATTACGAAGGAATCAAAGTTCTGGTTCCAGCTTGTTTCTTGGCTTCTTCTGCTCTATGTTCTCTTTCCACTGGAGGGAATCTGCAGATATACATCATCCCTGATGAATATGATTTAGTGTAGTTGTTTCTTGAGTGAATAATAATTGTCAGCCTAAATTTCACACTGCAATTGTGCAAAGCGTCACAGCTATGGTTTATATGAGCCCTGTCAAGCCTTACTAATAATGCATGTGTTGTCCTCTTGCATTGTCTGTTTGTAATTGAAACATCATCACATTTTGGAAAGTGGAGGAATTTATGGCCAAAAGTTTCTCATAAAGACCATTTGCCCTGGAGTCACTTCTCATCTTCCATCAACACAATCAGACAATGGATGGATTAAAGCAATCTCTCTTCTCTGTAGGCAAAGCCTCCATTAGCTGTGACAGGGCAGTATCATGGCAATGGGATTAGACCACCTCCCTAACGGGTTTACTGCTCTCCGAAATAAAAGAACAATAGGAGCCAGACTCTGGGTTGTCTCAGTCTCCTAAAAATGAGCACTTCCGCTGTCCTTTAACCTCCCCGTCCAGCCACCTACCTGTCAACCGTGAAAACACCGAGCTTGGTAACTGTTAACACATCTGTCCGGCCCACACTGTCTGCTCCCCGCACTCACTGTCACCTCAAGTTCAGCACAAAAGCTTTTTTTCCCCCATCCTGTCAGTCACACTCAGCCGTCATGTTTCTTTCAACTTGCTGGGTATGCAAATGATCTGTGAACTGTTAAGTAATTTGCCCTGTGGCTGCTTGATTTTCAGCTAAGTCACAATCAATTAGCAAAAAAAAAGAAAAGCACTGTGAACAACATTAATCAGCCCTATATATGCAATACAAAGTGCTAGTACAATACATGCAATTTTCTGGTGATTAATCTCTTTTACACCCTGTGTTCATTTTCCCACAAACACAACAGATGGCCTTTCTGCAGCTCCTCTCTACTAAACACTAGAGATAAATGTCACTTAAAAATCAAGTGATGAATATTCTCAGTTGGGGGGTTTAAATCTCCTAATCTGTATATCCCTGTAATATTAAAGTTATGAAAATGAATGGGCACTCTCGGAAAAGCGCCCACAGAAATAATGATGAAACTGCTGAAAGTCATTTAGCCCTACATTGCCATTATTTAAGCTCACAGGAAGTGCCTTGGGCGCTGTGAGGATTTGTCTCAACAGAGGCGGGGTCAAACCTCAGCTGCCCTGCAGTAACCACGCTGCCTGTCTGAGCCCAGTGTGGACGGATGGAAGCGAGAGCGTGGAGCCTGGTTTAGGAGATTATTTGGCAGAGCTGGTTGTGTTATGTCTGAGAAAAAAAAGTTAGGGACAGTGGCCCCTCACTGGGGGGTTGGGGTTTCTGAGGAGATTTGTTGATCACCATCACATACAAACATCCGTGCGAAACTCTGTTTGGCATGGCGGGCTTTAAAGTCGGAGCAAGGAAGGATCACATTAACTCGAACACAACTTCAAAGTAAATTTTGGAGCTCATGTTGCGCAGTGTTTGGGGATATATTCTGCTCTCTTGCATGTGTTTCAACCCTCAAATGTCCCACTTTCTGAGAGTCTGAGCCTGGGGACTCTGGGTTTCAAATGCTAAAGGTGTGTGCGTGCATGTGTGTGTGTCTGTGTATCTGTGGGTGTATGTGTGTGCATTTCAGGGATTAGCTCTCTGCCCATAACTTTTTCACTTCAGTCACCATGGCAGTGAAACAAAGGTCTCTGTGCGCCCATCTAACCAGGCCTTACAGACGGGGGTCTAGAAATAATGCAGTGCTTTCAATTAGCCCGTCAGCTCTGCGAAGCATTTGAAACAGGCAGCCAAGTGAACAGGGTCGGTGTAATTTGGTGAACAGACCTTTGAGAGCAGGGTGAGTGCCTTTACTGGTTTTCGTCTACCCATGTCTTTATTATAGCTCCTGCAAAGGCTCTTAATTGTCCTGTTTTGTGAGGATCTTTAGGGTGTGTTACTTCTCAGTGGGAGACGTCTACGCTGCGTAGAAGCTCCCAACAAACCTCTGGTCAGCTCCTCCAATGTCACATAATCACCTTCTCCCTGAGATGTATTACAGTGTTTGACTATGATTAACAATTAAAATATCACTGCAGCATAATGAGAAATTTAATAATGTCAAAGAGGTTAGAAGTTCTGAATGAGTGTTCTTTTTGTAGAGTATTCTCACTTCTCCTCACCCTAAATGTCAGGGCATTAAAAAACGAAAAAGAAAAAAATCCCATTTTCCTCCCCCCGGTAAAGAGTAAACTTCCACTTCATTTCAATAAAGTTTAGTTTAAGAAGGCAAGAAGTGTGTGATCGAGGGAGTTAAAGAAAAGGCCAAATGATGTATGAATTGACTGATAGCCAATTCAGACCTGGAAGAAAACTGTCTGCCACCTCACTAAGTTTTAGATTATTCATAGCCATTTACCCAAGACAATCATGGCCATCAAATGAAAGTGAGGAAGGATTTTCCGTCTTCTTTAAATAGCTGTGATAAAGTCACTTCAGATGAGATTTTATTCAAGCCTAGTGGGTGTGAATATAATGTATTAAAGGCCAGGTCTGCCATGTTGACACGGACCTGTCTCAATGAACTGGTGGATAATTAATGTGGCATAGATTTAGTTATATGTACTCAGAGTAATTGGCTTAGAACTAAGTGCTTAGTTAAATTGATTTAAGGTGGATTACAGTCATGTCACAAATCCTAATGAGACTAACTGAGATTACACCACTGTTTGCTAGTTACTCTTGCTACACTTATCAAGGCTTCTGTTCTAGCACAGTGAATGTGCAGCTCAAATGATAATGTTTGAAATAAGTAGTAATTTTAACCTATGGGTCTGTGATTTAACAAGAGAAATAAGAATCATTAACAGAAATAAAGCAAAGCAGACATTTTGCTGACTAAAAAGTGAACTGTCACAAGTAAAATTTGATCAACTATAGCCAGTGTAAGCTGGCGGTAATTCTGCAACTTGTGGAAAACTTTGTCTCTAGCTGACTTTTAATATTTCCTGCCGACAAAGAAACCTGAAAAGTGTCTTTAATATGCCCCCAGTGGTTGCGTACATGAATTGAACCTAATTCTGAGGTTAAAATTGTGTGCTAGGTAGACACCCCCACCACTTGGTGATTCTTTTCGAAATAGAAATAAAGAAAAGCACATGTATTGTTAGCCCCATTATTACAGCTAAATAGTTACAGTTTAATTAAAATTCTGCACTCTGCACTTTTCTCCACCGCTTGATCACAGATAATGGGTGATGTTCCTAATGAAGCTATTGTGACTTTACAGTGACTTATTTTCTCCCTTTGCTGTGTATGCATCCTAGATTTTGTAAACAGGAAAATGGGTATGTAGAAAAACATGCAAGTAGAATAGGTTTATGTGTTAGTATTTGTATCTTCAAACACTTTTACAAAAGACATGTATTTTGGATGAAGAATGATGAAGATTCAGAAAGGTTACTACAACAGGTAGTAAGCTAGTTAGCTGGGCATGTTAACATTTGCCACTTAAATTAAAACAGATAAACACGCAGTTTGATCCATTCCATTAGATTTTTTTCCCTTAAATTTCTGGTTTTGGAGAATATAAAAAAAGACATTAGCCTCAAAACTCTTGACTTGACAGGCCTGTTGGGTCTAATTATGGCTTTTAAACTGTGATTGGATAATTGCTTTTTCGGGTCGGGGTTTAGTTATCGTTCAGTTGATGACTGAGGATTGCGTGAGAAGGTTTAATGTTTAATTTGTTGCCACGGATCATAGATTGACAGAAAAGCAGATGATCATTTATCCTTGCATCTGTGAAAGATCGCTAAAATATTAACAAAAGTGTAAAAGGAGATTCGTTGATTGATGATGCTGCAATGATACACTTTGGCTGGGAAAAAAAAAGAGTCTGGAGGCAACAGGATGTGGTCCGACATGACGACTGAAGCTGCTCGTGTGTGTATGTGTGTGTTTGAAAATGTGAGCCTGTCAGCATCCGAGTATGAGTTTCCATTGTACACGAGGTCTCATGAGAAGTCTCCAGTTCACAGTTCACGCTGAGGCTTTCATGTGTCAATCAGAAGAAAAGATTAGAAGATATCAAAGGTTGCTGTGTCAAACTTCTCATCCTGTCGTCATCCACAGGGTGGCGGGAGTGCAAACCTCAGGGTTGACGCAGGGATTGGCTTTGCTCGTTCAGTGCTGTTTTCATTTGCTTCAGAGCTGTGCTGCCGATTTGCAAGATAGCATTTGGAATCAAAGAGACAATCCTTTCATTAATGCAGAGGCCATTTTTTCCACTCACACATGAGCTAAATTATGAATGCACTGTTATTTGTTTACTCCGTGTTGGACTGAGAGATGTGCATTATTCATCTGCTCTGACAGGAGAGACAGCAGAATAGGACACAGGCCTGGGAAAACATTAAAAAAGAGCACAGTCTAACGAGGATGTTGCCAGGGATTTGAGCAGTCATGCACATGCAAACACAATAATCGCTATTCTCCCAATAAGCGTGTTTTCATCCAACTGTCAGCAAGAAGAAGGTTCAGTCAAATAACACGCCTAGATGATTTCCAAGACAAATTGGTGTTTCTTTTGATGATAGCTGGTCATCTGTCTGTGCTGCTGCTCGCCGACCTGTGGGTCTGATTTCCAGCCTTTGTTTTAAATGCATCAGACAGACAGGGCTTCTGAAGCTAATTAGATTTCTTTGTGTTTTCATCCTAGTCCTGAGAGATGATTTCCGGCAGGCCCCGAGCGATGTGGTGGTGGCTGCTGGTGAGCCTGCTGTGTTAGAGTGTGTGCCTCCACGTGGACACCCCGAACCAACCGTGTCCTGGAAACGCAACAACGTCCGAGTCAACACCAAGGATGAACGCATCTCTGTGAGTTTAACAAAAACACTGAGCAAAGGCTCTCATGTGTCCTTTTTAAAATAATGAGCAAATACAAAGAGAGTTTTTGAACCTTGCTGGACCCAGCTTTACAAGCCCATGTTGTCGTTAACTTCATGTTAAATTGTAGTTGATATCCCAACATTTTCAAATATAACCCACAGTATATGTCTAAATGCAGCATTCTGGGTAAAGCTGTATGAAATGAAGTACGAAACTACTACATTGTTTTTGTGCCACTGAACAAAAGAGTGTGACATTTAACACAGTAGGTCTCATGATATTCTGTGTTTTTGTCATTATTAATAACTCCAATGGAAAAAAACCAAAACTAACAATGAGTTAAACCTATAGTAGCAAGTATTATCTGCGTAGCCAAACATAGTTTTTTTTTCTGTGTGCTGGAGACACAGACTATTAAAATTACATCATTGAACTATACTATTGCACTGGGTGACATGTTCCTTTTTTAAAATGAACACAACTGCTGTGAGCTGATCCCACATACATTGTTCTGCTGCTGTAAATACTATAGCACCAAATCTGGATGAATCCATGGCTGAAAATAGTCCTCAACAAATGCATTATTTACTCCTATTTGAGTAATATTTGCTAAAATCTACAGTGCCCCATTTTTGTTTTTTGTTTTTTTACCAAGTTATAGCTTTTTTTTTTTTAAATCAATCAATGTTTCAATAGCCCATAATTCATGCAGTTGGTTTTCTCTAGACTGGTAAAATCTCTCTGATTCTGCTGCTCCATTTGTTCCCTCCTGTCAAGTGTAAAATCAACAGATGGACACAGTCTCTGGTGGTTTCTGGCACTCTTCATATTATTTAGCTCTTTTACTTAAAGTAAAACAAACATCACCACACTACACAAATACTCCATTACAAGTAGAAATACTGCATTCACCAAAAATGAAATAATTAAGAAGTACTCCATGCAGAATATTGGTCCCTGTGAGTGTCACAGTACTAAATATCACATCATAGGTTCATTGTTACTGATGCATTAAAGAACAAACAGCATATTACTGCTGTGTTGGGTGTAGGTGGAGCTAATTTATGTAGTTTATTGGTAATAATATATCAGGCAATCATATACTTTGTGTGTAAAATCTTAATCTTCAAAGTAACTAGTAATTACAGCTGTGAAATAAAAGTCAAAAGTAAAATATTTCCCTCTGAGCTGTAGTGGAGTAGACGCAGGCTATAAATTAGCATAAAATGAAAATATTCCAGTTTAGTGCAAACACCTTGATACTTGAGTAAATGTCCTTACATTCCACCTCTTTACAAAAGTACACAACAATGACTCATACAGTGCTTTGACTAAAGGATTAATGATTTCTAACAGTGCAATGGCATCCAAAAGTTGTATCTACCAGGTGTCTTCATTTGGGATACCCTGAACACTGAAGCCGTCACTATGCTGTTTTTCAGATGCGTGGGGGCAAACTGATGATCTCTCACACCAGAAAGAGCGATGCTGGCATGTACGTCTGTGTGGGCACAAATATGGTTGGAGAGAGAGACAGCGATCCTGCAGAGCTGGTGGTGTACGGTGAGTTAATATTCATGCAGTAAATGTTTGCGCAGCAGTGTCACATCTTTTATGGAGCATAAGCTGGACATGTTTGAAGCTCTCTCTCCTACTGCAGAGCGTCCTGTGTTGGTACGAAGGCCGGTGAACCAGGTGGTCATGGAGGAAGAGACTGTCGACTTCCTGTGTGAGGTCCACGGAGATCCTGCTCCCACTGTGCGATGGCGTCGAGAAGAAGGAGAGCTTCCCCGCGGGAGGTGAGAGAGTCACGGACATGAGCACAGACAGGGAGTCAGGCTAGTGATGCACATACAGCATCTTGTGGGGCTGAATGAGAAACAGCTAAACCAGAGATGAGTTGTGTGTTGGATTATTAGCAAATGTGACCCAGAAAATCTGTGCGGAGTAATTGTTCATTAATTCATGTCTGTCTATGCTAATATAAATTCATAAATGGAAGCAACCAAAGAGGATTCATTAGTTGGCAGAATCCTCCTGTGACCAGTTTCATTGTTTTTTTTCCATCTAAACTCAATATAATGTATATGTAGCTAAGCCTATTAAATAATTACATTATTTCCCTTTTCAACATTACATTACTCTAAATATATATATAAAACTGTAAAACTCCAAAAATAATACTTGCATAGAACTAATCGCTTATAAATTACAGCAAATAATCATACTATGTATGTGGGATAGAAAATGCTTTTATACATTGTACATCAAGCTGAAGTTCCATCATTTGCTCTTTGTTATAATAAATCAGATGGTTTAGTGTGTTTGAGTATATTGTCCCATCACGGTGCTGACACAGACATGAGATTTAATACCTAAAAGAATAGTTTGGTGATAATTAAATGTAACAAGGATTGATGTAGTTCTGAGGTTTAAAGCTACAGCCAGCAGCTGGTTAGCTTAGCTTAGCATAAAGACTGGAAACAAAGAGAAGCAGCTAGGACTAGCTCTGTCCAAAGGAAACAAAATCTGCCTACAATCATCTCTGAAGCTCACTACTGAGCATGTTAAATCTCATTTGTTGATTTCGCTGTGCTAACACTACACTGTAAAAAGGTCATTTTGCTCAGAGTGTTCTAGACCTGTGACATGACGTAAAATTCATATATAACTAATTACTTACATATGCTAATCACTTAATGTTATATACAGCTGAGAATTACTGACAAACTGTGATGTTTACTAAATGAATGCAAAGTCTTTGAGGGATCTTGATGAATGCTGCAGAAACCTTAGATAAAGATGTTTACTGTCGTAGTGAGATTGCAAAGTGTGACTGTGCCCACACATCACATATCTGTGATCAGAGACCTAATGGATAAATGTAGGTATTGAACAGTTTTGCCAAAACATGCCCAAAATAAAGATACAACAGAGTCATGGTGAGTTTATGAGTTTATGTGTCCACTTTGAGAACAGCTAATTGAGATGATGACAATTTTATACAATTACATACAAGTTTTTCATGTTTGTCTTCTATATTTTTCTTATCCTTTATTTCTTTTATCTTTTTCTTCTATGAGTCCATGAAAGATTGTGAATTAAACCGATTTGATTCATTTTATACCTTGCAAGGATGGAGACAGCTAAATTAACTCTCTGTACTTGGTTATTTAAATAATTCTTCTCTGCAAAGTCCATTTATTTAATCTACAGTTATGAAATAAAATGTTATTTATCCAAAATCAAGTGAGACAAGATAATCTCACTTTTTTCTAATTGATTTTCAACTGTTTCAAGAATCTTCCTGGAACCGGTGGCAATATCTAAGGCAGACAAGACACATTGTTCTACTCATTTCAAGATAATGTCACCTGATTGGAAAAAAATCCTTGCAACAGGCTGATTGACAAGGAAAGAAAAGATGATATTATCTTGTACCACTGGCAGATTTTCCTCACTTTGTGTAGATTAGCACTGCCCTTTATTTTTTGCTATGCTCCTGTGTTAGATCTTTCATTATCTCTCTTTTTCTCATTCCCAGGTTTGAAATTCGCAACGGCAACAGCCTCCGTTTGTTCCGCGTGAAAGAGCAGGATGAAGGGACGTACACCTGCACATCTGAGAACAGTGTGGGCAAGACAGAGGCCTCAGCCATGTTGCAGGTCCACGGTAAGAAACACATCATGCATACTGTATATGAGCGCGCACACACAGACACACACACGCACATATTTAGGCATGCATAAAAAGCTCTCATACATAAGGTAACATACCGTCACATGGCAACAGCCTCATACAAAAGTCTGTTCCCATTTCATGTCCAGTGCTCTGTGTTTTTATATCAGTGTGTCTTTGTGAGTCCCTGTCCAGTGGTGCTGCCAGGAGCTTATGCTAACCCGTATGGATTACGCCATTTGACAGATGTTTGGGAGATGTGTGCTTTAACTCACTGCCAGAGAGCAGTCCCAGTATTAATAAGACATGACTCTCTCCCTCTCTCTTCCTGCCTCTTTATCTCTCTCCTCTTCGCCGCCTTGCTCTCTCTGCCCTTCTTTCCTCTCACTGTGTGTGTGTCGTGGTTTAAATTGTCTCAGATGACTTCATGAAATCCAAACCGAGCAGTTTTACATTCACTCTGCTTCTTCTTATTCTTTTTTTCTTTTTTTTTTTTTTGCTCTTTTCCATTTTTCATGCTATCACCAGTTTTGTTTTGTAGCTCGGCATTTCATCCATCTCATTAATTTTCCATCTCTCTCCATCATGTTTCAAACCCTATCATCATTCCAGTCGGCCCGTTCCGTAAGTTCACTTTCCATCTAATTCTTCTGTAAAAAAAAAAAAAAAAGACATTTGTGTAATGCTCAGTTATTTTGAAAAAAAAAAGTGCTCTTTTCTCTCTGGTATTTATCATGGTTTTTAAACCAACAATCGATGCCTAATGGTGTAAATAAGTTTTTCCATTAAGTACTGACATGTTGACAACATGCCTGTTGCTGCAGTCAGGCATTAAGTAAGCCTCAGACAGTGACTTAATGTACATCAGATTAAGGAGTCCTATCTAACGCACATCTGCTGTGTCGAGGGGAGTGTGTCAGGATATTGTGACACCATGTAAATCCCTCTCTCATTTGTAGCTACAGTAGAAGTAAAATGCAGCTTTTAATTACGACTCAGTGGAAGTCTTTGTCTTCACCTTTAAATAAGGACATGGTTTGACCTCAGGTTACATTACTGATTGTTCAACCATAAAGTATAATTCTATTATTATTGGGGCTATTGTTCTTATTACTACTATTTTGATAGATACACACGTGCAGAAGAATAATATAGAGTTATTATTAAAGTAGCAATCCATCCAATCCATCTAATCAATATTCCTCTCTAACCTTGTGTGGATAATAGACAGAGAGGATAAAAATAATAGTCACAATTGATGCAGCTGAAATATTCTGAATTTTAGTCCATAGTATGGGTTAAACTCCACAAACACTGGATCCTTCATTTCCCATGATGCAACTGCTTAGGATTTTTTGTTAATGCCCACACAGATGTTAAACAACCACATCTTTCTTCCACGCCCCCAGCTCATCCAGAGCTGCAGAAGACATTATACAGTCTGGTTACTACTGCTCACAGCTTTACTTACCTTCATATATAAAATGTGTGTAGTGCCCCTTTAAGTAATAGATGTTGTAGTAGTCATAAAAGTGGTGAAATCTTGTGTTAATTGTACTATTACAATATTGTTACAATTTTTGTCCATCATTGGATTCATATATTGTTTTATTTTACTCAACCTTTGTCTCTTCAAGTTTAAAAATTTTTGTTTCAACAATGTCAATATGACGAGAAAACTGCCATTGCCTCATTTATTACAAATGGTGTCTTAAATGTAATACAGAAGTTTGGATGCTGGAGCTAAATTAACCACCAAAGGAACACCTAACCCTAACTCCCTGACAGAAAATGAAGAGGACAAGATGTGCATGAAAATCTTCTTAGTAAATATAAATGACATTTCTAAAGGTTTATTATGCTTTTTCAGTGTTGCAGCAGACAGGACCACCATGTACCATATCTTTTATTATGAAATACAGTAATATAGATAAGTGTAGGGACCAGAGTGAGATGGCTTTCCATCTTTGTCTTACGCTCAGGGTGTAATGAAGATGTAAAAGGCGTTAATGAAATAATGATCACAGTGAAAGCTTCACACAGTAATTACAGTGTGCTGAGAAACTGAAATATGCTGAGATTTCAGATTGTGCAGAATTAGTTTTATAGAACACCTTGTTACTGACTATAATGATCACCACCACAGATTTGTAGGCTTACTTGGTGTTTCTTTTTTTTTTTTTTTTTTTTGTTGTTTTTTTTTTTTTTTCTTTTTAAGGTAAGGGAGTTTACAGATGCTGTTCAGTGACATAGATGAACAGACAGCTGCTCCCTGTACGGGAGGGTGTTGAACAAGGTGATTAGCTAATGTCCAAAAGTAAATCAGATACAAAGTCTATAGAGAACGATAATCCTTTTCACCTGAGGCACCAATTTTTATCATATTGTTTCTTTATGGGAGACTTGGAAAACATCCAAGACCCCATAGTACATGGTAAATATTGTTTACATGTAACTTGTTCATATGCAGCTGTTTTACACACCAGCTAACTATCAACACAGAATTTATCACATGATCAAACATTGTAATTCAAATGAAATCATAAATAAAGACTGGGAGCTGTCTGAAATAATCAAATCAAATGCTGAAAGTCAACAAGTGTATGAGACTAACGCAACAGCTTTGTTTAATGACATTACAGCTTCTCAAAATAAACAGAATTCACAAAAAAAAAACATCATCAAAACACTCTGATGATGATGAAGGTGTGAGACATCTTCAGTGTTTGGGAACATGCTCTCAGTGAGAACATTAAGACATGACACAGATGACTCAGTTTGCTTGTTCATCGAGCCAAAAATGTGTGTGTAACTGTGTCTATGCACTGATTTGTAGATTATGAATCCAGGCTATGGACGGCCCTCATCTGATGGGAAGTGTGAGCCACTTATTCAGACATGAGGTAGAGGGCAGTGGTCAGTGTAAATCTACAGAGGCGATGTGATGATGTGGATAAGGCTGTGATCTGACCCGAGCTGGAAATTGGCAGCTCTGCCAAGACCTTTCCCAAAATAACTGAGTAAATGTCATCAGGATGGAGCTGGCCTTGTACTGTGGTGATTAGTTTTTTCAGGGGATACAGAGGTGATGTCCCTCATTAAAGATGAGACGGCGATGTGAGTGTAGTGACAGATCAAAAAGCTCAAAAGGTTAAAGAGACAACTCTTAAATCTTGCTTGTTAAGAGCTAATTAGAGCGTTGTTGACACAGATCAGTAGTGGTGGAAGGTAACTAAGCATATTTATTCAAGTGCTTAAGTACAAGTCTCACGTACTTGTACTTTAGTATCTAATCTTATTCCATTTTATCCTTTAATGCCACATCTCAGAGTCAAAATATATATATATTTTTTTTGTATCACAAAAATGGATCTGACATATGTCACTGGTTACTTTGGATATTACTGTAGATTTTTACATTAAAAAACATACATTATGATGCGCTTATAAAATACATTATGAAAGATTAAAGCAGTAATTCCCACAGAAAAACCTCTCACAGAAAAACAATATCTGGTTGTCACATTTCAAACGTCTTTGATTTATTAATAGTTTCATCAAAGACACAAGAAGAAAGTTATCATCTAACGACCCCTGAGGTTTATCTTGTGGCCATTTGAAGGGGCCCAGCCCCTAGGTTGGGAGCCACTGGACCATTATGTTCCTGTGCATGAAGTAGTTAAATGTATCTCCATCTCAACCAGCTACAGCAGTAAAGTGGTGCGTTCACATCAGTGCATCAGTGCATCTAAACATTTAATATAGAATAATATATCAGTCACAGGGAACACTTTTCTGTTGAATGAGAACTTTCTATACTTAAAGTACATTTCGCTCTCAGCACTTTTAAATGCTTTTACTTGCAATGGGGTATTTTACATGTTGCTTTGTTAATTTTACTTAAGAAAAAGAAATGAATATTCAAAGAGCAGGAATTTTCACTCTTGTACTGGGTGCTGTCACTTCTTTCCTTCTTCCAGTTCCACCTCAGATTGCCTCAAAGCCCCGAGACCAGATTACTACACAAGGGAGAAGCATCACCTTCCAATGCGGCACCACAGGAAACCCTCCACCTGCCATCTTCTGGCAGAAAGAGGGCAGCCAGGTAAGAGGCTGGAGCAGGGAACAAGACATCCTCAAATGGAGAATACTGCAGCAACAGAGATATCCGGTGCAATAAGTTTCTGTTTTTGAATACATTTGCTCTCAAATAAGCCTTAGCCTTACTCATTTATGTGTGATTTTTTTTAAAACCTTACTTATACTGTATCATATCAATAAGTAGAGATTCACACATTCTTTGTTTTAAAGGCGAGAATGACTCACATCAGCAGGTTTTGTCTGATTTAATCATACTTTTTCTGACGCTTTTTTTCCAAGTGAAAACCTGACAGAGACGAACAAGAGAGTGCAGCACATTTGCATTTGGCTCACAGATATGAGTGGAGACAAAGTGTTGGAAGGCATTGTGGTGCGTTGGCGAGACATGTTTCTCCCGCTAGCGACCGCAGTGCAAGAGAACAAGGACGGGGGGGAGGGATGAAGAGGTAGATGAGAAGAAGGGAGGGGTGGCAGGAAGTACACCAGGTGTGGAAACTACATCTTCAGGGTAAACCTGCAGACAAACACTGTCCTCCTTCCACATTGTACCCTACTATAAATACCCTGTTGCTCAGCAGCAGCTGGGATCACTGAGTTGGAGGAGAAGCTTCAGATGTTTTTGGGAGCTCGTCGGAGAGCCAGCAGGAAGTTCAGCTGCAGATTTTTTGAATAGGCTTCAGTCTGCAGGATGGTTGACTCATTCCTTGGCTGTTTGTGGAGCTTTTTGCTGTATTTGGGGGATTATCTGTAGCCTTATAACCTTGGTCCCTCCACTGACGTCTAAGCCTCTTAGAGGAATGAAATGGATGGCTGAATGGATTGATGTGTATCCCTTCCCCCTTGTTCACATCCATCTAGCTTACAGAAAAACAGAATGGAGCAGCTATAAAATGTCTGTTAGTGTGCATCATCCCAAAAACACCAAAACAACACATCTCTTCCATTTGTGACCTTTGTTGTTGCCATGCTAGTGGCACTGTTGGTCTGTCAGTCTACTCTGAGGTCCAGACTGAAATATCTCAACAACTATGGATTGGCACACGATCTTTTGTACAGACAATTGTTGTATCATTAGTTACATATTCAGGTTTCTATTTGTCCAGGTGTATTTTTTTTGTTTAATTGTAACTAGCAAATGTTACAGTAGCATGATAACATGCTAAACTAATATGGTAAACATGGTAAACATTATACCTGCTAACATCAGCATTAGCATTGTCACTGTTAGCATGTTAGCATTACAGCCTTACTGAGCTGTCGGTAGGCTCTGGTTTGGATATGTTTACAGGTTGACGGGAAGTGGCCTGGATAATTATATTAACATGCAACTTAACAGATTAGTTGATCACCAGAATTAATCAACAACAATTCTGCTAATCAGTTATTAATTAGCCAGCTTCTCAAATCTTAATATTTGTTGGTTTTCTTTGTCTTCTATACTAGAAAATTGACAAAAAATGATATGCAGAGACAGGGAAATTGATATTCAGATTAATCAGGAACGAAAATATTCATTAGTCCTAAAGTATTAACAATTAGTCCAACAACAAAAAACTGTTTGATTGAATTGAATTGAACTGATTAAACATTCAAGTCATTTACAGGCAGAAAGGTTGTTGCCTTCGCTTCTTAAATGTCATGATTTTGCTTTTGTTTATTGGGTTTTGGATTGTTATTTGGACAAACAAACAATTTGAAGACACCTGCTTGGGTATTAGGAAGCATTTTGTACTATTTCTGACATTTCACAGACTAAATAATTAACAAAAAGAAAAAAAACAATATCCAGATTAACAACAAAAAATGCATCCTTAGGCACAGAAAAATATAAAGTTATGTGTCCTATAGAGCTGGAACAATTAGGCTATTACTTAAGGAGTAGATCAAATTATTTTGGCAGCAATTTTGAAGCCCCGAGGTTGTATTCACACACAGCCTAACATTTCAATGTTAACATATTAACATGTTTATGAGGACAGTGGTAACTTGCTGATGTTTAGCAGGTAAAATGTTTACTGTTTTAGGCATGTTAAGATGTTAAATTTGCTAATTACCAGGTAGCAAAATTAAACTTGTGGCCCAACCTATGTCGGGCCCTTATACTTCCACACCTGGACTGATTCCGGCTGTTATCCTCCAGTGTTGGCTGGCAGCCAGGAAGATTTTCTGTGGGTGTGCCAGCATTGGTCCAGAAGTGGAAGTAGCATCTGTGAGCCTGACTGTGGCTGAGGAACAGGATATATATTGAGCCACAAGAAACACAAATATGTGGCCAGAATAACTTTGCTTTCTGTATATAAACCAAAGTATTGGACAAATTTTAACCAAAGGATATTACAGTTCATCCTGAATGGAACATGAACTTCTGAACCAAACTTCACAGCCATATCAATCCAATAGTTGAGATGTTTCAGTCTGGACCATGTCTAAAAATGATGAGCATTTGTTGTTTTGATTTTCTCAAATGTGAGGATTTCGCTTTCATGATTTTGGGTTGATTTTTTTTCTCTTTTATATGAGTGCAAATTAAATATTTTTGGGTTTTGGACAAAACAAGCAATTTGGAGACGGCGCTTTGAGCTATGGGAAATTGCGAAAGGAATTTTTCACTGGCATTTTATGGACTTAATTGAATAACTGAATAATTGAAGATAATCACAAGATTAATTGACAGCAAACACAAATATTGCAGCTGGTAAATGAATTGTTGATGTCATATGAATGACCTGTTGTGTGTGTTTGTGTGTTTAGATGTTGTTGTTCCCTGGCCAGCCGCCATCACAGTCTGGTCGTTACTCTGTCTCCATGAGTGGAGAGCTGACCATTACTGACGTCCACCCCGAGGACTCTGGTTTCTACATCTGCCAGGCCATCAGTGTGGCAGGAAGTGTGTTGACGAAGGCGCTGCTGGAGGTGGAGGGAGGTGAGACTCCAGTCCACATAGTCACGTTTGAACCTGGGAAAGAAAGGTTTATTCTTGATTCTGCGCCAACGGCTAATGAGGGGAAAATATATTAATTACTTAGTGGATGCACAGCAATAAGGCTCATTAAGACCAAGAAAGAAGAGACCCTGTGCTAGATGAACAATGAATTTCAAGTATAATGTTTTTGTACTCAGGGAGCTTCTTCTTGTTTTGCTCTTTATGCAGCCTATTGTTTTCTTAGTTTGCCTACTAAGCATCTAAATATTCTCACCCTTTGAACTCTAATAGCTTGCAACTTTAGAATCTCATTTTCCACAGGCCTCTTGTCCTCCACATATCTTTTTCTGCACTTTTCTTCACTGTATAGCTAATCCGAGGAGAGGTGACTCCCCTAACATAATACTCTGTTTCCTCTCCTCTCTAATCGGTAGGCCCTTCAGGTCGTGTACCGCCAATCATTCGTCAAGGCCCAGCCAATCAGACTGTATCTCAGGGTGCGACGGCGCAACTGCACTGCCGTGTAATCGGGGGGCCCTCAGTGAAGATCTCATGGGAGAAGGATGGCGAGAGACTTCAGGGAAATAAACCTCGACTGACCTTGATGGATAATGGCACTTTGCAAATCACAGACATAAAGGTGTGTGTGGGAGTTTGCGTTAAGTGAGTGTCATTTATTGGAAAGGGCATGAAAAGGGATGAGTTTGCTTAAACTGAAAGAAAAACTGAGACCATTGTAAATCTTGTGTCCGATCTCTGACCCTCTTTTACCTTCTCTACAGCCCATGTGGCAACGATTTATTTTTTTCTTATTTCCATTATGAAGTCAGTTTTTGTTTGTGAAATTAAGGTGAGACTGAGTTTCACAGACTCATCTCTCCAAGGTAGTGCATATCTCTCCAACACAATTATGTGCTCATGCAGTGTGTAATTGTAATGTTAATGAAGGTGCTTGTTTGTAAATGCTAATGTGTTCTGCTTTGATGAAAGAGCAGTCAGCAGCCCCTTTGTGCTATAACCCCACCTGGAGGTCAGTGGGTGCACACAGGACAGAGCAAAAGCAGCATCATTTTCATTAATTGACTGGCCATAAATGATAAATTGTTAAACCGCATTTTAATTAAATCTGCTGGCCGGACTATGTTTATTCACTTCCTCTCTCATCCTGTTCCTCAGAGGTGGTGCTCAGCAAACTTGGAGCATTAAGATTTGGTCCAGTGCACCACCGAGGCGGGGGAAATCTGCCATGCCAATGTGCTCAATGGAACAGAAGACATGCATTAGTGTGGCATCAAGGGGATGACAAGGGGGAAAAAAGAGAGGAAATGGAGATGACGAGTGAGGGACTAAAAATATTTACCCTGCTGATGCCCCTACCCGCCATCAATATTTCAGCAGTAGTTGGAGTCATTTAAGGAAGTTCACCTGCCCACACGCTGTGCTGTCTGTCAGCCAGAGGTCAACACTGCGGTGGATGATCTCATATGGTCTGATGATAGTTCCAGCAGACTGGCTCTCAGCCAGGACAGGGCTGGAGCAAACACCAAGAGTGTCAGTGAAGCATGTGGGTGTATACAGTTGATAACATAAACAGGAGGGTAGGTAGAGTGTGGTGCGGTGCCGTCTGGTTTGTCGAAGCCTCAGAGCTACTGAGGCTGATGTGGCGACTACTGAGGGGAAATATTTAGGTATGCATGGATTACATGTAATTTTAAGGATAATGACAAATCACACAGTGGACATCAAAAAAGTGCCTTTAGATCATTTGCTTAAAGCTGCTATATTCAATATTTGTATATTAATGATAGAAAAAATGACTTTTTGTATATGAATGCTGTCATTCATAGTGACAAAACTACAGATAATTATCACCTGACTGTGGTTCCCCTCAGTTCTGAGAAGTGTTTCAGCATCTTTTTTAGTCTGTTTGGGTTATATGCCCCATTACTTTTTTGGTTTAGTTCCACTGCTCTCATCAGCGCTGTTTCCTGATGCAGCAGGCAGCTGTTTCCAGTGATGAAGCTCTAAACCCACTCCAAACTTCAAACAGATGAAGTTAGCGACTAGCTGGTGAACACTGTGGAGCACTCAGCTGCAAAAAAGCTAGACATTTCCCTCAGGAGTTGGAGGAGACCAAAAACAGAGCTAAAACAAAACAAATATTGTCCAGGTGGCCAGGAACAGGACTCTAAAAGGATGATTTTGCTCCTTAACTGCCAGTAATTGTACACTAATGCATACACTATTACACTATTACAGAAGGTGGGCCGGACATCCAAAATGTGAAATGTGTCTACAGGGAAGCACACACTTAAACAAATATGAAGAATAAAGTTTCCAATATTAGATGAATAATGGATAAATACTGGGTTTAAATTGAGCTTAAATTTCCATTTTCCCACTTATTTGTAGAAAATAACAAACATCCCTCCAGGAAAAAAGCTGGTTGAGGTGAAGCTAGTTTTAACTAATTAACTACACTTGTATATCACTGGGTAATTTATTCTATAAATGATTATATCCTTCAGCATTTTTGTACATTATTCACAGTTTTAATATGTAAAGAAACTTGTGACTGTTGCTGTTACATAAGGGGTTTAATGTACAGCATTACCCTCTGCAGTGTAGTGGAGTACCTCAAAATTGTATTTAAGTATAGTATTTAGAGTAAATGTACCTGCTTACTGTCCAACACTGCCACACAGATCGAGAGTCTAATAAGTAAAAACATGATTTTGCTCTATACATTCTTTCAGTCATTTACATAGATCCAAAACATCCTTCAAAAATTAAAAACTGCTTGCAAATGTTGTCTGCTCTTTGACAGGACACGGACTCAGGGATGTACACGTGCATGGTATCCAGCGCCACAGGGGAGACGAGCTGGAGTGGGATGTTGACTGTCAGAGGTACTTACACCCAAACTCTCCACACTCTGTCTCTCTGTTACACTTCACACTCTGTCACTCTTACACTACACCTCCTGTGCTCAAGACGCTACACACTCATGTAGCCAAAGTTCCTCAAAACAGCGCATAGAACAAAATCCACAACAGTTTCAGCATTGGTCCCATTGTTGTAGTCCCACAGTTTTGTTTTCCTGTTTCTGTAACAGAAGATGGAGTTCCTCCAGTATCCAGAGTGTCTGAGTTCATCCAGCTTCCGGGGCCCCCGCAGAAGCCTGTAGTGACCGAGGTGACCAAAAACACTGTCACTCTCACGTGGCAGTCCAACCCACACGAAGGCGGGGCCGCTGTCACCTCCTACATTATTGAAGCTTTCAGGTATGCAGTCAAGTAGAGTACCATTTTGAATCATATTTCAAGACAGATATATCTGATTTGAGAATATTTTCAGTGATTTTTAGTTTGTAGATATAATGAGAGTCAAACTGCATATTCTAAAATGCTGACATTTCTCTAATTTGGTATCCTGTTTGACCTATTTAGTGTCAGAAACAGAGTCAGCAACTGTGTTGTTGTGCAGCTGTATTTTGTATCGCTTTATATCCTACAGAGTAGTAATGTAATCTGTTGTATTAGGCTGAATTAGTTTTATCTAGGTGTACCTAATAAACTGCCAACTGAGTGGGATGGTGTAGGCTATTTTGGCTGAGACCAGAATATAATAACTTCAACATCTGTAAAGTCCAGAGAAGGACAAATCAAATTTTCATTTCTTTAAAAATGGGAATGACAGTGAGGTGCATCTGTTATTTAGCTTTTACCCTCAATGATATAAATAGAGTGGACAAAACAATAGAAACTCCTGTCCACGTAACACAGTACAGTTCAACAGCACCACAAGCTGCCACCTCCAAAATGATCAAATCATTAAGTTGAATTGACACCTCTTTAAAACACCTCTTTTAAACAGGACAATATTACATTCATGCAGGGAGGATGTATTACAGTTTTAGCTTGGTGTGTCTAATAAACTGCCACCAGAGTGGACTGTGTAGGGCAGAATATATTACCATTTTTACAGCCTATACTGTATAGTGCTCTTATTAGTAAGTAAGTTGTCTTGTAGATGTGAAATTGGTGGAACACCCCTTTAAGATTAGTCATAAGTCCACCTATCCAGACACAGCATTTGTCTGTCTGGTTGTTTTGCTACTTTGCTAATCATGGTAGCATAAAATAAACATTAATTCTTTTTTTCATGTATAATTTATGTAACTTTAACCAAATTTTACTTCCGTCTGAGATAAAGCTCAGCACAGACTGCCTCTATTTAATTTTCCACGCCTGATGAAGGTGTCACTATCTGTTTCAACTGTATCCACACTCTCTCTGTTTCCGTTTTATTTGTTAGTTCAGACTATTCCCAGATAATGAAGTCTGCTTCATTTAGAGTCATTAGAGTTCGGGAATGACTCATCTCCGCCTGAGGGAGAGACAGTTCTGCTAAGTGACGTCCTGAAGTGAAACCGTGACACTCGCTGCGTTAGTGTTTAGCTGCGGGATCCAGAGGAGAGCCACAGCAGCTCTAACAACCAACCAGAGGCTTTAGTGAGACAGACAGTGAGTGAGAGAGGAGACAATTACTGCAGTGGTCAGCTCGGCAGCTCTGTCCTGTCCTGGGGCAATGGAAGGAAGGGATGCTAGCACAGTTGGAGAGTTCACTCACTGCAGAAGCAGGAAAGAGGGTAGAGACCAAGTGCAGAGAAACAAAAACAAACAAAACTCCAGTGAGCTCTATGTGGAAAGAAATCTCAGTGTTGCAGACTTACATGCACAGCTGATGATCATGATCCGCTGGCTGTTCTCCGCTCCGCCACCGACAAATTGCTTGCAAATGTTTGTTTTCGGGCATCAGCGGGACAAGGACAAGGAAGAAATACAAAACAATATTTTTCTGTTATGGTATCCCTCCTTGTATATGATACATAACAATACTTACATTTCTCTTTTTGATTTAAATAAAAGAAAATGTGGATGGAGGATGTATGTAAAAGCAGCCACTGTAGCTTTCACTCCAAACTCCATTTGCAGCTTTTAAAAAAGCAGGATGACTATTTACAAAACTGTTTCTTCTGAGAACATTTGCTGAGAAAGATTGCGAAGGGGGGAAAACATTGATGATGGGAAAATGCTGTGGCCTGCTTGTTGTAATTACTTCACCATTTTCTTCTCCACGGAGTTTAGGAAGATGTTAAATCGTGCTCATGCTGTTTGATAGTCCCTGTTCCTGCACAACATCAGGCGTTTATCCTCCCTGGACTCATTCAGATGCAGTCAATATAACCTGCTGCTATAAAAAGAAGGAATAAAACATCATTGTTCTGTCTGCAAGCTGAGCCTGACCATGTGCAACAAGCAAACAATGATATACTTATTCATTCATTTCTTCGTTCGTTCAGTTGTGACTGCTAAGATGCATGGCAATGTGTTTAGATTGTTTAGATTGCCTTGCATTTCTGACTCTGTCCTGGTTGACGTTTTTTGTTCTTTGTCTTGCTGAGAAGTCGATGAGAAGATCAACATCTGTCCATTACATGTGAAGCTAGACCCAGGAGATGGTTAGCTTAGCATAAAGATTGAGGGAAACCACAAATTTTCATTTTCACTCTTCATTTTTTGTATAGATCAGACAGATGGAACATTATTCAGTGATCTTTAAGGTAACTTGCAGATTTTGTTACATATGGAAGGAGCCGATCTAGCTGTTTCCCTCTGCTTCCAGACTTTATAAGCTAAGCTTACTGTTTGTAGTGTCATATTTAGCGTACATGGAAGTGTATCGATCTACTACTAACTCTTTGGCAAATAGTCGATTGATGTTAATATATTGTTGGACTCTTGGACCATGTGCAGTGGGAAATTGTGAAGGGCATTTTTCACCATTTTCTGACCAAACAATTTATCAATTAATTAAAAAAAAATACTTATTTACTAGTGCGAATAACCTTTAGTTATTTAGTTCCCTAACCCCAACTTATTTATCACCTCAGCTTGAGATCTCATAGTCACAAGGTTTAAAAAAATGTTTTTGTGGCTTAATAAAGGTGACTATGACTGCCATATTGCCTGTGTCTTACCCAGTATGTAAAATTCAGATCTCTCTTTCTGACATTGTCTGTTCTGCTTTCATCTGTCTGTGCTATCACTTTATCAGCAGTGGGCCAAGAGTTGTGATCAAACCTATTACCTTGTTATCTCAAAATTACATGGTAATGAAGCTGTGCTTTCAAGATAACAGGACTGAATGAATTCACAGAAAGAAAGGAGGGCAGCACATTTGCCTATTGAGACAGCACTTATAGACTGCCTGCCAACTGTGTGTTTTATTACAATTATCATTTTAAAGGCAGCAAACGCCTCCCGGATAAAGATCTTGACCTTCAAGTGTGACACCATGACACCCTCCTAAAATATTTAATCATTAATTCACGATCAAACTCCATAGATTGACATTTTGAGATTAAATATTTTCATGTTCTTGTTTCTTACAACGAAATGTCACTTATTTCCTGCAGCCAGTCAGTGGGCAGCACCTGGCAAACTGTGGCAGACCATGTGAAGCAGGAGAGGCACACAGTTGTCGGACTCTTCCCCAACACTGTCTATCTCTTCATTGTCCGAGCAGTCAACTCTTACGGACTTAGCGACCCCAGCCCGATCTCTGAGCCTGTCAGGACGCAGGGTGAGTTACATAAGTAAATATAATCCCTCTGTTTTGTATTAAATGAGTTCTACTGTACAATGTTGATTTCAGTCTCTATTTTTAAACAAAGAAATTACAGATACTGAACGCAGCGCTGAGGCAAAGATAATGTGCTTCATGACTTAGAAACCCGAAAACCTATTCAGCATGATACTCTTCTGCCCTGAGCAATGTTGAACTTCATCATAAAGTTTTTTCTTTTTTTGCTGAATAGCTTCAATTCAGCTGTTCTGTTGGCCATGACTGAATGAGCGTCTTTGTTGTTTCAGATGGGAGTCCCACAGAACAGGGTGTGGACCACAGACAGGTGCAGAGAGAGTTAGGAGAGGTGTCTGTCTACCTGCAGAAACCTGTGGTTCTCTCTCCTACCAGTGCCAGGATTTCTTGGACTGTGAGTTGGATACTTGGCTGATGAAAAAGTTTACTTCAAAAATTCCTCCAAACATGAATCGACACAAACAGATTAACTTGAAGTAGAAACGCAGGCAGTTGCACTTTGATTAGTGATGTAAATGTGAAATTAGTTTTTTGTATTTTTTTTTCTGTCTTGCCAACATTTTTCAGGTCGCCCGTCAGTCTCGGTATGTTCAAGGTTACCGTATATTTTACCGGACTATCGGCAACTCCTGGTTGGTCCAGGATGTGGAGGACACATCTGACCATAGTACCATCTTGGTAGATCTGCACAGCAGTGCAGAGTATGAAGTCAAAATACGCCCTTACTTCAATGAGCTGCAAGGACATGACAGCCTAATGGTTCTGCTACGTACCCCTGAGGAGGGTAAGAAAAGCTTATCAGTTACTTTGTCAGTAGCTCAGAAATGTCCTGCAATTTCGTTTTGGGAATATAAAAAATCAGAGAGTAATAAGTACAAAAAAGTTGAAGCTGAAAAGAGAAAAAGGGGTTAAGGTTTTGACTGACTGGGTAAACTGTGTAACAGATACATAGGATGTAATGCCATCATTTTATGTTTTTTTAGACCATTTTTTTTTACACCAACAACAACAAATAAATCTTTGACACAGACCTGCCCTTTGCCTTTTGGAAAAACTTAGGAGTATGATGGAAAAAATGTATTAGCATATAAAATGTGTTATTTCTGCTGTCTAGTGATCACCAGTTAATGATGACCTCGACATTTATAAATTCACAATTTACTACATTTAAATATGTGATTCAAGAGTATAACTACACCAAAAAATGAATGAGCTAAGATGGTAACTACCATCTTAGCTAGGCCTAGGAGAGTAGCAGTAGCATGATGTTAGCAAGCTGTTTTTATTCTCCTTGACTGGATTTGGGTACTAACTCATTTATGTGGAATAACAAACTACATTACCAAGAAGTTAATTCATCAAAATGTATGTATTTCAATTACAGGAAATAGTTACGAGGTGAAAGAAAAGTTAAATTTTATTTTAGCCACAACAAGCTAAATTTGGTGCTCTTGTTTTGACTGTTGTTTTTCAGCTGTTTTCCTTGAAATTTAATATACATAAAATAGTCATTTAAAGTATACATTTACAGTATAAATAAAGTAAAATTTATTTAATTAAATTTAATTCAACAAGCAAACTATTCCTTTAAATGATTGTGAATTATTCAATTTTATCACTGTCAAGAAATGTAAAGATTTGAAATCATGATGAGAAAAAATAAATAATTTCAAGTAGAGTTAAATTAAGTTAAATAAAATCGGCCAAAAGTGTTAGTGAGAATAAAGGAAATAAAAGCGGGTCACAATTTTATGGGTCTATATTAAAAACAACTTCCAATTCATTTCCAAAAGTCCCCTGGAAATAACTACGAAATAATAACTCACTTACAACCATCATGTTCAATCAGTGCACTTCAAATTAATTTATTTTCTTGCATAATTTACTAAGTCTTTTACTCAGTGGGTCCGCAGAACAAGAAAATATATCTGTGGAGAATAATATTTCCAATAATAAAGTAATAAATTAATATTTGTTTTGGTTTGAATTAAGCTTTTCTTTCATGTTCATTTTCATTCTCTCTAAAATTAGTACCAAATCACATCATTCATTCTGGAAACTTATTGGAAATTATTCTGAGGTTACTCACCTGTAAAATAGAGCATTATCATCACACTGATAATAACAATGCTAAAATAATTGCTCTTCTTTTCTCTGTTTCCAGTTTTAAGTGCTCCTCCACAGGCTGTATCAGTGGTGCAGCTCACCAACAGCTCCAGTATCAGCGTGTCCTGGGAGCCTCCGCCCCATAACATTCAGACTGGCATCATTCGAGAGTACAAGGTGACTACACTGCACTCCTGAGACTCTGATGCTTATTTCCCCCTTAAGAACCAGTGACGCAGCCGTAGACTGCAAAAATATAAGTGGAACAAATTGTTCTCTTAATCCATGATGTTTGCATTTTTACACAGTCATTACTCTGTGTTGCTCAAATTAGTTGTTTTGATGAAAAACACTAACTTTAATAAACAATTAGTAATTACTCATTACCTCTTATTCGCTGCCAGTACAAGCGCTGCTGTCGCCAAAAGAGCCTGAATTTTGTCATCAGATTCTCAGCTGAGCTCTGACTGTCTCTGTCATCTGTTTGCTCTGCGAAAAAACACTCAGTTCTGATTATCTGTCTCTTAGCACGAGCACAACACTGATTACTAATCATCAGGCTGCTATTCTCAGGAAGAAAAGACACAGAAATTGAACATGCAGTTCTATTGTTTTGATTTTTCCTCCCATCTGTGTCTGCATGTTTGGCTCGTCAGCTGAAGGCAAGGATCACACTTAATCCACTTAAACGTTCAATTTTCGAGAACTACACACGCTGTTTTGTGCAAGGCTTACGTGTGAAAAATGAAATGTCGAATCTGTTGTAAGGTATTACAGGATATGTTTCCATTACAGCTCAGTGTTTTCATTAAACAGAAAAAAAAAAGTCAGGGAAGATTCATTTCAAAAAAAAAAGTTTGCTCATTGTAGATTGTGCCGATTCTTCTCTATTTTACATTGAAATATTCTACTCTTTACATGCCCCTACTGATCTGGTAATATAACTGGATAACAATCATACTGAGATCAACTGAAACTGTCAGTTTATTTAAATCAGAGCTTAAAACATAACTATTTTCTGTGGTTTACCAATAAATTGCATGCATAGCATCTTTTTAGTCTAGTCAGCAGAGACTCAAGTATCTTTTTTATCTTTAAGTAATTTTAATCTTTTTATTGCTTTTGCTTGTTTAATGTATTTTATCACTGCAGCACCACCGAAAAAGGTGGTTATTTCTGGAGCAACTTTGGGTTGTGCCCGGTGCAGATAAACCCACAGTGAGATTTCACCCAGAGGGAAAATGTTGGCGAGCTGAGAGAAGCTCATCCTGGTGTAACAAAAAGCTGTGGTGCATTTGCGTCTGTCGGCAAAAGAGATTCTGTAGTGCTGTTTGTCTCAGAGCCGGGGCTCCATTTAGTAAAGGAGTGCACGCTGAGGTGAACAAGAAAACTTTTCATCTTAAAGAGAAAGTTTGTTTTTACCGAGTTAGTTATTCAGATTTGTTTTTAACTGCAAATATAATGTCATGTTTTATTTTTAATGTTTTTCCATGCCTCTGTAAAGCATGAATTGTGTCTGAATGGTGCTATATAAATAAACTTGCCTTGCTTTTTAATTTACTTATAAGTTAGTTATTTGAAAATATGACTGATATTATGAACATTTGTCACTATTTTTGACATCTTACCAACATTTAACCTTAAAAACAATCAGTTGTGAGTTACATGGGCTTGTTTTGAGCCCATGTAAAATGTAGAAAAAAATTAAATAATTAAATAAAAATTGAGGACTTATTCTTGAGTAATTTAACATTGTGGTGTTGCTACTTTTAATTATGAAATCAGGATATTTCTTCCACTGCAGTGTTATATAGTGTCTGGCTTTTAACTGTCATTGCATTGACATCCTGCTCTCTTTCATCTCTGCTGTCATTCTCCAACTACCAGTACTACCAGATAAAACTTCAATGCCAAAAAATGAAAAGCGCCCAGTCTGTCTTTTTATAGTAACAGGCCACATCTTATCAGATGATGTGCAGGATAAATTAATGCCTTCATGTGTTTACGTGTTTTAAACTTCACACATAAACCACGTCTGGTGTCAATCAGGTCTGGTGTCTGGGCAGCGGCATGGATCAGGAGAACCAGATAAACCGAACAGTGGATGGAGCGGTTCTGTCCATCCTGCTGACAGGCCTGCTGCCCGACGTCCACTACGCCGTCAGGGTGGCTGCTGTGACCAGCCTGGGTGTGGGCGCTCAAAGTCCGCCTGTCAGCCTGCTTCTCGGTGAGTCACTCAAACTGTTACAGCTACTGCAGATAGAGAAATATGGCAAGATGCGAATGGTGATTGTGCTGTGACTTTTTGCCTTAGGCGTCATCAGCGCTGATGTTTTGAGTGTGAAAATGTGAAGTGTTTTCGTCAGGAAGTCACAGTGAAGCTGAGAAGTTTGTTAAAACTGTACTTTGTAGATTAGAATAGCATTTTTTCCGATGTGATAATAGATAGCATTTGGGGGATGAGTAGGATGAGCAGGATGAGCAGGATCTCCGGCCTCTATTTCTCTGCTTTTATCATTCCAAAGTAAAAGGTCTTGTCACTCATAAAATTATCCAGACAGGTAGTTGTCTAGAGGAGGTGTGTTGCTTTTTGTGTTATATTTTTCTGATATATTTTCCTTCTCACTTTACCATTTATTGCATTCCATAAGGAATAATTTAACATTTTGGGAACTATGACATTTATTTACTTTCTTGTGAGGTGAGAAGATTCATATCACTCTCATGTCTTTACAGTAAATATGAAGCCGCAGCTAGCAGGCAGTTATATATATTTAGCTAGTTAGCTTAGCTTCAAGACTAGAAACATTGGGAAACAGCTTGTCTTGCTCCAAAGCCAACGGAATCATCCGCCTCTTAAGTTCACAAATTAAAACTTTATATATTGTTTGTCTTATCCATACAGACAACAAGTTTAAAATTAAGCAAATCACGCTGTATTAGCTGATTCGCTCCAGCTGTTTGCAATATACTTAACAGTGATTGGCTCATTCACAGCTGTGCAGCTAATCATTCTCATTCAGATGTAATCTGACACTTTCTCACAGTTACTCTGATGATCACACACATGCCAGCGCACTGTTTGCTGCTGCAGCTCCCTCCCCTGCCCCCACCTCCTCTTTATGTGGTATGTCATTTAACTAACATTGATGTTCATGTTTGGGGGATTAGCTCTGAGCACAATCTGGACATCGCATCGGCTGGATCCCTGTAATACCGGCTAGCTGTTTTCCCATTTCCAGTCTAAGCCAAGCTAACTGGCCACTGGTGATAACTTCATGTTTATTGTACAGACATGACAGAGATATCGATCTTCTCATCTAACTCTCAGCAAGAATGTGGATATGTTTCCCAAAATGTTGAGCTATTCCTTTAAAGTGTCACTAGATTGTTGTTGCATAATCTAAAGGATGCAGGATGGCATGAAGACAATTTGAAATTTCTCTGTGTATCATGTGGCTGCACTGACTTGTCTACTTGTCTTTCAGCTCTCCCATTGGACAAGACTACAACGCCTGTGAAGACAGGTGGCAATCTCAGCATATCAGAGCAGATCACAAGGGTCGTCCGCCAGCCGGCCTTCATCGCAGGACTGGGCGTGGCAGCATGGTTGGTGCTGATGGGCTTCAGTGGTTGGCTGTACTGTCGTCACCGCAGGAGGAAGCAGCTGGGACACTACACCACGTCCTTCGCATACACGCCAGCAGGTGAGTGGGAGAACACACTATGACTTGTATCATGACAGGTGCTGGGTGTTAAAAGCATTTAATGGAAAGTTTGAAATGAAATGTGACTTGTTTTTAAAGATTATCTGCCCCTTTCTGTCTCTGATGTCAGACAGGTTACTCCTTAAAGAATAAACTGTAAAAAGTAAAAGATTTTCAAGTGACGTGACCCAGGAAGATTTTCAAACACTGTCAGATGCACTGTGTCACATCTTATACATTATGTATCTTTAGTTCATCAAAGAAAGAAGTCACAATCTTCAGCTATTGTAGAGGAAATCATCAGATTTTATTTTCGACAAGTGACAGTGACAAACTACCTTATAGACCACTGGGGATATCTCCAGCAGTGATGAATGTTTTAAATTTTAGTACATATTTTGCAAAGCAATGTCTGCACTTTCATCACATGTTCGGTTAATTAAATGTATTTATCCCCACTGGGCAGTTTTCATGGCAGGAATAAAGCAAAACACTGAAGCATATGTAAACAGTAACCACTACATACAGTTTATTTTAGAATATGCCCTTTGGCACAGAAGCACGTAAACACATCAGTTGTTTACTGACTTTGAGAGATATTTGTTCATGTTCATAAATACTCAATGGATGGCCCAAGGCCTTAAGAAAAACATATTAAGTCAGATTTTTCCATAAATATTGCACACTGACGATTGCTGCCATACTAATGACTAGATTGTATTATGTCACATTTTAATATGGATTCTGTTATCATCTGAATTTAAATGGTATAGCTCTCCAGATATATATATATATATATATATATATATATATATCTGGAGATCTATATACATCATGTAGATGTACATCAGAGTTGTTCTATATATATATATATATATATATATATATATATATATATATATATATATATATATATATATATTTATAAACACAAGTTTCCTCTTTTCTGTTCTAAAGCATGATTTATAACTGTTGTTTTTCTTCTTCCAGTTGGCTTTGCTCACGGTGAAGGGTCTGGAATCATAAATGGAGGGTAAGATGAAGATTGGGATTTGATGCAGATAATATTTGCTGCTGTGTGTTTTATGTAAAAAAGTACTGATATTATCTCACCTCTCTTTCCAGGCCTGGCTTGTTGGGATCAAATATGGGTAACTACCCCTGGCTGGCTGACTCTTGGCCCACTCCGAACCTCACTCATAACAGCAAAGACTCAGTCAACTGCTGCTCTGGCAAACTGGACTCAGACAGATATTATAACAGTAAGAGCTCCCTGACTTTGAGTTTTTGGTGAAATAGCAGAATAATGAATGAAAAATATAACAAAGTCTTTTAATGTTCAGCAGTTGGTATTATCAACTACCCCACCCAGTCGGAGAAACACAGCACGGCGTCCAACGACAGTCCCATCTACAGCACCATAAACACCACTGCTGAGGACGACCTGCTGGCGTACTACGACACCTACTCCAGCACGTCCTACAACCAGGGTCCAGACCCGTACAGCAGCAACCCAGTACTATCAAACAGTGGACTCGTGGGTCTGGAGCAGGACCTGGACCAGTGGACCATCCAGTCTGGTCAGTCTGGGTCTGAATATGCCAAGCTCCAGTATACCAAGAAAAGCAATGGTGAGGCTTTCCTACCTACGAGTACATTTTGTTTTCATAAGACAGGGAGGAAATGTAATTTACCTGATCTGATACAGTTGGAGTATGGATGAGTGTTGTTGACAATACAGTGAAGTACTTTGATCAGTGTTGCCAAGTGTAGGACTGATTCTTAGAAATGTATACAGCTTCCTCCCACCTGTGCATTATTATCAGTTTCAATACCAATACAGTATATACTTTACACTAAGACACCACAAACCCCAACATTATGCACACAGACGAATTACATATCTATAAGATAAAAGCAGAAGATACATATAAAGTAAAGCACTCACCTGTGCATTTTGATATAAAGGGATGTATGATTGGTAAAATACACTAAATAGCAATGTAAATGAATGTAAAGGCTAACTGCCCAAGCAGTTTCTCATGCAGTTATTCAAGGGAACCTTAAGGTGCCTCTTGAAGATGAAAAATTGTTCCTATTTACTGACTAAAAATAAACATCAGCTATAGGCAGAGCAAGAAGGAGAAGGGTTTTAAAAGCCTGTATTAAGTTGAGTACATTTATTATTTAAACAGCCAGCAGTTTCAAGCTCAAGGGTCAGAGTGGACAGACTATATGACACACTGTGCTTTGTCTTTATAGACAAACTGGTAAAGCAGAAATCCTCTGGGTCCTCGTCCAAGTCAACTCCTCTCACCTGGGTGGATGTTCTGTCGCTTCCTCTTCCCGCCAACAAAGACAAGGGTCATGCAAAGACAGACAAAGAAGAGGAGCAGCACAGGTGAGGCTTGTCACTACAATCTGAGCTCTACATCAAGGACCTTTTTCTCCTCCTCCAAGAGCCTTTTGTACTGCCTAATTTTCATTCAGTGAGTTTATTATTAGCATCAAGGCCTCTGACTTCACCTACATGACAGACAGAGTTAAGGAAGATGAATATCAAACCTGCCCTGTAACTCTGCCAAGGCTGTCAAACAAAACTTGAGTGAAGTTTTGAGTCTGGTGAGTTTTTGAATTAACAACAGTTGTGTCTTGAGGCATCGAGTCGATTGGGCTTGGGGGTTACGGAGAGGAGCATCTTCTCTAACTGGTTCTGACAGATTAGATTGTGGACATAACAGAGTGGGTTTGGGGGGCTGTACTGACTGTGCCATGTCGTTTGTAATAACATTAGCCGCCATCTGACAGTCTGGATTAGTACTTTTCCATATCCAATGACACGTCCGTCATTAAATTAGCCCTGACAGCACTGAAGTGACAGCAGAAAGCAGAGGTGGGTCTCATCCTCTGAAAGTCTGCTGTTTAATATTTGTAGCCATCTTAGTATGTCTCTGTGGATGGCAGGTTCTTTCGTCTATCTACACTTTGACCTGAAAGACTGAAATATCTGTTACTGTCATATTGGGATTTTGTTCATTCGTGCCCCCCAGAGGATGAGTCTTACTGACCTGTGTGATCTTCTCCTTTTTCAGGAAGTTAACATTTGTGTCCTTTTTTCACCCCTTGTGAAATGTCACAACAATTGTATCACGAACTGCCATGAAATTTGGTACGCACATTCACGCCCCCCTCAGATTAATTCGTAATCACCTTGGTGAACCCATATTTAACACCTTCCTCAATGTCCGTTTAAATTTGTCCAGTACTTTGGATTATGATCAAACACCTGCAAAACAAATGACATCATGATTCAGGTGTATGTTTGTGTTTAGTACGAATCAGCAAATGTTAGCATGCTAACACACAAAGCTAAGATAGTGAACATTACGCCTGCTAAACATCAGTTTGCTAGCATTGTCATCGTGAGCATGTTAGCAAGCTGATGTTAGCATTAACTCAAAGCACAGCCGTGCAGAGCTGTTAGCATGGCTGTAGACTCTTCGCCTGGCTCTTGAATGAGGTTTTAGCTTGAATTTTTGTCGGTGTAATTATTTTAACCTCGCTGTGGTATTGCAAATGTTTGAAGCTTGTAAGTAGATTCCATGTATTCAGTGTTTCCCTCAGAGACACACACTCATGCTGCTGTTACTCACTGTTCGCCCTTTAGCTCTGAGGAGGAAGATGATGACTGGTGTCCTCCGCTGCCTGCCAGAACCTACCTGATGGACACATCCAGGGAGGAACTCTCCAGCCTGCCATCCAAACCAGATGCAGCAACACTGATTGCTTCCCCCCAGCGAGACACACACAAGCCCGGCGACAGTCCGCGGCTACAGCACTTTGACCTCTTGGCCCGTCACCATTCGGGTTCCCAGGTCTCCCAGTCCAACCCAGATCTGTTTACTGACACCAAGGCCCAGGATGCCAGTGAGGTGTACCACACCAGCCAATGGGCAGACAGTTTCAAGGGAGAAAGTCTTGGAAAAGGTCAGTTTGAATTTAGTTTAATGCCTCACATCTTTGGAAATGACTTCCCAAGAGGCAGCGCAGAACCTCACAGTGTCATGTATAATTTAGTTTATGATGTTACCTCACAGAAAGTATTTGTACGTGAAAATCATGTCACATTTATTCAAAGTGCAGCTCAGTGTTCCTTAGTTTCCTCTAAGTGTCCTGAGGATGACATCAGTGTGCTTCCTTGTCAGGACAATCTCCTGCTCCAGCTGGCGAGTCCAACCCCACAGCCCAGGCACACAGATGCAGGAGTAAGAAGAAAATGCCCAAGGAAGGACAACTCAGGCGAGAGCTACACAGCCAAGCAGGTGTGACACACTGTTTGTAACACATCAAATGTCATTTTTAGGGTGAAAAAAAATTTAAATAGGATTATTGTTCATAAGACTCTCTTTAAACATTTCTAACCATACCAGGCAGTGCCATGTCATAGTCCAACATGTTGGTCCTGACTGAAATATCTCAACAACTATTTGATTGTTTTACCTTTGGACAGAGCCAGGCTGTCTGTTTCTCCTTGTTTCCAGTGTTTATGCTAAGCTAAGCTAACCAGCTGCTGGCTGTTGCTTCATGTTTAACACACTGGCATGAGAGTGATATCCAGCCTCTCATGTAACTTTAAGCAAAACTATTCTTTTACAGTAGCTTTCCTCTCTGTGGTGCATTAATCATCAATGATCAATCATATGCAGAACTCCCTCCTCCACCAGCCCCTCCCTCTACAGAAGACACCCTGCACCTCTGGGCAGATGTTTTGACCCGCAGCCGAATGGACAGTGAGACCAAAGACGGCAGTGACTCGCCTACACTTCAGAAGAGGGGAGAACATTTCTCACTCCAAAAGAGAGGAGCTACAAAGTGGTTATCACAGGGTAAGTACGACATGTGATATTCACCTCAGCAGCATCAGCATCAGTCAGTATCTGTCAATAGACTAAAAAAAGATAATCTGTGAAAAAAAGAACAGTTTCTCTCCCCACAACACATGCCATCTTGCTTCAACAGCTGGATCCCAAATAGATGTGTATTAATATTATTGTGATGCTTCATGTAAATCCCTTTGAGCTTAGAAAGAACCAACTGCCACCAGTGTACGAACACATATTATCCCATAGTAGTAGCTCTGCTTTTAGTAGCAGGGGGTCTATTTTCAGTCTGCTACATCACTTAGGATTTAACCTATATAAATACAGCTGTAACATTGAGTGAATTGTTTGTCATCTGCAGATGAGAATGTAATCCCATATGGACAGTCCAGCTTCCTGCCCAAGGTCCAGATGTCAGGCTACGGGTCCCTGGGTGGAGGAGCCTTTCCACAGCCCTCCACTGCTGGCCGCAGGAGAGATGAGGTTTGTCTAGACATACAGTAGGAACAGCAGAATATACAATGACTGCATAGTGGGGGTCACAGACAGTTCATCAGCAAACTGAAAGCAGTTTGAGCTGCTTGTCAACTTCCTTGAGACAGTGAATGGTTTCCCATGGCATTTGGACAAGGGCCAAAAAGTAGTTATCTAACATAGTGACTCAAGAAAAGTTTCCAGCTGTCTCTAAGTTGAATCTCCTGACACAAAATAAGGAATTGAAATATTATTCAGTCTACTGTTTGTCTGAAGTTTTCTTGTGTGTGTAAATGTAGAGTATGCACATGAACAAGGGTGGGTTTTTAAAAAAGCATGTATTCTTTAATTTATAAAGATGAAATAAATCATTAAAGTAAAACTGTGCGACACCCAAAATCTGTCTGTAAAAATTAAACTCACTTCCTATATGCTTGAAAGATGGTATGTGTGCTCGGTGACAGGAGGAGGAAACTGTAATGAGCTTGATTTCAAGGACGTAATGTTTTCACAGCTGAAAAAAAAGGATCAGTAGAAACTTTGCAAACCAGCAATGCAGCTATGCATCCATCTACATGTCAACTATCACTTTAAAGCTCGTTTTTAAATGATGGTTCATCACATCTTTTTGAGATAATATTTGTCACATTACCTCATTTTTTTTCTTTTTCTTTTTTTGTTTTCAATATTTCACATTTAGAAAATAGATTTACAGTATAATCTCAGCTACACAGGAAAGCAGGATTACTTCTCTACTGCATTAGAGCCTGACCTATATTTTAGCACTGCAATATTACCACTCCAATATTATCAGACAGTTTTTACTCTTCTCCGGTGCATATCGGTTTTGGCATGCAGTTTTTTTATGAGCTGATAAGTAACATCAAATTGCAGAACAGAACCATTGCATAAGTCAAGTTTCTAACCAAATTAACACAATTTTTTGACTGATCTTCCAAAAAATTGTCAAAGGAAAAGGCAAATTAATGCATGTTCCTACCCACTACGTAAGTTAATATTAGGAGTTTCTCCGTGGAGATAAAACACTGGTGGTGCTAATTCTCCAGTTGGGTGCCATTAAACCATTTCAGAAGAAGAGTACACAAAGACATGACATAATTAAACGAGCACCAGTCAAATGAACAAAAATGATGTGGAAAACATGATGGAAATGTGACATTTTTGTTTGTTTCATATATTCACTTGAGGAGGGCTGTAATCTCCTCATTGCTCCAGATATATCTGATGTTTTCGTGTCTTTAGTTGAGCAGAAACGTCGGGGATGTTTTCTTACATGCTTTGCTTTTATTAATACACCAACTTTGATATTGACTGTTTTTTCAAATTACTGATGTTTCATCTCTGGTTTTTCATGCAGAAATCGAAAATGTGCATAAAAACAGGTGGTGGAAATGCACTAAAAAAAAAAATTGATCCATATCAGAAATGTGATAACTCTTTATTTTACAGGTCCATTATTTTCTAATAATTTCCTTGAAATCCTTCTTCATGTTTCCTTGAAAAATGTTTATTTTAGTTAGTTTAATTAGTTGTGTTGAGTTATTGACTTCCAGATGAATTTCCATGATAGAAAATGCTCCATTTAAATCGCAGTGATTTGTCATTCATTTATTATTGGAAACATTATTCTTCATTTATGCTTGTATGTTTGTCTATAGACATGTTTCACGTTTTGCATATTTAGTTCTCTTATTCATTGAATAAAATCCTCCGGGTTAAACTAGAAATAATTGGAAATATAGCAACTTATCACTATTTCACCTATAATTAGAAACAAATTATGTGGTTCTTTCCAGCAAACTTCTAAGGGGATTATTTGGAGTCAAATTGGACCTGTCAAATAAAGCGTCAACAAAAATGTTTGCTCAGTGTGTGCATATGAATAAAAATACTGATATTGGGATCTGCCTAAAAGAAATCCAGCATCAGTCAGGCTCTATACTATTAAACCACCTCCCTGTTTTTGTTAACCTGTGTTTAAATGACACTGTCGGTCCAGTCCTTTGCGCCTGTTCCATAACTCACAAGTTGTGTGCTTTCTTTCCAGAACCTCATGTAGACGGAAGCTGATCTCCTTCTTACTCTCTGATTTCCTCTGTTTGCAAACCGTCGCTCTGTTGCCATGGTATTTTATGGAAAACTGAAGACAAAAGGGAAAGCACCAAGGCTTGCCATCTGCCTTTTCACCAACTGTTTATATTATTTTTCATTTTATTTTATTTGAATGATCTAATCTTTATTTTTTGTGATTCCGTTCAACCCTCCTTCATGTATATAGACATCTTTACAATTTTTTAAAAGATGTGATCAGATATATTACTAAAAATGGAAAATAAAACCTGGGGGGGAAAGTATTGTATTTTTAGGCAATGGAAAGTAAATGTAACTATTACATTATTGTACAGCAGATTATTGAATGTATCTTCTGTTTACTCCTGACCATGAAACCACAATGGTGTGTGTGTTTGATGACAGACTGGAAACAATACGCGTTGGAAATTTGTCAATAACCCATCATGTTGGTCTGGGTGTGTTTGTGTGTGTGCGTGTGTGTCAGTGCATGTGTGTAGTGTTTGTGTGTGTTACTGTTTTTATCTCTCATCTCTGTGTGACTGTGTACTGTGGTATCTCTGTAGATCACCAGTGTGTTGTCAAGCTTTTTAAACTGGCCAATAAAACATTTGCTATAAAAAACACTTCTGTCCATGTGTGAAAATATATATATGAATATTACAGGAGGAGAGCCAAAGCATTTTTAGCCATGGCAGTGTCTGTCTCTCAGTTTGTCTATAGGTCATTCTACTGCTTTCAAGTGAAATATCTCAAGAGTCATTCGTTGAATATCAATGACATTTAGTATACACACTGTATCGTAATCAAAATGATCTGTAATAATCTGACTTTTTAATCTACTGCCATCATCAGGTGGCAGAGCCTGGGAGGTTTCACTGAGGTGAAAAAAAAGAATTTGTGCACACAATTCAATATTTCTTGCTCTCTAATTAATCATTTTTGCACATATTTTACCAAATTATTCTCTTGATTTAGATAGATTTATATTTTTGCATCCTAACCTTTTGTTGAGGGCAACAAATGCCTTTGCCATGGGATATTCAGTCAGCCAAAAGTTAGAAGTAAGTAAAACCCCGAGGATGAGTTTTTACAAACTAGATGACAGCCGCCGTTAGTTCTCATGGTGAGACAGCCTGTGATCTAGTAAAATACACTTCATGGCTCTCAAAACTAACGTGTTGTATTTACCCACCAGAATCTGTATCCACCTATTCCATTTAAAACATAACTATATTAAATCTACTCAAATCATAGTGAGTGAAGTCCACACAAATTATGCCAGACCAAATTGTTCTCAATAACACCTCGAGCCTGGGTTGTATTTAGTGCTCATTAGCAAATGTTAGCATGATAACATAATAAATTCATTTGGTGAACATGGTTAACATTGTACCGACTAAGCGTTAGCATGTCAGCATTGTCAGTGTGAGCTTTTCAGCATGCTAACATTAGCATTTATCATAAAGCGTGGCTATGTCTAAGTACCTGCTGATAGCATTAGTCAGACAGCCTTAGTGTTGTTAATTTATCTCAATCTTATTTTTATTATTTTTTTTTAATTTTACAATATTTTTGAACTGCATTTGTGATGAGAGCAAAGGAAACAACATCTTCTGTGTATGTGTGTTGGATAATTCAGATGCCTCCCCAGGACAGTAGTATCAATAGAAGACAAAGACAAAGAGGACAGAGGAGTGATCTCAAATTTTTCCATTGGAGCCAAACGTCCCTGTGGTCTGAATGAAGTCAGAGTTTGTTGTCTCATGTTTCCAGTAAAATGACTTCTCTGATACAAGATACTGAGCATGATTTGATGCTTTCTTCAGATAGCAGTATTGTGAGAAGGCATGTTTGTGAATAGGACTTGAGGAGAGGAGGTAACCTTCATTTTATTGTATGACTCCTGAAGTGTGGCAGCTATGGGATTTGAAAGGCTGTTTTCATGTCCGCATCTTCATCTGCTGTGTGTGCCTGGCGTGGAAAGTGAGTTGGACTCCACTGCCACTGGCAAATACCCACTGGGTCTCACCATGCTAGGAGGATAATGGTAATCCAGTGCAATTTAGAGGGTTTCTACAATTTTATGCTTTTAGGTCTGCAGTGTGGATTTGGGTCTCTGAGGTTTACCCCCCCCCCCACTCTCCCACCCCCCCACCCCCACCCGGCCCGCAGAAGGCTCAGCTCGACCAGCCACAGTGAGTTACTAAGGCCACTTCACAGGTGTCTGCAAATGCACTCCATCGAATCAACAGGAAGTCTCATGTGTTGTGCAAAGTTTACTTAAATTTTATATTACTTAAAAAGTTTCCCTTTAGACATGTTTTAAAATATGTAAAAGAACTCAGCTTTGAATAATAATTTGTCTGACATGGTTTTACCTCATTAAAAAAAATCTTGAAATTGCATCTACTGCCTTTTCATCATTAAAAAAATCAATAATCATTATCAATGTGCAAATGTGTCAAGGCAAAATATGTAAAAGCACGGGAGTTATCTACATCAAACTATATTTTGCATATTAGACCACAGTTGGCTCCAGAGCTAGTTGAGATGTGAAAAAAAAAAACATTTTGTTCTTACACATCATGAACTCAAATTTAAGGTGAGCACAGAGAAACTTCCCCCTCCAGCAGATGAATGTGAAGTCAGCCTTCTAGTGTCAAACTCTGCACATACAGTACATCTTCCTGCACAGCGAAGCTCAAATGTCTACGCAAGGTAACAAAAAGCAAAGCACAGTTTTGGGTAGAGGGGACCTCCAGATCTGCATTACAGGATGAACTAAATGACAGACATCATCTAGAATAGGGACTTCCACCCAGGGTTACAGTGTGTGTACCTCAGGGGCCCATGGAAAGTTGGTTGAGTAGCTAAACTAATTTTTAAAAAAAGATGAAATTATGGGTAATGCTTAATTTACAGGTCTGTAAATTAAAATTTATTTCCAAACAATCTCCTAAGACATTTCCTGCAAAGAGACATATAATTTCGTCAAATGCAGCTGAAAGTAAAATAGTTTTAAGCCTCAATTTAAATACTGAATTCTGCATCAGTAAAGGATGACTAGAAAGGAAAATGTTATTTGGAGTGAATATAGATAACTATCATATGTTTGTCTCACTGAGCAGGTAAAATCAATAATCATCATTTACAGAACATGAATAAATGAGTTAAAATAGTTGTTCCTCTATCCCATCCATGGCAACAAGCCTATTCATGAGAGACAACCTAAATAGTTCAATCATTGTTGCAAAACTAAATAAAAGGCACCACCTAGTGGTCATAATTGAGATGAGTTTGATAGTTGTGATGCCCAGTGACGGCACTGACTATATTTTGTGGCTTTCAGTAAATGCCCTACAACTCAAAGGTGCTGCAGTTTATGTGGAATTTAATGTAAATTAGCAGGAGAGCCACTGACTGATCTCTATAATAAAAAAAAGAGTAGAGTTACTTCACAAAGGGGACAGAGACTATTGGCTGTTTCGCTTTAAAACCATCACTTTTAGAACAGCAGGAAAAGACAACAGGAAATAACAGAGAATAAATAGCGTGTGTCAGATGATTGGTGAGTTGCATTTATTGGGCTAATAACGTCACAGCAAACATTTTCACTGGTCATAGTGGGAAAAACACAGGTGTTACTAATAACATGAACGATTCTGTTGTGCCAGTGGTAAACAAATTAAGCTCTCCAAATAAAAAAATTGGCCTCTGAGGACAGTTGAAGTTTCACTTTCGTAGTTTTAATCAAAATTTTTGCATGGTTTGTCATAAATCTTGTTTATCCTCTAGATAACAATATGCACAATAAAACTAAAACACCAGTAATAATTGCTGCAGTTAGCCTTGACAGTGTGACAGTGAACCAGCCTGTATGATATATAAAGACCCTGAAACTAAAGCGGCTACATGGAATTCTGTGAAATTAAACCTGTGGTGTGAGAAAGGTTATTAAACATCAACACATATCAACACCAAATGGTCTGAACAAGGAAACCTAAGTGAAAGTAATTCGCAGATATAAGTGGTCTAAAAGCCTCAAAGGAACTGAAATTGTAAAACTGCAGGAAGTTTGCCCTGTATATAATTGCTCTACGTTTGTTTATATTGGTTTGGCTTCATGTCCTAGTTTAGTTTTGTGCGTATCTATATTGTCCTGTAACTTTGTCTGCCCTGTTCAAGTATACTGAGAATTACTGAGAAATGGGGTCCTTGCATGTGTCGACATATTCAGCCAATAAAGTTGTGATTGATGTAACTGAGTAATCAGCGGACTGCTATTTGTGAGCTAATGATGGTTTTTAAGTAAAACTGAAAGCTTGAAAGCAAATATTCCAGACATTTTCTTTGATAACTCTGCTCTTGAATGTAAATCAGGTCTAGTGCTCTTTCTGATTTATTCTCAGCTCTTCATAACTAAATATATCAGTGGCTTTGATCATGCACTTTTCACCATCACTCTTTTAATAGGAATACTCATAACTCTCTCTTTCAACTCCTGCTCTCTCTACAAAGTGTTACAACAAAGATAAACCACTTTCACTGCAGCTTGTTCACCAAAACTGTATAAATCCAAACTCTATTAGCCACCCACCTACCAGCTCATCATACTCTGCTCTGCCAACATAACCATATGCACTGTGTCCTGTGAATTCATGGTGTTGGCTGTGTTCAAGCTCACTGTTAAATGTGTTTTATTCTATAAATGTCTGAGCAGTCTTCCATATGTTATTAAATGAATTCTTCTGGTTATGCCAATTAAATGATGGGTACGTAAAAAGTATTAAGACTAAATGTAAAATTGATGGATGAACCCACAATTTGTCTTTTCACAGTTATTATGAGGGATGGAAAGACATTAAAGGCACATTGAATTGAGTGCCGATCCTTCATCATTTCTACCAAATGCCTGGAAAAAAAGAAATGTATTTACACTATGCAGATGAGCACAATTAAGCAATTTGGCTTACAGAAATATGTTTACAAGCTGGCACAGAGATTTGTATTTAAAGGAATGATCTGATATTTACTGAAAATAGTGTTGCTTTACTATCAACATAACAATCAGGATTTACCAGAAACATATCAACTGAAATATAATTATAACATAAGAAAATGTTTTTACATTTTTACCATTTAAAATAATCTTTGTTGAATGAATTTTTCCACACTACTATGGGTAAGCCTAATTCAGGCTGTGCGTTTACTGTGGGTGGTTGTGCAGCATTTTGAATTAAAAGCCCTGTGTCATCAGTATTACTGAGATGTGCACAGCGCTTTAACAGTTTTGTATTTTCAGCAGATTCCCTAAAACACAAAACTCATCCTCTGTGATTGGTTGTGGCTCAGCATGCCCCATTGTTCCATCAGCCCGTTTGTTCGCTTGGTTTCCTACGCACAAACAAAACTTTCCTGCTACCCTGGGCAATATTGGGCTCCTCTGTGCTTTGACAACCCGAAATATTGGAATCTCTGACTTTTTCTGAAGGGGAAAAAGTATAAAGGTATGTAATCAATATGAAAACATAATGTGTGAAATGTCATGTGCATACCTGTATGACACAGTGTATTTTATAGAGATGGAAATAGATTATTTTCTGCATTTGGTAGTTAACCTCTTGAACTCTGATTTTCCTTAAATTAGCTTCAAAATAAGGGTGAAAACCCCAATATTAAAACAATGTCAACCACGTCTTTCCACAACTGACTCTAGTAGGAAAAAATATTTCTCAAGTCAGGTGCATCATTGTATACACATTTTCCCATTCTTGAGCATGTCATGTGTGGTATTTTTAGATACCTTGCATTCTTGGTTAGATTTTAACACAAATATCTGTGGGTTTGAAAAATGTTTGTCAGCACAACATAGTGTCAGAGGTTAATTACTTGTCAGACTGATTTGGCTGCTAATAAGAAATCTTTCTATAAACAGATCTGTCTAGCTCCTGCATAGCATTTGCGGCATCCTGCTGAATGATTTTAGGTATTGTTTTATTCATGTATGGTGCTGTGCTCTGTAACAGGAAGTACCCACTGTAATTGGTTCAGCTGGGGCCAAATGTGACAGGGCCCTGACCTGCACTGTTTTCTCTCTCTTTCTCTCTCTGTCAGTCAGTGTTTTTTTGTCAGGATGTACAGCTTCATGGGAGGTGGGTTGTTCTGTGCCGGAGTTGGGAACATACTTCTCATTGTCTCCACGGCAACCGACTACTGGATGCAGTACCGTCACTCCAGTAATTATATGCACCAGGGCCTGTGGCGGTACTGCGTGCCCGGGAAATGCATGACGCACACAGACAGCATTGGTAAGACTCATTTGTGTCTTCAACTACATGTGAGCAGGCAGGCAGATCCTCATATATATTTATTACTTCCCTGACAATCAGCCCGTGACCTCGGCACAAACCCAGATCTGCACTTGGGTTACTTCCCTTTGGTGAATTTTAAGGCTGTTTCAAGTGCAAACTCATGTGTAAAGAAGTTGGAAATTTATGTTACTGTCATGTACACATTAGCAAGAAATATTTAAAAAAAACTAAATGTTTCTTTTTTTGCAAAAATGCTGCATTAAATTATGCAGGTTTTACACAGAAATTGACCACAGGAGTGGAGTATGTACTTTTTGAAGTTTATCCCTATTTTATTTCTATGTTAGGAACAAACTGTTTCATTTTCAGTCATTTATCCTTTGTTTAATTTAACAAAGGGGGCACTGAGCTATTTCTAAACACTAGATGGCAAGCTAGAGCTGTCTCCTAGATGAGGAAAAGCATGAATAAACATTGCATGAGTTGGGTGTATGACAAAAAATACTCATAAGATTCAGAATTTTTCTTTTAGTACTGGGCCTGCTTTTGAGTCTGCTCTCTCAAGTCTCAGACCTTCCTTATCTCCTCTTACCCACAGCCTACTGGGATGCCACCCGTGCCTTCATGATTCTTTCCTTGCTGGCTTGTTTCATCGGCATTGTGATCGGTGTCATGGCCTTCATCCATTACTCCTCCTTCGACGGGTTTGACAAGACATTCGCAGCCGGCATCCTCTTCTTCATATCCTGTGAGCGTCTCACCTCATAATCACATGTAAGACTACAGTAAAGATTGTTATCACTTAAATCTCATGATTTTATTTTACTTTTTGCAGGCTTCTTTGTGCTGCTGGCGATGGCTGTCTACACGGGAGTGACAGTGAACTACTATGGTAAACGCTATGGCAGCTGGCGATTCTCCTGGTCTTATATAATGGGCTGGGTGGCAGTGGTGCTCACATTCTTCTCAGGTATTCATTCTACTACATGAACAACTGTGAAGACTTGTTGTAATGTTGTTCACATTACATATTGTACCCTTTTTTCTTAATAATCATATTACTTTTCTTTTAGGTATCTTCTACATGTGTGCCTACCGGATGCATGAATGCCCAAGAAACTCAAACTCACGCTGACCTGCCAAAGACTTGAACACAAACATACACACCAGAACTGGTCCATACTATATGACGAAGAGGAACCAATATCCCAATGAACTTTACAACCATTTCCTGTTAAAATATTCTTGATAAAGCAAAATAAATAAGAAAAACAATGCCTTTGTTGTCTACTTTGTCTCTCTGCATTAATAAGACTAAAACATGGATGTAGAAGTGTAAAATACTATCTTTGACAACAGTATTGGGCCTCATGAGGCTGTACTTGAGATCAGCAAGTTACATTGTAGAGTGGCGCATCCTCCACTTTGAGGGAAAATGTCTGTGGAAGATTTACATATGTATCAGTAAAACTGATGGTGTTTTTACAAAGTTATGAGTGAACAGCTACATGACACACACATAATGTGATTGCTGAATTTCATGGTGCACTACCAACAACAGCATCAATGTCCAATTTAAAAACTAAGTGAACCAGACCTTAACATCAGACAATCCACTTGATGAAGTGCTTAAAATCTATCACTGTTCGGGGAATAGTGCAGCAGATGTTATAGACAAGGTTTGGTTTTGGAAGTTGCTGAGGACACAAGGAAGTGAAAAAAAAATGATTATGCATTTAAACCTCTGTATTGTAACTTTATGGAAAATCATTTCAGTTCTCTTTATAGAGAGCCAGTATTGTACTTTCTGACAGATAACATTGTTTTTACTCCAAAGTCCACTGCACTGCACTGAGGGAGGCTCAGATGAGTGTATTAACTCGCATATCCTCTCATCTATCTTCCTCTGTCAACACCTAAAATCAACAGCAGTGTGAATTGTCATGGGAGCTGCCATAAGGTGATGAAAAGATAAGGTACAAGTCCAAATTGCAAAACATATTTATTTAGTCTTTAATTTCAAAGTATTGCCTAACATCAATAATTTCAGCCACAAAACCAGCTCCCTAGGAAAATAAAACACGCTGTGGTAATGCAAAACATGAACTGGTTTAACTAAAGCAACATAGAAGTGTGGAAAACTGCCAACCAAAGAAGCCACAGTGGAAGTGCTGCCATACACCTGGCATAAAAATATGATTAGCTAGATCCCAAAAGAGGCGTGGTTAATGATTCTGAGGACAGCAATTTATATAACTGTGATATTGTGAACATGATCACCCTTCACACTAACCTCAAAAGAGGAAAGAGAACAAGCTCATGCAAGTCTGGTCAACCTCTAGTTTAGTCAACCTCCTCGATGGTGGGGCCGGAGGACGCGCCTCCTCCACCAGCTCCGGGAAAGCCACCTGGCATCCCTCCTGGCATCCCCCCTGCACTCTGGTACAGCTTGGTCATGATGGGGTTACACACCTTCTCCAGCTCTTTCTGCTGGTGCTCAAACTCCTCCTTTTCTGCAGTCTGAGAAAAGAGAGAAAGAAGGGGAATTTCAGTATCAATCTGATGCCAGTCTGACAAATATTTCAACACCTTATCTGCCAAATCTGAACTATCTTTTGACCCATACCTGGTTTCTATCTAGCCAGCTGATGACCTCATTACACTTGTCTAGAATCTTCTGTTTGTCCTCCTCGCTGATCTTGTCTTTCAGCTTCTCGTCCTCCACAGTAGATTTCATGTTGAAGGCATAAGACTCTAGACTGTTCTTGGCAGCCACCTTGTCTCTCTGCACATCATCCTCAGCCTTGTACTTCTCTGCTTCCTGGACCATACGCTCAATGTCCTCCTTGCTCAGGCGACCTGAGCAGCAGAAGAGCAAAGAATTAATTTAATACTGTACATCTAATTTTACGTATAAGATACAGTGATGATGATATGTAACCTTTGTCATTAGTGATTGTGATCTTGTTCTCCTTCCCAGTGCTCTTGTCAACTGCAGACACGTTCATAATGCCGTTGGCGTCAATATCAAAAGTCACCTCAATCTGAGGAACCCCTCGGGGAGCAGGGGGGATTCCAGTCAGCTCAAATTTCCCCAAAAGGTTGTTGTCTTTGGTCATGGCCCTTTCACCCTCAAACACCTGTTAATATAAGGTCAACCCATCAATGAAGATTTGTTTAAAATTTAAGACCTTCTCCAAAATAATGAAGTGTTCTTATTACCTAAATTCAGGAAAAAAACAATGGTGGTCATACCTGAATGAGCACACCAGGCTGGTTGTCTGAATAGGTGGTAAAGGTCTGGGTCTGCTTTGTGGGGATGGTGGTATTCCTCTTGATGAGAACAGTCATGACCCCTCCAGCAGTCTCAATGCCCAGAGACAAGGGGGTCACATCAAGCAGCAGCAGGTCCTGCACATTTTCAGATTTGTCCCCTGAAAGGATGGCTGCCTGCACAGCTGCAAAACAAATGTGTGGATTTGAGGTTTAAGTGTGTAGCTTTTTATTAGTTAGATACCATTATATTTATGGCCAAACAGGGACCACACCTGCACCATAGGCCACTGCTTCATCTGGGTTAATGCTCTTATTGAGTTCCTTCCCATTGAAAAAGTCCTGCAGAAGCTTCTGGATCTTGGGAATACGAGTGGAGCCTCCTACCAAGACAATGTCATTGATTTGAGCCTTGTCTATCTTGGCGTCACGAAGAGCCTTTTCTACGGGCTCCAGGGTTCCTCGAAACAGGTCTGCGTTCAGCTCCTCAAAGCGGGCTCTGGTGATTGATGTGTAGAAGTCGATGCCCTCATACAGAGAGTCAATTTCAATACTGGCCTGGGTGCTAGAGGACAAGGTGCGCTTTGCCCTCTCACAAGCTGTGCGCAGACGACGCACCGCCCTCTTGTTATCGCTGATGTCTTTCTTGTATTTGCGTTTGAACTCAGAGATGAAATGGTTGACCATGCGGTTATCAAAGTCTTCTCCACCCAAGTGTGTGTCTCCTGCTGTAGACTTCACCTCAAAGATGCCGTCTTCAATGGTCAAGATGGAAACATCAAATGTGCCGCCGCCCAAGTCAAAGATAAGTACATTTCTTTCAGATCCAACCTGTAATTTGAAATAATTTAACTGTAGTTTGTTTGTCAAGAGTATTGGATATATCCACTTCTTAAACTTCACGTTAAAAGTCTACATTACTTCAGTGATTATAGTTTAGCAAGTATTACAGCCTGGAAACTCCACACAAACCTGTCAGAACATCATAACATGCAATTCACCACAATTAACTCTGACAAAAATCCTTAAAAATGAAAAAACCTTATCTTGTTGAAAGAAAGTTGTACCCTAAGAATCATTTTACCTTTTTGTCCAGTCCATAAGCAATAGCAGCAGCAGTAGGCTCGTTGATGATACGAAGCACATTAAGCCCAGAAATGGTCCCAGCATCTTTGGTAGCCTGGCGCTGAGAGTCATTGAAGTAGGCAGGCACAGTCACTACAGCATTTGTTAAAGTCTGCAAAAAGGAAATAGTTGCATGTAACAACATTTAATGGGACATGAATAACATTTTGATCAGTAATTAGAAATGTTTTCATCATATTAAGTTAAATTAGATTTAAAAGATCTCTAGTTTATATAAACAGCAGAACTGGTGAACAGGACACAAATAGAGTTTGCAGGCATAATAATGGAACTGGAGTTAGCTGTTAACATGTGTATTGCTCATGCAGACCTCTGTGTTTAATCAGTACACAAAAGATTGCAAGAATCTATTTCGTAAAAGAAATAAAGCACACAGGTGTACCTTGCCAAGATAAGCCTCTGCAATCTCTTTCATTTTCAGCAGCACCATTGAGGAGATCTCCTCTGGGTAGAAGGTCTTGGTCTCACCCTTATACTCCACTTTTACTTTGGGGCGTGAAGCATCATTAATGACTGTAAAGGGCCAGTGCTTCATGTCTGACTGGACAACGCTGTCATCAAACCGGCGTCCAATAAGACGCTTTGCATCTGAGAAGCAAAAAAGATGCAATTAATAATCAGGAACATCTAATCATACTTGATTTGTGTAGAAAGAAAAATAAATCATACCAAATACTGTGTTGTTGGGGTTCAGTGCCACCTGATTCTTGGCTGCATCGCCAATCAGCCTCTCAGTATCGGTAAAGGCCACATAACTGGGCGTGGTCCTGTTTCCCTGGTCGTTGGCAATGATTTCCACTTTGCCATGCTGGAACACTCCTACACAGGAGTAGGTGGTGCCCAGGTCAATACCAACTGCTGGTCCCTTAGACATGGTTCCTGAGAATATGAAAGTAATCAGTAGTTAATCATACACTGGCACTTAACTGAAAATCTGAAAATATAACACAAGCAACTTAAGATCACCCTGACCACTATGGGTGGCTACCATGTTGCACATTTGTAGTATGGGGTAATGAGGCTATTATCAGAGTCTGAGCTGCTCAAACAGAAGTGGAAACAAACTGTCTCAGTGAAGTGAAGGTCCACGGCACCTGTTTTCAAGCCTCCCCACTTTTGACAGCTTGGCAACGGCTGCCTTTATTATAGCAACAACAGAAAACAGGGAGGCAAGGGCCTTTTCTAGAAAGCAGGTTTACAGCAGCCTGATAACCACTCCAGAAGCTGATCACCTTGTGTTCTGATCATTAATTCATTCTTTGAGTCATGAAAAAAAATACCAAACTCGTCTGATTCATGCTCCTCCAGTGTACGCATCGGCTTTCTTTGTCGTTTGCGACAGTAAACTGAATATCTTTGGGTTTGAGAAAAAAAAGCAACTATGATATGGCAATTCAGGCCATAGGATCATGCTAGTTACTATTCTATTATGTAATATTTATATGAAATACTCTTCAGAGGTAGAATTGTCACTTGATTAAAATTAGTTGTCTGGATAATTTGCTGGTAAAAACCAGATTAACTCTGGAAAAGGAGCTGATGATTTGTTCCTAGTTTGACTCAGCAACAAAATTACCTAGATGACTCACTGAGCAGTAACTTCTTGGAACTGTTTCTACTGTTGCTACAGTAGCAGATGATCAATATACTGTAATCTTAGCCTAATGTTATGCCACATGGGAGTACGCCTAAACTAGGGAATCGTTCTCATATTGGTGTGGTGGGCCTTTCTTTCAGGGAACACAGCCATTGTAAGGGGGTGCACATGATAGGAGGTGAAAAGTTTGGAATACTGTACTTGGATTCATGAAATAAAATGCAGATCAGAGTGAAACAATTAGTCATATAATCAATTAGTCAGTCCGAAGAGATTGGCAGGAAATGAATCAGCAATCGTTTTAGAAATCGCCATTTTCATTTATTTGAGAATCATTTTATTAATCAAATGTTTTTAAGTTTCCTGGTTTCTCAAATGTGAGTTTCTCCGAACTTGGGATGAGCTGTTTTTTTAACCATCTAACATTTTATAGTCTAAATGTTTTTATTTAATTAATAGATAATGAAAATATTCATTTTTGAAAGGGGGGAAAACAGGTGATGTTCCTCAAAAATGTTAGTCAAATCAGACATATAAGGAAACTGACCTTGCTCTCAAGTACATGATCATTTTTTTTACATTACATTTATTTGTCAAAGTCCATGTGCAAAGAATGCATACAAAGAAAAGAGATGTATTGTACCAGACTCAGCTCATTTCAGTAGGCAGCCCCTGAGTAGGTAAAAAAAAACCCACTAATATAACTGAAGTTCAAAACACAGTAAATACTAAATTAAATAAGAGATCTAAGCATACAGACAAATTTCAATCATGACACATAACACTATGCAATATACACTTGGCCACTTTATTAGGTACACCTTGCTAGTACCAAGTTGGACCTCTTTTGCCTTCAGAACTGCCAAAATTTTTCATGGCATAGATTCAACAAGGTGCTGGAAACATTCCCCAGAGATTTTGGTCCATATTAAAATGATAGCATCACGCAGTTGCTGCAGATTTGTCGGCTGCACATCCATGATGCGAATCTCCTGTTCCACCACATCCCGAAGATGCTCTATTAGATTGAGATCTGGTGACTGTGGAGGCCATTTGAGTACAGTGAACACATTATCATGTTCAAGAAACCTGTTTGAGATGATTTGAGCTTTGGGTACACTGTGGTCATAAAGGTATGGACATGGTCAGCAACAATACTCAGGTAGGCTGTGGTGTTTAAACAATGCTCAGTTTGTACTCAGGGGCCCAAAGTGTTCCAAGAAAATATCCCCCACACCATTACACCACCACCAGCAGCCTGAACCGTTGATACAAGGCAGGATGGATCCATGCTTTCATGTTGTTGATGCCAAATTCTGACCCTGCCATGCGAATGTCGCAGCAGAAATGCAGACTCATCAGACCAGGCAACATTTTTCCAATCTTCTATTGTCAAATATTGGTGAGCCCATGTGAATTGTAGCCTCAGTTTCCTGTTCTTAGCTGACAGGAGTGGCACCCGGTGTGGTCTCTGCTGCTGTAGCCCATCTGCTTCAAGGTTCAACATGTTATGCGTTCAGAGATGCCCTTCTGCATACCTCGGTTATAACGAGGGGTTATCTGAGTAAGTGTCAGCTCGAAGCAGCCTGGCCATTCTCCTCTGACCTCTGGCATCAACAAGGCGTTTTCGCCCAGAGAACTGCCACTCACTGGATATTTTCTCTTCTTTGGACCATTCTCTGTCAACCCTAGAGATGGTTGTGCGGGAAAATCCCAGTAGATCAGCAGTTTTTGAAATACTCAGACCAGCCCGTCTGGCACCAACACCTATGCCACATTAGTCACTTAAATCACCTTTCTTCCCCATTCTGATGCTTGGTTTGAACTTCAGCAGGCTGTCTTGACATATGTGCATTGACAAGCAGTTGAACAGGTGTACCTAATAAAGTGGCCGGTGAGTGTATATAAATAATCATTCCCACTCAGTCCCAATTTCCAGCAAACCTTAACTTTTTAAACTTTACCTTTACTTTTTAAACTAAATTTATTTTATAAGATTATCATAGGATTTGTTTTTGTAAAAAAAATATCTGAGAGGTAACTAGTAACTACACCTGTCAAATACATGTGGTGCAGTAAAAACTACAATATTTGCCTATTAAACACAGTGGATTATATAAAGTAGCATACTGGAAATACTCAAAAATGAAGTACAGCTACCTCAAAAATGCATTTAAGTAACTATAGTACTTGAGTAAATGCACTGTTACTTTCATCACTGCACAGGACAAAATATAGAAATCATTGTGTGTAGGTTTGTGTAAAATCTTACATTTCTATTTTGCAAGAATAGAATTTTGCAAGACTGTGTTAACATTATCCAGACTATGATAGTTTTTCTATTTTTCTATGACAGTTTTTCTTCCCCAGTTATGTCGGTGTGTGTTAAAACTAATTTGGCTTGGAGAGCAGGGGAGTGCATCCTGCATCATTAGCTTTAGCTGTCAACAGGAGGGCGTGTCACCCCTGATTTCAGGAGCCTGGGAACTTTCTGGACCTTTCCTTTCACTTCCTTGTAGCTGTCGCACAATTTTTCAAGACGCCATAAAGTCTCCCCTGCAGACGTGCATCACTTCATATGGCACACAAGCAACTTTGAGAAGCAAATCATCAAGTGCAAGCCGCAGTCTGACTTAGCAGAGAGGAACCAGCGTCATTTCATACCTGTTGTTAGCCGTGCTCTCTTTTTTAACTTTCATGTCACTGAAATGCCAAACTGTTTAACATGCACAGTCATGTTACAGTGAGATAGTTCATAGCATCAAATTGTTCGAGAGGTTGGTGTGAATTAAATGAGTAACAGGAAACAAACTAAACTAAACGGAAAATATGAGCGTTAACTAGCTTAAGTTTAAGAAACGTATCTGGAGCAGCCGTTAACACTTTAACGTGTAACGTTAATCAGGGTTAAACAGCGACAGTTAATGTAACGTCCAAGCAGTTGTGCATTAAAAGTTGTAATACATCATCCACCTAGCCACACTCACCTCCGTTAAATTCACAATCTGTCGCTTTATCGGCTTAAAACTACAATGGCTGCTCCTAACTCTGCGGGCTGGCTTCTGCCGGAGCGACCGCTTCTGCGTCTGTCCCCCTCTGTCCGTGCGACGGGTGCCGGCTCCCCGCTGTCGGCCGCTGTGAGGGAGCGGCCGCGCCCCCTCGGCAACATTCCGCCTCAGAACTCTCCAGAACCCGGGAGGAGCGACGGCGGCCAATCCCGTCCCATCACTGCCGCTGCCGCTCCCCGTGGTCCAATTAAAAACCCTGTCTGCAGATTTGCGCAGCAGTTGCTACCAGGAATATGCATGAACGGATTAAGAGAAAAATATTTAGTCTTTTTTTTTTTTTTTGGCGTCATTTTGTCGTTGTTTATGTCTCATTTTTGGTTGTTTTGCATAGCTCTGTAGTCGTTTTGCATCTCTTTATATTCATTTTTTGTGTGTCTTTGAATCTCTTTGTAATCATGTTGTGCCTTTTGAGGGGCTTCTTGACCTCTCGGGCCCCTGTGCTTGTGCCTGGTAGGCCCTAGAGGTCAGGGACCCTGTAACCTGTTTTATAATCCATCCATTGGAAAATGAGATAAGTTTGATTAAAGTGTGGCTTCTAGCAACGACTGGAAGACACTGGATGATACTGATTTTTTTTTTTTATATAAATCAGAGAAAAGCAATGCCAGTGGTTCCCAACATGGGAAACCCCTTAAGGAGTCCCAAAGTCTCATTGCTGGAATAATCTGCTGTTTGGCAGCAGGCAAAAATGAGCTGTTGGGTCCTAATGATCTCATTTTCCTGTGGCTCTCTGTTCAGTGTGTAATGTTTTTCCTTTGTTGAACACTACATTACACCCAGATTTGCTGTATGAGATTTTAACTAAACGCATTAATTTGAGACTATGCAACACATATTTCTACACAGAAACCTTCCCCAAGACAGGGTCAAGTAATAAAATCTGATCTGCCTTATATCTATCCTGTCAGTTAACATTGTGCGTTAGTGGAGATATTTTGACGAATATTAAATTAGATTAGCACAAACCAGTTGATACACAAACATGCGTCTTTTTCAATATAAATAAAAAAGTCACCACATGAATTACGAGATAAGAAAAGAATGTATATGTTACTCAAAACTGTATCTGTACTTTTCTATTATTTTTTTATCTTTTTGTTGTGAAATGCCAAGAAGGCATAATTAGTCTTTGTTTGGATTGTTCACAACATGTCCACAATAATGCCATAAAATGCTGAGGGGTCATAACCATTTGTACACAACTTGTCACAAGCTGAAAAGGCCTTAATTCATTAGGGAGACCTCTGTTTGACGGCTTATTATCTGCCAACAAGAGTTAACTGGGAACCACTGGATGGTATCAGTGTTTTTCATTTCCATAAATTCATATCAATTATGTGCAAGTACAGTCGTGCAGTGTTTAGTGCTGTCGCCACGCAGGAAGTAGGTTCTGGCCTGGGATTCTGGTCCCTTTCTGTGTGGAGTTTGCATGTTCTCCCCGTGTCTGTGTGGGTTCCCTCCGAGTACTCTGGCTTCCTGTTTGTCTCTATACGTCAGCCCTGTGATAGACTGGCAACCCGCCCAGGGTGTACCCCGCCCTCGCCCTATGTCAGTTGGGATTGGCTTCCGCTCCAATTTTTTGCAATTTTTTCAACTTCATTTTCATTTATTATTGGTACAACATTTGGACAACACTGCTGTGTAACTAGTTGAGTTTATCTTAGACCACTTTCCCTTTTGGACCCCACTGTATATTAATAAATGACATATCTTTGAGTTTGAGTTGTTCAAGACTTCTTGAAACTGTGATGAGAGTTTTATGCACTAAATGATTAATTAACTGAATAAACAATGGATAATGATCATTATAACCATTTGTTGCAGTGCCACAGTACAACAATGCTGTATAACTGAAGTGTTCATAGTTGAGTTTATTGCACAAAGCAAACAGGCAGCAATACATTTTCTCAGGTACTGCACTTTAAAAGGGTTCTGCGTTACTTCACTTAGTTCTTATTATTTATTGCTATTTTCAACTACTTGACACTGAGATAAATATTCAATTTCTTTTTATTCCAATATATTTATCTGACAGCTGAAGCTACTTTGCAGATTAGGATTTTACGTAAAAAAAAAGAAAAAAAAAAAGATGAGTTTATTTGTTATTATTTTACAGTATCCAAGCAGCGAGAATTAGCTTTACCTCGACCAACTACAAAATTAAAATGCTGCTTACATATTAATCAGTTATAATAATCCCATAATACTGGATTCATAGCACTTAGACGAGGGAGTACTTCTAAAGTACTTAAGATTTTGAATGCATGACAGAGAATTTAAATGTTGGTAACTGTTTGCAGTCAGTGAAAGTACTAGAAGACTTGGAAAGAAAGAAGCAGATTAAACCACACCTATAAATGCCAGATTAAAATCCAGTGAGTCATTTTAGAAGAATGAGAAGAAATCTGTTGAGCAATGCCAAATATGTATGTGAGAATAGAAATTGAGATCAGGGTGTGGAGAAAAAAGTGGGTCACTGATAATCAAGTTTTCTAACAAACATGGGAATTGATTTATCATTTAAAGTACAGTACATACAGGAGCTGTGTCCTGATGTGACCTTAATAAAAGAGGCCTCTCCTATGTTACTGTCACTACATACAGCTCAGGTGTTGCATGTGTTTGAGAGTGTGACTCAGCAAACAGCATGATCTAATTACAGTCAACAGGCTTTGAAAAGACATCTTTTGTAAGGTTAAACTAAACAATTCAATGCTTTCCGGTTAATTTGACCCTGTAAAGGTGCAACAGAGGAAAAAAGGAAGAAAAAGAGGATCAGATAAGACAGCTCTAACAAGTATTATACAATGTATACACAAAAAATGTTTGTACATACTGATATAAAAAGTAAAATATATAGAAAATAACATTAGCAACAAAGACTCGTTACATAATATAAAACAAACTGCCCCCTAAAATTTACTTTTAACATGTTGTGGGATTAAAATATTAATTTGCAGTATGGTGACATACTGCTGAACATCATAATTTATTTTGGCTTTCAAGTTACCAGCTATGCTTGCTTGTCAACTTTTGAATTCTCAGGTTTTTACATGTCTGCACACAGCTAATGCTGAAATCAAAAGCTGACAACTCTCTTTTGTTAATTTAGAGTGACAATAAAAAACTTGATTAAAGATTTTATGAACACACTGGCTGTTCACCATGACCAATAAGTTATGTAATTTCAGCTGTGAATGATCTGTATTTTTCACTAGTGTTCCCAAGAGTCCCTTAAGTGGCTGCTGAACTGCCTTTACTGTCACAGTCCTATAGAGAAGACACTTGTTTTGTCCCTTGAGACTTACAGACTGCTATTCTTGTTTCACTGTAAACATCCCCGCACACCTTTGTTCCCACTGAGAGTGTATGAAGTCTATTATTCCTCACATTTCTGTGAATCACATTCCTTGGCACATGAGAGTGTTATGTAAAGGCATGTCTGGCACTGTGACCAGGATGCCTGTCAATAAAGTAAAGCTCAGTCATAAACTGGACATTTACATTATCTAACTGTTTTGTTTATTTTCCCACATAAAAAGTGAAAAAATAAATAAATAAAAAACTGGGATGGTAAGCACATCTGCACGTACTTCCTCATTGGAAAATCTGGATCAGGCCTTATGCCCCACCCACCACCGCTGCTTGCACTAGGTTGACAGGTGAAACAGCAGTGCATATCAATATGATTGGCGGAGGAAATGTCAGAGAGACTCAGCCACATGTTTGAGCCTCAGTCAGACCAGAACCAGAGAGCTTTTGAGAAGTTCATTGTGCACCAAAATTGGCAACTAGAAACCGTATTAGAATGGTAAGTGTAGTTAATTGCATTGTTGTTTGTTAGCGTGCAACTAGCAGTGGCTGACAGAGTGTTAGTGGCTGTGCTAAGATGGTCAGTGTTAGAGGAAACATTGGAGAGACTCAGCTACATGTTTGAGTCTCTGTCAGACCCAGACTCTGATGAGGAGTCTGTTGTGCACCAGAACTGGCAACTAGCAGACAAATCAGAACAGTTAGCATAGTTTGCATCTTTTATTTGCTATAGGTTTGTTAGCTTGCAACTGGCAGTGACTGACACAGTGTTAGTGGGCATAGTGCAAACTTTAGCTCGCTGTGCTGACAAGCTTTGGAGTTTATTTTGCCCTCCCCTCATCCCCAATGGTTGACAGGATAGGTTCTTTAGTTATATTATGTATGGATGTCTGAATCTTTGTCATTACTTCACGGCAGTTCTAAGGTGAAAATGCGCAGCCATGGTGTTGACTGCTTATTTCAATCATGATATGTCTTGTAGTATACAAAAAACATCATATGGACATATTCACAAGGTGAAAAACATTTCATTGAAGGAGGTCGTTAACATTTTGTGCATTTACAAGCGTGTGCGGTATATGTGTTCCAAAGGTCGAGAATGAACCCCCACGCACAAAATGGTCTGACGCATGTGACCATTTGTTTTTGATGTCATAACTCCTGAGCCAACTCCATTCACTGAGACCATGACCATGAGATGGAGCTGAAAGCTTAGAAAGCTTGTGCGTAGACTAAGCTAAGATTATTTTGGTTACACATACAAAATTCTCTGGGTTCAAAGGGGCTATATGTAATTCTCTGCCACCAAATGTGGTTTCATTCTGGGAACAGTGGTGGTGGTGAGGGCCAGTAACATCACTGTTGTGTTTACAATACAAGAGGTTATAGTACGCCCTCTGAGCAGCACTTCTTTTTCAGGGCAGCCACTGCTGGTGAGAGCTCTTGGAAAGTAAAGGAATGAAGTAAGAATGTTTCTAGTAGGCTGGTAAACAAACAGCTGTTGACACCAATGTCGGCTAAGTGGCAGTAGCAAAAATGTACCTATAGCTCATTTAAATCCAAGTTCTGCATTACCGGCATCAATTGGGGGCAAGGGAGGGCCACGGCCACCCCTGAAATGTCATTGGCTGCCCTTTTGGCCACCCCGGATCTGATTGATTGAAACTCCAATGTCAGAAAAATGTCAGTGAATGCATCTACATTCGCAATTCCAGAGGGCTGTTTGCTGCCACCGTAGAGAGCACCAGCAGAGAACTGAAGCAGCAGCAAGAAAGGATTTAAGAGTTGAGTTAATGGGTTAAATGTATATTTAATAATCGCAAAACAAGACACCAAAGTATTTCAGTGTGTGATCCCTCTCATGTTTAAATAGTTATGTATAGTAGCCTATACAGTATACTACAGCATAATATAATTCCTGAAATTCAGTTGGCTTCTGATAAAAATATTTAACGATCCATGCCTATATTTCAGCCGAGTTTTTAACCCTCTTGATGATCAGGTACAAATTGAGGTTCAGGTCATCCTCAGTTTTCACGTTCAAGGTGAGCCACAAGGATCTGGATTCTTCAAAGAACTACATTTGTGTGAACTGAGTATTTAAAAGACCTGCAGCAAACACTAACTGTATCCACTCCCTTTTAATACAGAACATTTGTGTTTTTGATCTTGGGTCCTGACCTAAATGTGTTAGTGATTCCCCCAGGGTGACCACATTTACTGCTTGTGGGTCCAAGTTTTGAAGAAATGTGCCTTCAGTTACACTGATGGCATGGCTTGCAGACAAATGTCTATTTAGAGAACAAAGGAGAGATTAAAACTGGCATTTGACATCGGATATGTCTAAAGTAATCCAACAGGCACCTTTTTCAGGCTGTACCCTCATGGTGTATTGTGATGGTGTTCTTTAGGGACCAGTTACTCAGGAGTCCCTTTCGTGTCATGATGCTTCACAAAAGACTCTGGATTTCTCTCAGATAGGTGTGTCTTTTCTTTGCAGACTGTACAAAATAGCAGTGAAATTTTCTATTTACACTTTACAGCCTGAGGCCATAACAAAAACTGATCCATTACAAAACAAGACTTTCATCTCATTAAAAGATCTCAAATGATAAAACTTGTGATCAGAGAACTGATCATGGTCTTTCACAGGCCGATGAAAATTTGTTACTTGAAACTTGTTTGTGTGTATACATTATGTTTGCTACGCAACACTCTTCCTGCCAACACCCAGGACAGCAATCAAGTGTTCCTCCACTGCACAACATTATGCTCGGCCATTAAGTTTGCATTATCCTGCATATAAAGTTTTATCTTCTGCCAGACCAAATGTGAGATGATTGTTATTGGATTACTGCATTAGTTTAAAGCTGACTGTTGTAAATGTAGCATCAAGAGGAGAGAGAATCAGAATCTGATGCTCTGCTGCTAAACATCCCTATTCCAATTATACATGACAGCAAATTATAGACCACACAATCTCACAATTTTGTCTTTGAAATTTGAGCCTAAAAGCACTGATAACCCAAAAGGTGACCCACCATCTTTAAATAACATGCTGTAGCTGCAGCTCCTGAGGTGCAGTTTTCTGTCTGACGTCACTGAGCACTGGAACAAGCTAAAATCTCTCTGTTTAGGTCATTAACATCACATTAATAATAAAACTAAGCTGCAGACATAAGGCATTAGGACCAATCATTTCAAACTAACAAATAACGCCAAAACAGTCTGGAATGAACAAGTATCAGTGGAATTGTGAAGACTTTTTTGTGACAAATTATCATTGCTGGATAGCTTGATTTTCAAAATTTAAATCCAGAAACAAATGAAATGATTTTAGATTTCTTTTATTGAACTCATTTGATGAATATCTTCAATTAAACGGCAATGCAGATTGAAATAACGATACATATTGATAAAGAAATCTTCACCTATTAGTGGAAAGTAATTAAGTACATTTTACTTGAGTGCTTCGTACTTCTACTCCACTACGTTTATTTGACAAAAGTAGTTACTTTGCAGATTAAAATGTACAATCCCCAACCTTCCAACTTGTTTGGCTTGTGATCTCTTAAAATTGCATGTAGTTGGTGCCTGTTGTCACATTTCAAATGCCTGATTTGTTAAAACCAGATACAATAGTAATATCCTGCTTACATATTGATTGATTGATTTTGATCAATTTTATCATTTTTTTATATCTAATTTTTTCTTTTACTTTTGACACTTTAAATACATTTAGCTGATAATAGTTTTACCCAAGATAGATTCATATTTGCACATATATGTATAGAAACAGACAGTTCATAACCTGGTGTTATTATCCCACACACCATTACTTAACACCAGAAAAAAAAAACAAAGTCTTGAGGCAGATAGCTGGCAGTGTTTTAAAAGAAACTTCTAAAAACAGTTACATCAACATAAGGTGAGCTGGTGCCACATGTTATGTTGAACCACATTAAGTTTATTGTTTATTATTTGTTATTAGAATTCTAAATGTACAGTACATAAAATATGAAAATATAAAAAGCCCAACTCATGTTACACTATTGTCTGAGATGTTCCCTTACACGCCCCCCTGGGGGGACAACAGTATAAATGGAGAGATCTGGGAGCGAATAGCAAGACACAAAATGAAGACTTACAGGTGAGTCCCTGGAATAACTTTATCAACTCTTTTTCCAAGTAGCTTAATGCTTTTGGTTATATTTATTTATTACATACTGTATGAAAGAGATGACACCTAACTGAAAATATTTAGATTTTTATTACCATATCAACAATGGAGAAAAATGCATTTTACAAATAATGTAATTTTGTTTCTGGATTCATTTTAAATGAAAGTTGACATATAAGATATCATTTGAAGATCTTCATCTGATCAGTAATGTTTATTTCTAACTTTCTTGTGAAATGCAGTATGTGTTTGTGTCCTGTGCAAACCTGTGTAACTGAATGTAAGGATATCAATTATTTCATGTCAAAGAACTATTTTTCTTGTAAATAACTGTGCATAACACCTGACACTGCATGTCTTTTGTTTTTCTATGGAGTGACAGCTTTCTGTATGATGCATAATGAGGTTTAAGTAACTCCATTACCTTTGTAAGCTTTTCCCTCATGTTCACAAGGGTATATAAAAAATTTGGCCATTTTTGAAAAGTTTTCTTTCAAAGCACTTTCCTTTGAAAGAAGACAGTGAATGCATTGGTTCCCATTGTCTTGCTGCTTTCTCACAGGTCCACATTCAGGACAATGAGGCTGGTCATCCTTGTGTGCCAGCTTGGCCTAATTCTGAGGACTGAGGCCCAGACACCAGAAATTTGCATTACTAGTACCACAAACAGACCTCCAGGTTTGTGACATTTTCTTTGATATGTTGTTTATTTATTGTTATTTTCACACTTTTATTGCAGTTTGATTTATATCCTCCCTTTTTATATTTCTCCCAGAAAACTCTGACATAACTGTGGTCTGTGGCACTGAGCATATGGACCTGAGCATCTACATTTGCCCAGTGTACCAAGCTCTTTACAACGAGTCTCTGATGGTCCTCAATAATGAGTTAAACAAACCCGAGTGTTTTGGAACTGCTGACTGGAGCGTTGACCCACCAGTCTTAAAATTCAAAATCCCCATAAGTCAGACTGCCATCTCCGCCTGCAATAGTGACTTTAAGGTATTCTTCACAATAGCCCTACCTATTATTTTCCTAGTATTTCGTAGGAGACAGTGTGGAATTGGGGCATTTTTATCCTCAGATTTACTGTAAGGCCTCATGCTATGACAGTTAAGAAAATTTTCCAGCACATAAGAATATTAGAATAGTACAGTGGGTAGTGTGAAATGTGGTAAAAGTCTGTGTTTGGAATTAAAATCAAGGATACTACATTGAAATTTTTGCATTGCATCAAACTATGAATCATGAATGAATAACTGTTTTCACTGAAATGTATGTTTCTTTTTCAATAGATAACCAATGAGGTTGGGAGTGGAGAGTTTTCCGACTTCTCAAATGTCCAGTTTGTCAACATTTCTGGCATTGTTACCTCTATAGACCCCTCTGCGGGTATGATCACCTATCGGCCGCAGATCCTGTATAAATTCTCCTGTCGTTACCCAATGCAGTATCTCCTGAACAATACTGAACTGGGCGTGTGAGTATGCTACGTGACACTCTAAATAACACCAGCAGTGCATGTGGATTAAGCAGGACTGAACTACATTTTTACTCATTCGACTTTGTAAGGCATAATATGAATTCTGTTTCCTTCAATACAGGTCAGGTGTGAATTTTGCCATACGAGACAACAATGGTAGCTTCATCAGCACACTGAGTATGCAGCTCTATGAGGTAAGACCTGCTCCAGCTTTTAGAAATGGACAGTATTTTTGAACATTTTATAACTTGATTTTGTTCTTACTTTCCTGTGGAACAGGATCAACTCTACCAAAATATCCTAAATATCCCACAAACAGGACTCAACCTGAAGACCAAGATTTATGTTGCAGTAACAGCTACCAATTTAACAGACAGGTATGTAGGTTTTGCCAGTTTACAGGAAACCACAAGTTCTGTTAGTAAGAAAAAATACTTAAAATCCACCTGTCTGTTCTCGAAGGTTCAACGTGCTGTTGGACAGATGCTACGCAACAACAAACCCATATCCCTACCTTAACACCTATTATGATCTTTTTGTGGGGTGAGGCTCACTGATGAAGCACAGTACATAATACCTTCCACTTACTCTGACACTGAACTCCAAACTAGAGCTTTGTACTTTCCTCATGTGCAGTAACACTACCTGTCTCTTTTTTACCCAAGGTGTACACGTGACGCGCAAACTAAGGTGGAGCTCAATGGGGCGTCTCAGATGGCACAATTCTCCTTTGAGGCCTTCAGATTTGTGGAGCACAAAAATCTGACAATTTCCACTTTCTACCTGCACTGCGTCACCAGACTCTGTGAGGTGTCTTCCTGTAGCACATTACTGCCTGTGAGTCCGAACACAATTCCAAGATATTACAAATCGGTACATCGTGTAGGTAAATCGTACTGAGTTCCGTTTGTCTTTATTAAATTCAACAGAACTGTGATTCCCCAAGCAGGAGAAAGAGGGAGACCCAGCCTGTGTCAGCCAACACTACAGTCACCTCACCTGCCATATTTGTGGGCAAACAGAGCAGTGGTGCGTCTTTAGATACAAAATACAACAAAAATAACCTTTTATCTCAAACCAAGGCCACTTTTAGACCATTTTTATTTGCCTTACAATATCTTTATACTTTTATATGAAGAGTATTGCATTCTGGTTTTTAGGTTCTACATTCTTGCTGAGTCAGATGAAAGGATCGATACCTCTCTAATGCATGTACATTCGAGCCAGAGGGTGGTTAACTTAGCTTGGCATAAAAACTGGTTAGAGCAAAAGCACCACATGTAATTTATTCACTTGCATGAATTCAACAAAGGAAATATGACATGTTAATCAGTGAGCTTTGCAGGTGCTTGTAGCAGGATTTTTGTGAATATTCTCATTTGTCCAGGTCATAGTATCTCAAAGGAATTTTAAATTCCAACTATCTGGTGTGGAGACCCAGATATTTTTAATTTTAAGGTTAAAAATACCTGGGTCTCCACACCAGATAGTTGGACCAGTCCCAGCCTGGTCGGGTGCGAGAAAGAACTGATGAAGCCTCTTGGATGAGAGGTGAAACGTCTTCCTAGACAAATAACCAAGTCCAGTTGCTTTCGATTTAAAATTCCCTTGAGAGCAGGATTTTTATTTTTAAATCTTTGGACAGAGCCAGGCTAGCTGTTTCCCTGTTTCCAGTCTTTATGCTAAGCTAAGTTAACCAGCCATAGCTTCACATTAAACGGATGAAAATGAGAGTTGTATCAAATGCATTTCCCAAAATGTTAATTTTTCTTTGATCAGTTAATTGTATCAAAAATGACACAAGAAATCATCATGTCAAATACTGACCATGGTTTTGACTAAATCTTTCAGGAGATTCTCAGACTTTCATGGCTTCCCACGGTAAGAATCAGCATTATACGAATGTGATGTGTCTGTCACTGAGTGTGACTGTCTATCTGTATAAACACATTGTAATGACCTGGGTAAAATTGTCTATGATGGACTACTTTTTAGGTTCATCCTCATTTAGTAACCAGCAACATAATTAATTACACTATTGTGTGATATGTTAATGCTTTTTTTCTTCCCTGCAGGTTTGGCATCTGAGGGTAACTACAGCAGCCCTGTGGTGGCTGTAATTGTATGCATCATCATCCTAACTATTCTCCTCGTCGCCATGGCTGCATACTTTGCATTATACATCAGGCGGAGAAAGCCAATCATCCAGTAACATCCACTGACTGAGAGTGGAGCCCCTTCACTTATTTCCCATACTGCATTTTTTCCATTTCACATACAAAGCATCATAAAACAGCGGTCAGCGATTATCTATGCATGCTACTTCATAATCGTTTCGAATCACATAGTTCATTAATGTGGAGATGAGGGCACAGAATCTGCATAATAATTGTGTATTATGATTAAACTTTAGCTTTAATCATGCTGTCAGTCATATTGAAGTATTTAACTATTGGTGGCACCTTTTGTAATCAGCTAGAAATGGCTTACTTTTAAAACGTTTTCAATGACAATGATGAAGAAAGTGCTCGTGCTTTATTCTTTGACAAAACACACCATTAAACTCTCAGTTTTAACTTTGTCTCTTATGTCTGAACAAACTGAATCAGAGAGAGCAAACAGGTTGGTGGAAATGATGAATAACTGGATAATATCAGTCAAGTTGCATATGTATAACTGTTTCTGCTGTACTCTATTTTTAGTTTTAATCAATAACTTTAAATTACATTAAAATATATAATCAATACAGAAGACTGATAACTTTAATATACTGCACTGTACAGACAAAGATGTGTTGGAAAGCCAGAGTTGGTCCCAAAAGCCCCAGGTTATCTGTGTGTCATTTACTTGATTAGTTATTTATTTGGTAATATTCATCATTGAAGCAAAGTGAAATAGAAATTTGAACAGCTCCTACACTCAGTCTCACAGGGAAGCCCTGTGTCAAATTTTAGTTTAAAGACTCTTAGTATTGCAATTACTGTGAGGTTTTACAGAAATGGTGTCAATATATAATGCTGACAGTCATTCGTTGGGGACAACAAAGAGTTGAATCAGCCAAGAAAAGGTCCACAGTCACTAATCTGGTCCAAGAACCTTCAACATGTTGGGGGATGGCAGTGTTGGTCAGTTGGCCCACTACTTTGGTCAGATGACTGAAACATATCAACAACTGTTGGATGGATTGGAGATTTAGTGGTTTCCAGACGATGTATTCCGCTGACTTTTCTTGTAATGGCACTATGAAGTTCACATTTGTGGTTTTGAGTGAAATATTTCACAACTATTGCATGACTGTCATAAAATTTGGTACAGATACTTGAGTTAAGATACAGACCATGAACTGCAGCGTCCTGCAGGATCCTAATTGCGTCTCTCTCTCTTTCACATGCTGTCATCTCTACACTATCACTATCTGTTAAAGGCAAAAAATGCCCCCAATAAGACATTTAATGGAAACTTTTGTACTCATTTGATGATCCTTCATTCATCTAGCATCATCATTATAAGTTTTAACTTGTCAAATCCTTTGGTTTATGGTTGAATATCCACAAATCTGATGACATTTCCATCAGCCTCAGCTGGACATTTTGCTAATTTACATGTTACCATGCTAACAAACTAATACGTGGCATTATACCTGCTAAACATCAACATGTTAGGATGCTGGCATTAGCATTCAGTTTAAAGCTCCACTGTGCCTAAGTACAGCCTCAAAGGTCACATCAGGTATAGTTATATTATTGTAGAAAAACAGTTTCCTCTTGCATTACTGTGTATGTGGTGAGCTGGGTGGGGTCTGAGTGGATGTTTGCGGTGAGCCCAAGAGAGTGGGGGTGTCCTGAAATTAAAATTTGTTGGACTTTGACTGAGCTGTGCTGACATTTGTTGGCATGGCAAAGAACTGTAAACCACTTCTTAAACTGGAGGATGGATTTAAAAAAAATCATTTTCTTTAGTGTCTGAATATTAAGAACTTCCCAATGACAAATCGGCCTCAAACCAAAACCAGGCCAAAAAGCTATTTACTTTTTGCAAGATATCGGATACAGCTGCAGCTACCCGGTTGGTGACAAACGTAGTGAAGAACTTTAGCATTGCAGCTAAGTTTACGCCATTTAGTCAAAAAAAACCTATTTGTACTACAAGTGACAGTCAGAAGTTGTACTGTCCCTAAGCATTTTAGAGAAAAACCAAAAGGATCAGAGCTGGTTCATAGCATTAAATTAATGAACCCTGTGTGAAGATTCTTACTACAACGCTGTCCTTTCATCACCACAACACCACACCACAATAGTTTACATTTCAAAAATCCGATCCCCACTGGGGATGCTACATCCAATATTCAAATAGCTGATGTATGTTCACACATTACTAAAAAAAATTAATGAGCATGTACTATTTACACTTTTTGTTGAGGAATCATGCACATTTGATGTTGACGCCCAGCTAATGTTACTCTATTATTGGACAAGTTTCCGTTCTTACCTTTCTGTTATATTGTGGCTTTTATAAAGGAGAGATTGGAAAACAGATAGCCAGACACAAAATGAAGACTTAGAGGTGAGTCTCTTGAATAACAACTGTATTTTTCCATGCAGTCGGCCTATGCAGTAGGCAGTGTAAATAGCAACTAATATACCTAAACGAAAATACTATAATTACTGTTGCAACAATATTGTATCTTGATTTCTTGGGGGGTCAATGACAATGACAATTTTTATTCTTTGTTGATGTTTCATGTACTGGTTTTGAGCTGTTAAGAGGAAGACCATTTGGAATGATCACAGACATACTGTACATCAGGTAAATAATACAGAGCTTTTTTTTCTTTGTGTGCGTGTGTGTCATTGAACATGACTGTGGATCTTTCCTGTGCAGACAGTGCTACAGTCACCTTGCCTGCCATCCTCAACCATCCTCTTCTTTCTCACGCAGGTTTATCATCTGTGAACTGCTTCAGCAGCACTGTGGAGGCTATAATCATCCGCAGTGTCATCTTAACTATTTGTTTTTCCATCTGAACACCAGCCATTCAGTAAAATCCCCAGAGGTATATATATATATATATATATATATATATCACCAACACCCTCTCCATCATCTGTAGATTATTCCCACTACAGTGTGTTAAAGAAAAATGTTCAGGAATATTGTCATACTGTAGAAAACAAGATAAACTTTTCCATTTCACAATAACAGAAAGTTGTCAGCACTTTTCTTAGCTTACAGTTTACAGGGTTGGTTCACCAAAATAAGTAATGTAATTACTTTTGCTGTATAAGTTATGAAAAATGTATTACATTTACTGAAATGCCCCACTCTGCAACTTTACTGGCTATATTTAGGCACAGTGGTGCTTTGAGCTAAAGGTTAAGATTCATTTCTATGAACCATCAATCCATCCAAATTATGTGGCATGATTGAAAAATTTTAACCTGGAGTAGCCACTTTCCAGTCAAAAACTAGGATGTTTTTTACACATCTCTGGGTTACAAACACTAATATCAGAATTTGCAGAATAATTAAAAAACAGACTTGTTAAAGATGTTCTGTATTTAATTCCTTTAATCCCACTTGTGGTTAATACATTTAAGTGCCATAGTTCATCATATGTCAAATGTGCTGTCAAGTTCAAACTACACTTATTACAATACTGTCAAAACATGTGTTAGTCAAAGAAATAAGACTTTCAGAAGATACAGATGCTTTAGTAAATAAAAGGCTGTATGAACGGTTTGAGGGGACAGGGGTCGGTTTCTTAAAGGTCCAGTGCAATAAAAATACATTACCAAGTATTTAGTATTACTTAACAAAGGACATGCCAGTGTAACCTCAGGGAGATCTACAGCTCACTAGACAAGAGCTATAATGGTGCTGGGATAAAAAAAAACAAAAAACAGACGTACTTGGGAAAAGAAATGCTAAATTCTGAAATGATAGACTGATTTAGTTTAAGTGTGCAGAAATGTTGTTTTTCTATTTCAAAATGACATCACCCTGAACATTTTAACTGTCATTATTGTGGACATTTGAGTGACATCCCTTGAGAAAATATAATAAATAAACATCAAAAATTTTTCAGTGCAGCAGCCCATTTTTTATTGTTACCACTGTTTGCTATCACATTTCTTACTGCTGATATTTGATAATATTAGCAAAGCAAGCTGCGATCACTCTATGTCTTGATAATTTGGCTTTTAAGGTATTCAGGTAGTGAGGAGGTGTGCTGCAAACTAGGAGCAACTTTAGAAAATGAAACAGTAGATACTTAAGACTCTGGAGAGCCAAGAGTGTGTATCCAGATTCTGTTGCAAAATAAGCCTTTACACAAGAGGGCAATATGTAATTTAAACACTATAATGGTTTAACTTCACCTTTTTCAAGGTTTTCAAACATAAATGCCACTAGACAAAGAGCAGGAATGTAGTATATAGGGCAATGTACGTCATGGCCGAAAACATGCTTTTGTGAGGTCACAGTGACCTTGACCTTTGACCACCAAAACCAAATCAGTTCATTCATGAGTCCAAGTGAATGTTTGTATCGAATTTGAAGATCTTCCCCTCAGGCGTTTCTGAGATATGTTCCCGAGAATGTGCTGGAAGGACGTACAGATGTGACACATAATGCCTCCGCCTCAACATGGAGGCATAAAGACGCTTAGTGTGGATATTAATTATAGTTATACTGTCCTATGAACAGATGCTCTGCCAGAATTACCTGGGCTTCTTGTATTTCTTTTTTTACCTTTGTTACAGATAGGTCAGTTTTTAAATGTTTTTTATTGATGTATGGTTTCTTGATGACATTTCCCTGTTTGCCTCTTTGCCATTTTTTGTCCAGTGATATTCTTGCTTGAACACCCTTTAAAAGGCCAAAACATATACTCGTAGGGGTCTTTAATTTCTATTTACCTTGTTTGTCACAGTTGTGTGTCTCTCTCCAAAGGAGTTCGTTTCTTGTGTAGTATTATTTCCCCTTTTCCTGAAACACCGGTGGAGTTCCAGCAAAGATCTGAAAGAGTTCACAATGCTGCCCCCATTTCAGAAATCACTCTGTCAGGCGGTGCCACAGGTTGTTGTAAAATTACAGCCAAAGGATTGATTCCCAGTTTTTCACTCGAGTATCTTCACTTTATTTTTCATAGGATTTATGAAATCTGAATTTCAATCAGATCTTTGAAGCTATTCATTTAATGTGCTTTTACCTTTCAAACATATGTTGCCTTTGCACTTGGCAGGTGTTTTACTTGCTACTTGCTTATTTGAAAGCATTTTTTGCAGAGTTCACCATACGCAACGGGAGTACGTCCTCCACCCATTCATTAGGGGAAGCAATCATGCGCTCCCACAGGGCCACCTCATAGGGAGTGGAGTCCATCCAATCCACCACTGCTCCATAACTTTTGCCTACAGAGAGAAATAAAAGCATTAAAAACATCTCTATTTACTTATAACCTGTGTTTTTTATTACTTGGCCATTAATACAGATCTTGGAAATTTACTACTTGTGGACCAATATGTTTAGCTTGAAACTCAGTTCATACATTATTGCCATTCATTTTCACTTTCATAGCTTTTATTCTGTTTTATAATATTTAGCATTTCATAATAGAAGTGAATGGGAAGAATGCTTAGATTTACTGATATATGAACTTGTTTCTCTTCTACATACATTGATCTAGAAATGTTAATCAAGCCTTGAACAGGTCACAGCCTAGCTAAGCTCAAGCTCAGGTTTCTGATTTATTCATACTCTTGTGCATACTCTATGAATTTAAATCAATTTTACCAACTGACACACAATATGCTGGATAAAAATCTCTGTATAGTAGTCAGTGAATGCAGATTATGTGAATGATTTGATGGGTCAGTCACTGATGCTGCACAAAGACAAGCCTTAGTATCACACCCCACTATGGCTGCCTGACAAATTTTCACGAGAAAATGCAATTTTCTATTTTACATATAAACCAATGTGATGTTCAAGAACTGGATGGACCTCTCCCACCAATACCTGTTCCAGCTCCAAGCCTCAGGCCCCCCAGCAAGTTGCTTGCTAGCCTGTCTCGGTCCCAGACAGTGAGCTCCACACATGCTTCTGTTAGATCTGCCTCTCTGATGCCGTCGTACACCATCGTGTGGTTAAACACTGGGTCCACTGTCCTCCGGAGCACGCGTGTCTTCTGCCGACTCTTCCTGCTTGTGTCTGGCAGCACAAAGCTTGCGATGACAAGGGAAAAAAGGAAACATGCTGACTCATACAGCAGAAAACATCAACTGGTTCTTATTTGTGTCAATTCTGAGCATACCACTTCACATATGGGTCAATGGTGGCCCTGATTAGAGGCAGGTTCTTGCATTCTTTCACCCAAATGTGAATTTCTCCAGTGTTGGGACCATCTTTAGCTACACCTATAAAGGAGTAAATGACACACAAAATGTTCATGAACCTGTGATTATGCTGCCCCAAAAATCAGTAACTATATTTTTGCTTGATCAAAACCAAGTTAAGATGTGAATCTGAACTTCTGACATTCATTTTATCATTTTATCTCTAAATAATTTATCTAAATCCAGAAAAATTAAGAAAACTATGTTTTTGGTTCCTTACTGCGATTGCAGTGAGTGTAGTTAAGTTGGTCTAGCTTTAAAACACGTGTGTGAGTTGTTAATTAATTATGTTTTATGATTTCAATATAAATATTAATTGTAGATGGACAAGCAGACACCCAGCAAAACAGATACATTTATTTCCTACAAAATATAAATATATATATATATATATATATATATATATATATATAATAATTGATATTAGTATATATGTAATAAGGTAATTATCACTGGATTACTTTGATACTGAAGAAAGCTAAAAAATTTGAAAATTCTCTGAGAAGTTCTGCAGTTCTAAAGAGCATCATTTCTGAGTGAGTCATTTCTAAGCTTGTTTTTGGAAATTATTATTTGCGAGGGACACCAGAGATAATAATATAGTTTTTAGAACATCTGAATGTACCTGTCCCTTTCACCTCATGCAGTATCTTTGTCTTGTGTCTCTTCTTCTGTGTCTCCCCCCGCATATCTCCCCCACCTCCCCTACAATTTAAACCTCCGGAATATAACCTCACTCTTTGTAGATGGAAACTGACATAATGCTACAAACAATAGCTCAAATTACAACATCCCATCCAAATCCATTTTTACCTGCCCAACCCAAAAAAAAAAAAGGTAGCTAAATTATTTTAAATTGTAGAGTAAGACTGTGCACAGACCTTCACTGTGGGTGATCTGTGGCAGGAAACGTATGGCTAGCCTCATCTCTCCTCGCCCATTTGATGGCACTGGAGTGGGTGTTGTCTGAAACGTTTTACAGAGGATACATTACATAAACAGTCCATCCAAAAATCCATCATGAAGCTCCAAGATTCCTTTGTACACAGGTTACACAATAACTACAGTGCATGTGATATAACCAGCTCAAATAGACTCCAGGGAAGTGAGCGGGCTGACCACATTCTTAGATAAACTGTGGATAAGGCAGCCTGTGTGTGTGTGTGTGTGTGTGTGTGTGTGTGTGTGTGTGTGTGTGTGTGTTTGAATTCTTACCCTTGCTTTCAGGGCTAAGTCGTTCATCTGGGTGTGGTCAAAGTCCCACTTGGAGAGGTCCACGTCTACCTCGCCCAGGAAACTGTTCCTGCCAAAGGTGTCATGATGCCAAACGGAGAGAATGAGCGTCTGAGTTCTGAGGTACTCCATGCGAACACGATACTGTGAGGACAGAGAAGAGGGAGCTGCTTTTGTTTGTGGCATGGCAGTGTGAGAAAGTAACTGTGTGTGTTTTGTACAGCTGGTTATATATACAGCTGTTGTGTGTATCTGTGGATACTTACTCTGAGGATCTCATTGAAAGTTGGATTTAGTGTCTTCTTTTTTACAGATGTTTTCCTCTTTCCCAGATTAGCTTTGTCAGGTACCAGGTAGCTTTTGACATAACTTAATAACAAAAAAACACAGTTAGAAGCCAAAATTTACTTTTGACTCACATGCCAACAACTGATAAACTAAAATAAATTACAAATTACACTAACTAAATTAGAGTGTCTATTTTGTAATTTAAAGGGCAATATTTATAGACAATATGTTATGACTAAGTCATACATCATTAGAGTATCTTCTGAAAATGTTATTTACAATTGTGCAGATGTATTTATTGATCTATCCCCTGCAAACGTTCAGTGTTATTTAGAAAATAAGGAATGGAAAGCTGCACACTCAAACTAACATTTTGGCACACTGCTCTCTTCACCTTCTTACACTCCTACAGTAACTTAAAGCCCTTGAAAACAAATTAGTTCTCTGTAACAATAAATAATAATTATTTATTAATACAATAATACAATTTTAATTTATTGAGACTTTGACCTTAAAAAACTCACATGCTTCATTGGTGCTGTGTAGGAGTGACCAAACAACTGATCAAGTATCATCAAATCTCAACTCAAATGTTTGTAAATCCCAAGTCTGGCCCACTTGTAGCCTTATTCTGGTTGGGCGATTTATAGCCATGTTCTGATTGGCCAGTTTGTAGCCCTGTTCTGATTGGATGATTTGTAATTGCATTCTAATTGGTCGATATGTCGATATTTGTAGTTCCGTTCTGATTGGTTAGTCGCTTTGCAGCTCTATTCCAATTGGAATATTATATGGAATATATATTATATTGGAATATTCCAGGTGAACATTTGTACCAAATTTGTTGAAATTCCCTCAAGGTGCTACTAAGATTATCATGTTCACCAGGCCAAAACCGAGTTTTGTGAGGTCACCCTGACCTTGACCTTTGACCACAATCTTATCAGTTCACGCTTCGGTCCAAGTGAATGCTTGTGCCAAATCTGAAGATCCTCACAGCGTTACTAAGTGTCTCATCGCAACAATGTGTCGGACTGACAAACAACCTGAAAACATAATGCCCCAACTGTTGCATAAACTGTGGCATAAAAATACATCAACTTTGCTGGTGAAATGATGAAAACTGTTGTAACTTCATGTCCATGTAAATCACCATTGCCAATACTGCATTTAGAAACTAATTGTGAAAATCTGTTTTCAGAGCCTTTAAAATAAAAAAGACTGCAATGGAGTTATGGGTGTGCGGCTTTGCCCTCCTGTGTTTGACGTCTTCTCACAGGCCAACACCTCTCTAGAATAGTTTTTTTGTTTTTTTCTTCAGGTCATCAGTTATCAGTGAATGAATGCTACATACAGTATGAAATCATTTATGTGAGATGGATTTAAGGTACAGTACTCACGGATCCGAGCGACCCCTCTTAGGGTCGACTGCAGCCAAGTCTCGGCACTCAGCCACAAAAATGTGAAACTCCCTGAGCCTCTGAACGTAGTTGATGGAAAACTGGATATTTCCCTGAACCTCCACATTCCCAAAGTCCCCGCTGTACATGGTCATTACACTTCCACTTAGCTAGAAAAACAAACACAAACAAGCAACCCATCATTTTACATTAGCAATGAAAACTGCAATTATAACAAAATTGTTTTTTTGGCCAATTTGTGATTTGTGTTTTCTAAAAATCTCATCTGTCTCTCAAAAATAGACGTCAAGGACAGCTTTTTTTTACCATTTCAAAGGGGATCTCCACTGATTTTACACATTATCAAAGTCTGTTTACAGGTTGTAGAGAGTACTACTGCATGCTGAATGTGGAAAAAGGTGTATAAAACCCTTTGTGGCACCAGGGAGAGCTGTGTAAAATTTGGTAAATGGCTGGTTGGGACTGAAGACTTCAGGTTTAAAGACGAAAAAAATCTGGGAGTCTGGATTGAGACATAATCTCTGCTTGAGACTGGTGTCTTGCGTCTACACTAACTGTATACACCTGTACCCCTGATTGAACTGTTGGTGCCCTGTATTTCACATAGAAAAGCTCCAGTAAGTGGACAGGTCCCGCACCTCAAAGGAGGCGCAAGTTTTCGAGTGCAGCGTCCTCTTTGACTCATTGTGGCGCTAACGGACTCATTACTGCCCCACGAGGTATGAGGAGAAAAAAAGAGAACGGCAACTTTAGTGCCTGTTTTTGACCCAATGGCCACAAGGGGCAACAATGAGCCTATTTCACACTTGAAAACACACTTGAACAACAACAAAGACAAGATTCATGCTTTATCTGCAGTGTTTTTTTCAAGCAATATTTTTGGTGTTGCGAGAGAAAAGACCTTAAGGATGAGGACAAACTGGCTGATTTTGCAGATGTTTTTTGTAAATGCATCTTGTTAACCTCCCAGCACACAGCCACTAACCACAGCTTTTCCATGGGGTTCTCCAGGAGTGACTGGTTAGTCCCTACAATGAGTCTAATGGTGATGGAAATATTGTTTAAACTCTTATAAACTGAGGGGGGCATTATGTGTCTTGTGGACTGAAACAGTGATATTACTCTTAACAATAAAATGAATTACAGGTTAATGTCAGTCACAATTTCGGCCAACAAGTGTGTGAACATGAAGCATGCTCATGTGTGAGCGAGGCCTGCTGCTGTGTGTGAACATACAGAAGACACAGACGCCATGCCAGAGGAGCTGGTGAGGTTAGTCATCGAGTTGCCTGTCATTAGTCTTCCTCTGTGGTAACTGTCCTCGCAGGTGGAGTCAGTGTCCCTGCCGGCATCCTGCAACACAGACAGCAGGCACAGAAAGCTCTGTGCACAAGGAGGCAGGGCAGGCTTTGACCTACTGGACTAAAAGATGTAGGGGTGGTTTTACCTCCTTCTGTAAGAACGAAGGAACTGATTTGCTCATCTTCTTCAGGTGGTCTGGATCCGAAAATAAGGATGAGGAGGGTGATGGGATGGACGAGACTAAAAAGAGGTTGATTGGAAAACAAAATTACTTAGAATATAGTCTTTACTAGACTGCCAGTAGCAAAAATATCCATAACGAAAAGGATGTGGCAATTTTTACCGTCACTCATGCGTCTGATGTCAGAAGTTGGGTCCTGTCTTCTTTCTTGGCCTGTGAGAAACAATCAAAGGAATCTCTGTCACCCAAAATTATCAGTGACTTTGGGAATATTTTTGACTTGGAAGTTGATGACATGCTCACGTGGTGATAAGGATGCTGTGATGTCCTCCATGCTTTTGGCCAGATTTTTAGGCCGAGCCTCTGCTCGCCTCAACGCTTTCCTTACAGGGTTTTGGCCGTCATCATCATTTTCACCTACAGCTCATAGCGGAGGAACAAAAGCTCTGATTTACTGAGTTTGTTTGTTAGACAGTTTGCCATGCTCAAATTAGATGATGCAGCCATTGACATGACAAAAAACAATGACACTGAACAGACAGTATGTTTAACAGATGACTGAAGATTATTTTTCATTGATCTGTCTACATTTGCTAACATAAAATGCTGCACGTTATAATGTAAATACTGAGTTTGAGGGATATGCAGGTATAGCCCTTGCTTTGAAACCATTAAAACAAATGGGAAATAAAGCTGTCATGTCACTGAAGTTGGAGTTCTGTAAAACATTTCTTTTTCTGTGAGGTGCCTGTAAAGTTAGAGATATGTATCACCAAGCCCACAAATTAAACATGGGCAGCTGACCATAGGTACACACTCTGTTTACATAGATTTGCTAATGCCAACTCAGATAATCCAATGCGGACATGATCTCAAGGATACTGTTGGATGCAACACAAAGTCATACTAAACTGTCCATGACTATGCAAACAGCAGGAGTGTGTCAACTTCAAAACGGGTTAAAAGCTGCTTTATTTTCAGTTCATTGAGAGAATTATGTAAATATGAAATTTTATAAAACTGAAAAGAAAACTGAAAAGAAACCAAACCAAAACGGTTGTTTTCCTTACAGGGTAACGGTAATGTTGACTGTATAGGAGATCAACATGTTCTTTAAAGCTTGACCTTAACTTGTTCTGTTCTCAATATTTACTCCTGGTTTGATTTTTAATCAAATTTATTATCACTCTTCACTGAAATGACTAAAAACAGCTGCTTGTGTTTTAATATTCAGTATCTTAATCTTTCGAGATAAATGAAACAGCTTCACTGATTAGAAACATGTTCATCTACTTCAAAAGATCTTTGCAAAAGATTAAATTTAAATGTTCCTGTTGTGTAAATGCCAACTTTAAACTTCCTGTTTCAGCCAACGACTGACTTCATTAGATAAAAATGGCGGTTTCAAGAACAGCTTGTATTCAAATATTAGTTGACATTAGTAATATGGTTAAGGTAGCAGGAACAGCATGTTGACACGTAAATTCTTTTTTTCTTTTACATAAAAACTGCTTCCGTTTTTTGTATTACACTGTAAAAGAAAGCAAAAACAGAGGTTGGTGCTCACGGTTTGAACTATTCCTCGAGATGGACCAGGTTTCTGACGTGCTGCTCACAGATGACTCCTGGCCAGTGTCCGAACTGCTGTAGTTTGCCCACGGGGGGCGCTGACTTGACTTGTTGACCTTCCTGCTGTAACGTTCCTCCGAGCTCACTGGGGTGCTGGCTCTAACTGGCCCGCTCAGGTCAAATTCATACCCGGACTTGCCTTCTGACCCCTCGTCCTTCACAGCGGGGGCGAGCGAGGTGTGGACGCTGGTCTTATCCGTCATGCCCAGGTAATGGCGGTAGTCTCTTGGAACAAACGCTCGTGCACGTGGGGCCAGAGTCTCAGTGTCTTCAGTGTTTTGCCTTTGCTTCCTGCTGTGGGAGTGGACAGGGCTCACATCCATTTTAAGCTCGCCTTGATCTTTTTCATCAGAAACAGTCAGCGAGAACATGCTCGTGGCACGACGCAAAGAATTTCCACGACTGCTTGAATTGCTAAAGCTGTCTTTTCTGCTCTTAGGAGAACGAGTCTCTTTTCCTGAGCTGCTTTGTGGTTTCGTGGATTTCTCCTCTCGACCAGAGTCTTTCGAGCTCCTTCTGGACTCACCTGTTGTATAATTGGACAGGTTGTTTTTGCCTTCGTGCATTGCTCTGGACCCTGACCCCATCTGTCTATCATGTGGCGACTTGGATCTGCTCTGTGGAGACGCAGATGATTTCACGGCAGCTGGTCTTGTTCTCTCAACAGTGGAGGACAAGCGGTAAATCTCTGGGTCAACACTCTTTAACTCCAGAGATGGAAGCTGGGCACTTATTGACTCTTTCCTTTTAGGGCTTTTGGGTTTGTCAAAGGAAAATGTTCCCTTGGTATCTGATGTGGCCTCGTCCCAGAACTCGCGGAGGGTGTTGAACTGTGTTCGGCTTGTACTGAGGCTCGGGGATGACTTATCTATTCTCTGATTCAAAGGAAGAACAGTAAAGTTATGATGATTTCTATCTGAGTTTTCCTCATCGCTGCCTGAATCATTTCCAATTGACCTTAGATCAAACTCTGACTTTGTAAATCTTTTGTTCAGTTTTGCCTGATTTGCACCACGAGCGACTTTACCTTCCCCAAGAGTTTTAGGTTTGCCGGTGTAAAACATGGGCTTGTTCCTATCCTGCTCCCAGAAAGATTTGAGCTGCTTGATCCTCTCTGCTGTACTTTCCTGATGTGGTAAACTTGGTCTATTTGATTGAGAATTATTAGTTCTATCTTTATTAGACACGTCATCTTTTCTTTTGGGAGACATGCTTGATTGGATACTTTGGTCTTCGCTGTTTCTCCTCTTTACGTCTTCACTTGAACCTCTGCGAAGTTGCGCTTTAGAGGAGGTTGAAACATCATTCCCACTTTGCTTGTAGTCCATATACGGGCTGTTTCTGGAGTAATAGAGCTTCTCAGAGTCCGGAGTGTCCCTTGCTTGGACACATGTATCCAGCTGAGACACAGGCACAGTTTTTGACAGCTCTTCCTGGAGAGGGCTTTCTCTTGTTTGGGAAATACTGTCAGGTCCTAAATTTGATTTGACTGAAGGGACGCTCTCTGACTCTGGACTCAGTCTGGACTGGATGGCCACCTTTGGCTGCGGACTGAGTCTGGTTACACATAAAATCTCAGGTTCTGAGCCTTTTCTGTCAGCCACTTGGGGGCTGGATAGCAACTTGAAATAATCTGAGTTGTTTGGTGGGTCATTATTGTTCTTGTGAGATAAAGTGTTCTTCACCAGACAGTCTACCTGTTGGTTATTACTTAAGTGAACATTGTCTGCAATATCTTTCTGTGGACTGATTACCAGCTGTTGCTCTCTTTCATCTCCATGATTTGAGGCATACTTATCATAAATCCCTCTCCCACTGCATATTCCAGATGGCATATCGGACACTGTGTGGGGTTTATTCATGTTCTCCTCATCTTTCTCTGCGGGGCGGTACATAAGTTTTTGTCCTTCGTCGCAGGGTGTGATTGATTTGCTGATAAGTATTTTAGGGCCCACGTTGCTTTTCTCCCAGAATGACTTCAGGTGAGAGATTTTGGGTGGTTGGCTTTCATCGTCATTATCTTTCACTTCCTGTAACCGAATTCTTTCTCTGGTATCCTTCTGCACCTCTTCTTGTGTTTCAGTCAGTTCCTTGTTGCCTGTTTTGTCTGTTGCTCTGACCTCTCTACCCTCATTAGTCTGTCTTTGGAAGTGGCTTCTCTTCATTTCAAGAGTGTCCTTCTTTTTATCACTGATAAAATCCTCAGCATCTTTTCTAACTGAATCTTCACTTCTTAACTTGCTGATTTCTACGTGTTTATCAGAGCTCTTTGTGGCCTCTGGCCCGTCTTCTGTATTCAGCCAATCATTGCTGTCTGTGCTGCGGCTGAACCAGTCCAGCACCTTCGCAATGGAGTCCTCCTCTTCACCAGTGGGACTGGTTGCCTGAGTGGTTAACTTGAACACGTGTTTCTGATTTGATTTCTTCTGTGTTTGTTGATCAGACTTATCAATAAAGTTGAGATCATAAGATACAGGAGGATCTGGATCTGAAAAGAAATGTATGAAAGGAGATCTTAATGGATATCAATGAAGAAATAAAAATAAAAAAACTCAAGGGTTCCCCCCTTGAGGGCCGGGGTCCCAAGAAAAATCAGGGGTCACTTGATAAAAACAAACAAAACAAACGCACTACACAGAATTATGCCAAACTTTCTTTTCATTTTTCCTCTAGTTTTTGATTTTCTCTTGTAAATTTCTGCACACTTTCTCCAATCAGACCTCAACAGTCTGAGAAGAAAATGTCACATCTTCAGGTTGAACTGCTCACAGCTCTTCTCACAAATAGCCTCATCTTAAGGGCCCACTTGACAGAAAAGTTTGGAACCACTGCTTTATTTGACACGAAATAAGTAGTTCAAACATAACTTTAACAAGAGTACTTGAAGTCTGTTCCTGGACTTACCCACGGTGCTTAGGGTCAAACTCAGCTCCTCCTGCCTCACTGCAGTTCCCATACTGCTGCTGTGTTCTCTGTCTGAGTCCTGAATGCTGCTGGTGTGCAGGATGACTGTATTCACCCCTGCGTGTTCTCTTCGGGTCTGGTCGTCTCTTTCATCGCTCCTCTGTGGGGTTTCTCTCTCAGTTGACACATCACCTCTGATGCATGTGGCTGGTCTGAAATTGCACAGGTAGTTTTAATTAGGTTTTATTGAAGATTTGGGGAAAAGACTCACAAGGAATTTTCCACTGACCTGTCTCTTGTTATGGTAGGTGGGTTCCTCTCTTTCTCCAGACTGGAATTAGAGGAAACCTGAGACACACCAGACAGTGGCTGCTGGGAGGTTTCATTTGCAGAACCAGAAGGCTGAGCAGGCTTAGATGCCTGGTTCGACACTGGCACTGCACTTTTCTGAGGCATTTCATCTTGGCTCTTCAGGCAGGACTGGGTAGAGCTCCCACTGGAGCCACGCTGGAGGCTTCGTCTTGGGGCAGGAACAATCCCCATCAACCCTACTTGAGCGTCTAACCCCAGGCCGTTGGTTTCTGACTGGCTGCTGCGACGTCTTGAGAGAAACGTCCTCTTCTTTGGCACTGGTTTGAACCCGACAGAGGAGCCCTCTGATGTGATGGAGCCCCCTGAAGTCTGACTGGCATCTCCTGCTGAGCGATTCTTCAGTGGAGATATGGGCTCTGAGGGAAACACAGAAGAAAGATAACATGGTCATTTTGCCATCACAGATCCATTTCTGCACTGCTATTACTTCACACATTTAGTTTTTGTAGTTATTCCCCATTTAGCTGCCTTACAAATGTGTGTGTTTTAAATTTGGATTCAAACCTGTCTCAGATGACTCATGGTCCCGACTGGTCGACGTGTCATTATTATTCTCAGGTGGCTCAACAACAATAAGGGATGCACGGTTGAAAGGGTTGTGCCTTGGCTTGTAGGAAGATGAATAAATTTTATGTTTTACATAACAATGGCTGCAATATACAAGTTTGCACCAAAGAAAGGAAAAAAAATTATCAAAAAAAGGCCAATCTGTTTTCTAACACAGATACCTACCGTTCTTGGAGAGCGGACTGCTGAATTTAGATTCTCTTTTTCAGTGTCACTAGAGATAAAAATTGAAATGTTTAGTCGGGAAAAGTCAATTCAAAAGAAATACAAACACTAGACATCATCAGAAGAGGTTACACAGGTGAATAACATTTTAACAAGATGTGTGTGCAGCTCAAAAGTATAGCCTACTTGTGTGCATGACTGGGGCTTGCTGGCTCGTAAATAACGCTGATATCAAGACGAAAATATTTACCTGAGCAAAGCGACCAAAATATCAAAGAACTTCAAAAGTATGAGCGAACACTCAGTAAGATCAATGCACAATAACTGGTATTTTGTGGCTGAATAAAGGAAATCAAATCTTTAATTAATTTATTGGATTTAAAATATATTTCATGCAGTAATAAAACACAGGAATTACACTGTTAAACAATTATCACACTGCAAATAGAGTTTAGGCAATTACATTCTTGGTTCTTTTGTGTGTTTAGGAAACTTGCAACCCTCTGCACAGAGAACAGAAGCTTGGCCAAGCCAAATATTGACTATACTGTTATATAAGGCTATTAAACGTGTCCTTGCCATGGCACAAAGTTACGTCACTACACATACATTTTGTGTTGTTTGGTAGGTTTTAGTCACAGAACGCATTCTCCACTGGAGGAAGCTGTGCACTATGACGAAGTAAAGAATTCTGCAATAATGAAGTTACTCTAAAAAAACAAAAAAAAAACAAAGTATAAATATATCATCAGAGGCGAAATAACGACTGTTATTACCCAAATCAGTACCACAGGACAGTAATATACTGAGGCTCTGGTAGAATTTCATTCCAGAAATAACATCAACACTGATAACAACAGTCACTTCTCATTCAGAGTAATTAGCTGAGGGCTCGATTGAGTTAAACACTTTGCTAAACTCTTGATCTGTTTCCCTTCACATGTCAGACCACATCCTGAACCGCAAAGAAGAGTAGCTGCTGCTGGGCTATGACACAGACATATTCCCAGTGAGCACCACCTATGTTTACACAGGCTGAGTCACAAGACACCACAAATACTGCACATGCAAATACACACTAACAGACTGAGAGAGAGAGAGAGAGAGAGAGAGGGAGAGAGGGAGAGAGGAGCTGCTAGGGGAGTTTTGTGAACTACGTCTTCACTCTGATAGATTTAAGAAAACACCCATACAGGACTTAAGTAAGTGTGATGAGTTATGTGTTCGTTCAAGTGAATTCAATGAAATGTTTACATGGAGATGTGACTCTCTGCTTCAAGTCCCCAAACCTTGTTAACAGGTTGACACATCATTTCTCAGACCACGCTGAACGAAGCCAGCACTGTGGCAAAGCTAAACAAGAATATGAAGACAATGAAGAGGTTTGAGACAGACCGATGGGTAAATCTATGAATAAGAAATCATTTTGTACTTTATCTCCTTTGGCTGTAGGGCGTCCAAACATCTAGAAGGCTTTGGTGGAGCGACGACTTCCGAACCTCGACTGCCGGGTGTTTTGGACCTTTCGATTCTGAGAGACCCATCTGCTGGAGAAAGAGGAAAGCTGAGCTGAGCTAATCTAGTTGGGTTTTTTTTTTCACCTGTTGTCCAGCAGTGGGTTTGTTTTTAGATTTCCACAGTTGGCAACAATCTGTCGCAACAGGATAAAATGTTCGCCTGGGGTGAAACCAATATTTATATCCAATATTTTCACAAACTGTGAAACTTTACTGCAGCCTTCTTCATTGCTGCGACATACGCAAAGTCCACAGTGCAGGCATGCACAATGGCTGGTATAGTCTCAGAGGGGGGTTGGATTCAAACTTTAGATTTGCCCTGGCCAACATTTTAACCTTCTGGGCAGAAAGCATCATGAAAATATCTCTAATAAAAATACCAGGTGAAAAAAACTGAACCATGAGAGCTGACTCATAAATGTGCTCTAAAGAAATCTCTTTGTCAACAGTGGAGAATAAACACACCTAGACCAGCAGCTTTCCTCTGTTTCATGGAGGCCAGGATGATTTCCGAGCCGTGGATTTTGTCCTCGTGCCTGCGAGACTTGGCCTCATAAAACCACTCTCCGGTCAGGTACTTCAGCTTGCTGTCTGACTGTGAGCTGCTGTTCAGTATTTTCTCCAGTTTCCTGTTGGGAAGACACAAAAGAGAGAAGTGAAGAGGTTTTTCTCTAGAGTCATTTATAGTTCTTTCATGCACTATGTTAATCCTACCTGAGTGCCATTTCATTTTGAATGGAAGTTATTTAAAAAAAAAAAAGTAGACATGATATTGTGCCTCTCCAGCATGGTGGCTGCAGAGACAGGAGAAGACACTCTATTGTCAATGAACAAACACAAGACAACATTTGCTCTGAGCTGCACTGAATGGAGAATCTGACACCATTTATATTCAGTTTGAGCAGCACTAATATGAGGTGAAATATAAAGCCAGTGTCAGACAAAGAAGAGACAAACCACCGCAGGGTGTTTTGAAGTTGTTCACACCACATGCACAAATGAGTTTCTGTTCAACTGGACACAGTTTTGTTTAAGATTTATGTTGGAGGAGGGACTGAAGAAGTAGGCTTAGAAGATTAGGTGTCATTCTGTTCTATGATTTTTGTTATTATCATCTCAATTCTCTCATTGATTTATTTTACTTTAAACTTAATTCTCTTCTCTTTTATTTTTCTTCTGCTTCATTACTTCTACTTTTCACTGCTTTATCATCAGCCTAATATAACATGTGCACATGATGCCTCAAAGGAAAAGAACTTTCCATCAAGTTAAAATTGAGTTAAAGAGAGAGAGAAAAAAAAAAAAAAAAGAAATTCCTGCTTCTTTAAATCACCACTCAAACGCATCTTAATACTGAACCACAACAGTCATGTGAAAAAAGGGTAGCACATTATTACAGGCTGTTGGCTTAATCCTTTTACACTAGACTGGTCAAGACACAGCGAGCATTCAGCCTCCCGCTGATAAAAAAGCCAGCCGGCCAATTCCATTAAACTCACAAAGAAAAGCGCATTGTTTCCTGACATTCTTGACTCTTGAAATTGAAATGAAGCACATCCTCTAAGACGGTGCATCTGTTTTTGTTGTTGTCAGTTTACATGCATTGTGACCGGGAATTAAGAAGTTTCTCCTTTTTTGGAAGAAGTCAAAACAGACGTCTTGGTCTGTTGTTTGCCCTGAACACACAATGTGAGCAATGTCTGAGCCCTCCCAAAGGGTCAACGCAGAGCTCGGGAACAGCTGATGGTAAGTTTAAACGGCAATATCAAACATTTATCTTTAACTCCAGGCTGGGAGGAGGCAGATCAGGATTTTCTGGCTGTTAAATTCAACTGTGCGGTCATCAAGCTCTTCACAGGTGAGGTGTTCCTCACCATCTTGCCTTTAAGGGTTTCTATTCCTGTCTGTCAGAGCAGCATGATCCCCTCCTCTGTGCCGACTTGAACTTGGCTGTAATCTAATTGCTCATCTCACATTGAGGCTTCTAAGCGATGGGGGCAACTTGTGTATCCGTCCAAGCTGTTATTGTGTTATTCTATTATGGCCAGACAAGATTCACCGTCAATGGCATGTGTACTGCCCCACAAAGGCCTCGTGTCACAGGACGGGCATGGGAGTTCTTATTAAATCATTAAAATGACATTAGATGAATAACATGACATTAGCTTAAATGCTGGCCCATATCATTTCAGCTCATGTAAAATAACTTGAGTAGAACAGAAACAATCACTCAAGGTTTTCAGAAACGGATTCTTCTGTTTGACCGAAGCCGCCCTGAAAGAAAAACATGTTTCTACCTGATTCTTTCATCCTCAGCCTTTTTCAGTTCAGCATCCCTCCTCAGCACCGTCATTATCACCCCCTGCTCCTCCTCCGTCAGGTGGCTCAGGTCGATCATGGTTCCTCCTCCTGCGTCTCTCAGCGGGCAGATGTGGAAACCTTCGGCAGCAGGGAACAACCACCAGCTGGGTCTGCCACTGTCAGACAAGACATGTGGAAACAAATTCACGGTTTCATCCTAAAAAAAAACATGTTGAAACATGTTTTTGCTCCCACGTCCCCATATTTTATAGCTATAGCCTTTTTTGAAAACTTTCCTGTCTGAAAATGTGCACAGTAAATTTTAACAGTCATAAACCGTTGTTTGGTGAGTGGTGTCTCAAAATAACTGACCAAAGCACGACATGCAATTCTTACATGACCACTGAACTGCAGCTTCTTTCATACAACATAGTTCTGATTGTGGATAATGAAGGCACCCATTAGCTCCACTCACACCCGAAACATCTGCAATACTTGAAGCAGAGCCAGCAATTCCACCAAATGAGCTGTGACCATCAAGTAACTGAGTAGATTTACTCAATTGCTCTACTTTAGATACTTAAATGGAATATTTTCAGGTTGCTGCATTCTTCTACTGCACTGAGGGAATTTAGTTTTATTCTTTAAACTTCTACGTTACACTGTGGTTACATGTAACAATGTAGATTAAGGTTATACATAAAAAATAAAATACAATCCATTATTATAAATCAAACACCTGTGACACCTTCTAAATAAATAGTCTAGTTGGGGCCTTTTATCACAGTCATATCCACCAAAGAGATATTTCCATTCAGAACTTCTTACACGGTTTCATTTAAAGAACTATATCTGAAAGAGGTAACATTATAAGACATTTTATATATATATATATAAAAACTTTTCTCACGACCCTTCATATTTATCTTGTGATAATTAGGAGGGGCCTGACCCTTAGGTTTGAAGTCACTGGCCTAAACTAATTAACTGTATATAATGTAGTTAAAACTAGCTCCACTTCGAGCAGCTACACCAGTAAAATGCTACCTTTATTAAAAATCTAATGTCATGAATAATAATGTATCAGCCACTGGGGACATTTTACTGCAGAACGTTTACTTTTGATACTTCAGGCACATGACCTATACCTGCATACACTTGCTTATATATGCAGACCTGTAGTTGTAATAGACAGTTTTTACAATGTTCCATAGCTACTTAAACCAATGTAACAGATCTGAATACTTCTCCAACCCATGAAGTATTGAAACGTGTCGTGTGTGTTCCTTTTGCATGTTTATTCAGGAAACTGGTTATTCACACTTATTATTCACACAACAGGTAAGAACTCTGGCTAAAAGACAGCTCTATAGCCACACTCAATGACTGTCTGAGACAACAATATCATTGCAGTTTTCTATAGAAAATGGGAAAAAAATCAGTCACGTTTATCTTTAACTTTGTTAATTGTGTTTTTTTTTTTTATTTTGTCAAATGGATTCGACTCAAATACAAATGTAGCGAGGTGGATAAAGTCTGTAACCACAACTGTACAAAAGTTTACAAGAAGAACAACTGATCGTAATGGATAGTGAAAAGGCAACCAGATGAACAGATAAACAAAGGAACCACAAGGCCTAACATCTGCCATCATGATGTTATCATATCTGCATTATTAACACAATATGAATATTTCATTTTTTAAACATCATGGTCACCATCAGTGCTGGTTTACGCGACACTCCTAGTTTGAGCGTTTTATTTCTATGTTTAAGATAAAATGTAGTGTAGTCATGCATGTTATTGTACAGCTACAGAGATAAAAGTGAATCAATTTAAGGACACAGGACTTTAGAGGAAGCACACATTGCAGTTTTTACCAGTGTCTAGAACTAACTATTTCAAATCTCTACCTTAAATCATGAGAATAGAAGATTTGTCTTTGCAGCCATTAGTTAAGTCAAAAGTTAAGGCTGGTAATTATTAAACCATGTAACTGAAGGTATTTTCTGGTTTCCTTTTCGTCCTACACTCCACAGTGTCTATGGTCCTGTTCATAATGTAAGCAGACTTTCAGAAAAGTGACACAAGTTCAACAGTTCCTTCCTTGGAGACCACTTTCCTTGTCTCAAGGTGTCGTTTACTTTCTGACTACGAGTGTTTCTTGAGTGGCCTACCTTACACCTACCTTACACCTACCTTACACCTACCTTACAGGTCGTATCAAACCGCTCCAGTAACTCCCATCTTTATAAAATGCGCCAGCCTAAAGACAGCGCTCACCTCCTCCACAGGTCTGCAGCTGCTGCTGGATGCGCTGGAGTGCCCGGACAGGACCGGAGGCGGACTCAGTGCGGATACAGTCTATGGGAGGACCTGGCCACAGCAGCTCTCACTGCTTTACTGTTTATCCATAGTTTGATGTGAGGCTGGTGGGGGGGGAATTGAAAGATAGGGCGTGTTGATCCGTCAGTGCTGTAATAGCAGGGCGCGTCCAGCAGGTGTCCTCTGTTCCCACATGTTGATATTGTCTGTTTGACAAAAGGGTGTGAGCCACAGTCTATGGTGTGAACATCCCCCTCTGGCAGACAAGGGCAGAATAAAACCCGGTTATTTCTAACAGTCGGGGGCAGATAATGAGAAAATGTTCCCCAGGCCACAGACAGGTAAAAGCCCCCCCCCACGTAGGACCCCCAGCCTGAAAGTTTGTGTCTCCTTATGGTTGTTTTGTATCTCTTCTCATCTTTTTGTGGTTATTTTGTACTTTAGGTAAGGTCTATGACTTCCAATGTAAAAATATGAATTTAGATTTTTATACAGAGGCTCTGGCCCTGGGGCCCCATGGCCCATCAGTCCCCTGGGCCTGTGTTCAGTAGACCCATTCAGTAATCCATCCATGCAAAGACCAATTAGAGGTTCACAATACGGCACTTTCCCCATCTCTTCTGCACTTTCCAGGGCTTTAAACTGGAATAGATGGGAAATATTCCCACTGCAACCCTGGTGTGATTGCATGATTTTTCTGGGCACCTCCATCGATTTAACAGCTGATCATCTCACCTGGTTTGTCGCTGATCCATAACTAAACATGACCTTGACCTCTACCTTGGAAATGGCATTTTAACCATTTCCTGACGTTATGTACACCACATGATTCACTGAGTGGTCAAGAAAATAATTGGCAGCTCTTTGGTTGCAAACGTGGTTGAAAGTATCCAGTATTTGACAGGAAAAACAATCTTGATTTATTATTCATGTATCATACTATGACCCCAGGTGGTAAAGTCCTGTAGGTGTGTCCTGTCCTGCTTTTTTCAGATATTTGGTTTAAAAGGTTCATATTCTTAAATTAATTTGTATTTAATCATTTAATTTGTACCATGTGAAAGACCAGGAAACATGTACTATTTCAGAACAAATGTTCAGTGTACAGGACCCATTAGGGAGAACTGCAAACCCACTGCACTACACACAGTGGCACATCTTATGCAGGTGGATTTAGGTATTTTCGTTCAGTAATTGTCTACAGTCTCAACAGTCACTTGTTGGGGTTGTTTTGAAATTTCTGCAAGTTTAAATTCAAATTTACAGGCAGCATGTAGTATCTGAAGTTCTATATGTTATGTGAATTTATGGGTTTGTTATGTTTAGCTAGGTGTCCCCTGGTCAAAAAGACTTAAGGGCTTTAGCTAAGAGGTTTAGGTCAAAAGTTCTAGGTGCCATTGGGAGATGGATGACTTCCTCATCTTATGCGATGAAGTCCTTTTCCTGTTTTTATAGGAAATCATATGTTTACCTTAGGTTCATGAGAACAACTAACCTATATAAGTGGGGAGTTGGAGCAGTTATTCAGAAGAGATTCACATTGGCTCTGACTCCTCTCTCAGGCAATCCATGGTGCTTGATTTGATGCTGGACTTCTTTGTAATGAACCTCTTTATATACAAGCAAGATGGTGTCAGCGGAGCTTCCTTCTTCATCATCATCATCGCTGTTTAAGAAACAACAAGCACAAGTGTAAACCTGATTGAGTTATAAGATGTTCATGAGGTTCAATGCGGAACCAAAGTTAACCTTCAGGTTTGTATGATGCATTGAATCTGTCTCTTTGCCTCCAGTTAAATACATTATTACATTCATCTTGACAAAAAAAATATACAACAGTTTGTGGAAGCTGCTCTTTATTTGTAAAAGAAAGAAAAGACTTCAGTCATTGTCTGCTACACGTTCTAATTACATAAAGAAAATATCTGCGGAGACAAACGCAGAGAGTATCCTGAATCAAACTTAGGTAGAGTCAAATTTGATTGAATTGCTTTCATATTTCATACATCTTTCACTTTTGCACTCAAAGAACAGTCAGTTTTTATATACACAGAGCACCGATCAACAGCGCTCCTCCACTCCACCCCGGTCCTCTGGATCTTTTATACAATTAATTTACATCAATTCTCTGACCCTTCTCCCGTTAGCATAGCGACTAGCTAACCAGCAAGCAGACACACTCCATCCTCTCATACCCACCCACCCCCCCCCACCCTCCCTCCCCTCCCCCAACTCCCGCTGAGGAACTATAGTGTGGAAAGATGTGTGCAACATGAAGACAACTCTTTCACATTCAGAGTAACGGCAGCCTTGAATACGGTCAGTGAGTCAATGGCATGCCAAGCTTAAAGCAAATGGAGCCCACCACCCAGTGCGACGATTCAGATTCGTGGATGAAGTGTTTCTCAACAAGACAGGAAACTGATCCATTGCAAAAAACCCTAGGCACAGAATTGACTATATACTGTTTACTGACTCATACTCTAACCCCTGCACTTTAAGTACAATGGAGATTGTGAAATCTTTCATCTAGTAAAAAATTTCTTAACACAAAACTCAGAATATTTAGTGCTCTATCATTCCGCTTAATAGGTGTAATTTATATAACAGCTATTTGTAACTCTACCTCTCAATGATAGTCAGAGATCCTTGTTTAATGCTGAAGCACTCCCACAGGTGTTCAATGTACTGTAGATTTTACATTATTATTTTCCCCAATCTTAAACCAATAATCATAAATAAATACAAACAACACACAAGGAATGACTACTGTAAACACGGTAAAAAAGACAAAAACTAAACAGGTGTAAACGTCATTAGCATCACTACTTAGTGACAGTTAAAGAACTGTAGGGAATGGATGACTGATGATCGGATCAAGAAAGGGAAGGACTGCTCTCCTTTTTCTTCCACCACCTCACAGCCACCTCATCAAGCCTTTGCATCCAACCACAGTATTTCCAAATACATAACATCAAAGTTTCTCAGCACCCATAACTATCTTTACAGATTACACTGTAAAACGGATAAGGAATCCTCTTAAGGGGGGTTAGACAGCAGCATCACTCGACGTCTCGGACAAGTTACAGAATAATGGGTGTGAGCTATCGCCAAACGTCATTTGGACATGGTTACCATGGTTTCTGACAGTCGTTGCACCATTGTGTTCTTGACATGTCTGTATTTGGGGGTGTGTAAATGTTTCTCTGAAGAGTTAGACTGCAACGAGGACAAAGCTTTGCTGCTAAGTGCTTCATCTTCCGAGAGACACTTGTCTTCAAATTACATGAACTGCATCTGCAAGAAGAGCAACAGGCAATGTTAGTGCAAAGATACAATGTGAACAGAAATAATTGTCCAGTCAACTGACCGTTTACTAAAACCCTCCTCAGACCAGCATTGTCCAGTTAGAGCTTATAGATGTGATACTATATTTTTATAGATTCAGTGTGTGTGGGATGTCATTATCTCTGATGTCCAGTACAAATAAAAAATCCTTAGAAATCACAGAAAAAAAAAGGTGCAGATTTTTTTTTCAGTATCAAAGTCATTCACGGATAGTTGACGGTACATTCAATGGTACCTATTACACAGGACCTGTAGCGGCAAATTCAGTGTACCTAATTTTCCAAAACAAATAAATAGACCAAAGCTTAAAAAAGGCTTCTTATAAGAACAAAGATGTTTTTATTTCATTGTTTTCTGCATAAATCACCAGGTCAGGATGATGACTTTTTGCATGGTGGCTTTAGCCTCAGTCTTTAGACATGATATCATACTTAAAGCCACTTTGTTTGCTTGTTTAAAGGGAGCTGAAAACATAAATAAATTCACAGAAGTTATGTTAGCTACAGATGATAAAATCATTTCAGCCGGACAGTTGGTAGTTAAAACGGAAACTTAGGGAACCAGAGCTTAGCGAACGGTCAATTAGTTAAATTCAGCAATGGCCACAAGAGAAAATAGGTTTGAGCAGTATATGATGACAATGGAAGAACAAAGGGTCAGAGTGAGTCTGGCTATGTTAAAGATGTGGTAAAGCCATCAAATCAAGCCAGAAATCCAAGCAACAAAGGCCAAGATAAAACACAGTAAATGAGAAAAATACAAGTAGCACCTAATCTGATGGATAAGACATCAAGTATGCAAAGATTAAAAATAAGAAACAAAAGGGTATTAGCACTAGGCATGCAATGCATGCAGGTGCATCCACAAGCAAAGAGCATGCTGTACCTAAAGAGATGCTCTACAAGAAATCCTTGAGAGAGAGGTGTGCAAACGGGTCCTGTCCAGGGGCTCGGAGAGGACTCTGGCTGGAAGGACTAGAGGCTGCAGAGGGCTATTTCAGGAAGAAATACAGGAAGTAGGAGGACCAGAGGACAAGTCAGAGATCAGCACAGAGACTGTAGGAGGGATGAAATTAGTTTGGAGAAGCTGTGATATATGAAAGAAGGGTTAATAAAAGGTAAATGTTGGGGGAAAACAGGGAGTCAGAACGATGGAGATGATGCACAGTTTTGTCCCTTTCAGCTCAACGGAGTGAAGGGTCCATTGTTCAAACTGTCATCATCTTCAGCAGTATTCACACTGACAACAAGGCTTACACAGTGACTAACTATGGTACACGTCACAGCACAATGGATACACCTATTTACTTAACCTGATAACTGTGCAAATAGATACTGACTTCATTGTGCATCAGCTCAGTGCAGTAGTCAGACTGCCGTGCACCCACCTGAGCACTAGACACAGAGCCAAAAGGGTTGGGTGGCCTCATCACAGGCTGAGTGTACATCATAGTTGGTGGATTCATCATCCCCATAGATCCCATCTGTGGAGGCTGGAGTGTGTTGCATACAGATCAGAGAAGTTGCTTCAGTTATACAGTAGTTCAGTTGTTTGCTTTACAGATTCAAAAACGCTTTTGACGAAGCAAACGCACCTTGAGCTTCATTTCGTACTTGTTCTGAAGCTTTCAGTCACGTCACATGATCTTTATCAGTTTACCCGGTCGCTAAGGAATTGTAGGCGTTCAGTTTTTGTTTTTTTCGTCTATGTTGGCATTTCATGACAAATGTGTAAACTCCATCTGCTGATGAAGATAATTTGTTGTGATCAAAAGTTGCTACAGCTGCTACATGGACCTTGAAGGGAGACTGTACTCGCCTAGACTGCTGTTTCCAGGGTCAAAGACAGCTTCAAAGCATTACTGTATGTGCAGTGTTTAGCATCTTAAAATGGTTTTTGTACGACCACGGGGGGGCACCAAACTCAAACAATTCCCAGTTTTACACAAACAAAATTTTAATAACAGTGGTATATCATCACTTTAGTGTCTGTTATTTGAAATTTAAAAACAGCAATTTCTTATTTTAATTTTTAAATAAATGAATAAAAGAATAATAATAGGAAGAAGAATGACAACCTTGTGCCTGCCACTATAATGAAATATTTATAAGCTCAGGGTGGTTGAATAAAAAACTATTGACGATCCTTCAGTGCTCATTTTATTAATTTTAACTTTAATATTATTAAGAGAATATTCATGACGGCAAAACAATCACGGAAAAAGCTTACTTGACCCACTTGACCCAGTTTAACTACATTTAATAAATTCTCTAAATGATAAGGAGCAGGTAAATAACAGAGGCATTTACTTTACATGAACCATGGCGGCCATTAATTAATTATCAGGGGGACCCGGGGCAAATATTTGCTGGTGCCCCTACAGACCCCACGCACCAGATTCATTTAGGAACATGAACCACATGAGCACAATATAAACTAAATGAATTTTAAATCAGCATGAAAGATCATTCTTGACCTTAAGAATTTAGTTCAAAACAATCCCAACTCTAGGTCCACTTACTAGCACCTCCTATGCTTTCAACTGCATAACACTGGCCTTCGTCAGTGAATTGAGTTATGAAATAAAATGATATGAAATCTTGACACATTTCACATTTCAACAGATCCGTCTCCATGACAACCGGGCAGACAGTCTGTGAGCTGATGACGACTGTACGATAACGGTTGAAAGCTGAGGAAAAGGTAATTCAGCCAAGTATGAACTGTTTGAACAACATTAAATATAACATCATGGTATATAATATCTTCAAAAAAGAGGAGGCATCAACAGAAGCTAAAATGTGTTACATATGCTGTATATCTGGTGTAATACTGACCATGCCATATCCCATCATGCCTGTGGGTGTGGTAGCAGGGAAGGCCATGATTGACGGTGGCTGAGGAGAGATACAAATAGGCCAGTGAGAATTTATAGCACAAATGACCTCAAAAACAATAACAAATGTATAGAAAACATGACAACGCTACATTACAATTACAACAACCGCAGTCATTTGGCAGTAGAATAAGACAGGGATAAAGCAGAAAAAGGTTATTGTGAGCACTACAGTGAAAGGTCTGTCTGCATCACCATGGAGACAGGGTTCCAGGTCGTGGTCGGCGCCGCCTTGGGCTGCCAGTTGGTGCCGCCGGTCATCCTCTTCTCCCCCGGCTGGCTCCAGTGGATGTCACTGTAGATTAAGACAGTTGATGTTAGCACCAGCCTGTAAGTGCCCTGAAAGCACAGAGCTGCTGCTGTTTCTGTAACACTGAACAATGATTCACCACTTACTTTTTCATGGTGCCGTTTCCAATGCCAAGATCTAAAAAGGAAATTCAGATAGGAGGCGTTGGATGTCATTTTATACCTTTATGAACATGTGCTTTAATTAGTGCAGCTTAATGCAGAGCAGCATACTCACTGCCGACAAGGTTAGCCAGGGAGGAGTCAAGGTCATCTGACACCAGCTTCTCTGGCTGCTGACTGGACGGCTGGTTGGAGCCAGCAAGAGTCGGTTTCAGGATGCCCCCAGTAATATCTGACAAGACAGACAACCACATTGATTCGTCGGCTGACATAAAATGTATCGTCAACTATTTTCATTTCTGAATAATGCTTACAGTCATTTTTTAATAATCAAATTCACATTTGATTGGAGAAGACAAGACATGAAAAGACATTTCGCAATTATAAATAAATCAAGAAAATACAGATTAATCCATAAGGAAAATAATCACTTTTTGCCGCCCTACATAACAGATAAACTTTTGTCACTATTGTCAGAAAAAAATTCTGTTAGTGGAGTAAGAAAATTAAACTCCAATGTAATTTCCCTTGTTTGAAAATTTTATTTATTTTTTTTAATTAGTTAATATTTTAAAAGACAGATTGTAACAAAAAAAAAAAAAAAAAAAAGGTTGATGTCAGTGCATTACATTACATTCAGCTGGCAATGCTTCTGTCCAAAGCAACTAACAATAAGGGCATTTATACTCCATGGGAACAAGACAAAAAGTATGGGGTGTTGAGGTGCAGTACTCTTAATGGTGGGTTTCTTTTTCTCTCCTTTTTTGATCTAATAATACCCTAAAGTACATTTATAAAGATTTTTCTGGTTTAAGGTTCATTTTCTGTCAGTGCTGGTCAAAGACAAGATCATAGTGGTATTCCGTACTTTAAGGCTGCTTGCAGACTCTGTGTGTAGTAAAAATGGTGCAGAGAAGGCAACCTCATGTTCTTGCACTAGTGACTTGCAAGACTGGGTTGAGTCGTTGCAGGTGTTTCTGATGTCAGGACCAGACTAAGCTCTCTCGAACAAATTACTGCTATCACGATTTCCCTGGTATTGTTTCAGTCAGCCATAGCTAGAGGTGATCCATCAAATGCTGGTTCAAAAATCAATAAACTGTCATAAAAAGGCCTTTTAGATACTGCCATCTCCTTTTCTTTAAACATTCCATGTTTGTCTTGTTTTCTGCGCGACTCCTTTTTTCAGCTGAGTGACTTTTGTTTGATCTCGTTTTGTGCCGAAACACAGAGAACAGCTTTGTGCGATAACAGCCTTTAATTCACCATCCGCAAACAACAATTAGGCTTTCTAAAAGCACGGAAACCTATTGCACAGGTATTGCATGTTTACTTATATGTGATGTGAAATCCTCACCATCAGAACTGACGCTGTTGCTGCCTATGGCTTTGGCTCCAAAAACAGACTCAAAGTCCACTTGGAGTCCCCCTGCTGATGACTGCTGTGGAGGGCCCTGTGGCGTTGAGTATCCTTCATAAAAAGATGTGAAACAAGACAGATGCAGTTACAGAGTTACATGATGTGAATTACTGAAAACTGACCACTGCTTGGACTTTTGGTCTCTGCACTAGCCTATGTAAGCATATATCAATCACTGGATACTTCTGCTGAATACCACACGCTTCCCTACAAAATAGAAAACTAGAACTCATCTACTGCTGAATGTGGTTCAGTACTCTACCTCTGAATAGACCTGCTACAGTAGAGGGCTCAGAGGGGAAGGGAGCCTGGTGTGGGATGTGCTGGGCAATGGACACTGGACCACAGAAGGAGTCTGACACGCCACAGGAAGCAGGAAGAGGACGACAAAGAAGAGAAAGAGAAAAAGAAAGAGAGCAAAAGGAAAAGACATTTCAAGACCAGGCCAGAGAGACAGGTGGGAAATGACAGCAATACAGGCAGGAAGAAGACAGCCAACATGTACAACTCTTTTCTAATTGTGAAATACTGTTGAAACAGTAGTGTTTGAAACAATTTGTAGAAGGATAAAAAAGTGCAGAGCAACCCTGAACAACCCTGAAACTTCTGAAGGAATAATTTGATATTTTGGGGAATATGCTTATTCGCTTACTTTCTAAATGAGCCACTTGATACCAATCTCCTGTCTGTACGGTAAACATGAAGCCAGCTGAAGCAAGCATTAAGACAAAACACAGCCCTGTGTTAAAACAATGTATGAGCTGCATCGGTGGAGTTGCACTGAAGGTGCTTTTCCCTGGAGTAAAAATTCCTCTACTGCACTCAGACTTGCAGTTTCAACAGAGAGACCAAAGCCCTGGGAAAATTAAACCAGTTAATTTGCTGATGTACCAAAAGCACAACGGTCAACTTTCATGTCATTTGTACATTAGAGCATAACAAAGCCCTGACTTCACTGTTTGTCCATCAGTTGCAAAATCCCTTGGGCAGCTCCAGTCTGATTATGGTCGGCCACAAACTACAAGCAAAACAACTTGTTTGTAATTATAGGTTTTTAAAAATGCCTGGTGTATAACGATGCTGCAGAAAACACAGGCAACCAATCAGCAACATTGGTGCTTATTGCCTCGGTACTGTAAGCAAGATATACTGGAGTCTGGTGCACAGCCCCTTGTACCACTGCAGCATGTTATTTTACACTTCAGTTTTTGTGCAGATTAAAACAAACAAGTTACAATCAGTACTGGTAGGCAGATATAATTTTTTCTCTTTACCTTTGGACAGAACCAAAGGATTCTCCCAGTTTCCAGTCTTACTGCTAAGCTAAGCTAACCAGCTGCTGGCTGCAGCTTCATATTTACCGTACAGACACTATAATGGTGTCAATCTTCTCATCACATCATTACGGGTATTTCCTAAAATGTCAAACTTTTCCTTTTATATGAGATCATGTCCACAGTTCTATCATAAACATCAAATCAATGGCCCTGGGGGTATTTCATGGGATCCTATGTTTGCCAGGGCTCAGGAAACATAGGCTGAGATGGTGAGCCATCGTAGTACCTGAGATGGAGTGTTCTATCCGCACTGTGCGTTTGTAATTGGTTGAAACGGATGAGTTTGTGTCAATAAAGGGATTGTAACGATCTGGAGAATCAAAAATAGTGTTGGTAAAAGAAGAACAGGTTTCATCTTAAAGCTCTATGGCATGTTTGAATTACAATACAACACTAAACTATTCAGTAAAAGGGAGGATGGAAGGTAACTGGAAAGCAACATGTGCGTATGGCCTCTACAGTGGGACCTGGAGGGTCCTGGTTAATGCAGAAGAGGAGATAAGGTTTGCTTTCACGATACAAACAACATAATTCAAGCTTCGTATGAACTGCAATGATGTGCATTTTACAGAAAAACACAAGAAGACAATTTAGATATCTGCACAGACAGATAATCAACATTCAAACTACAGCAGCACAGAAACATGCAAATGCATGTACGCGACTACAGAGAGATGAACAGCGACAAGACTTTTGGAGAAGAAACAAAATGAGTTGTTACCACCAAACATTTCATGACCAGATGTCCTAGAGGAAAAGCTAACACCGTCTGAAGACACGACAGGTAAGTGAGTGGCATCAACAACGAGTTTTGAGAGGAAAGGGTTGAGGTTTGGCATGGAATCATCTCCAGCTTCAGCAGAGGTGAAAGGATCTAGGCAGGCAGAGGAAAGAGAGACAGAACAGAAGAAGACAGAGGAGAGTGGAGAGGAAGAAGTGGGCATCAGAGTCAGACAAAAACAAGAGAAGGAGAGCATGCAGAACAGTTCACCCATATCCAGAAAACACAGATGTTGGGTTGGAGGTGTTGAAGAGGCAGCTGCTTACCTGCCCACGCTGTTGCCACTGGAAGCCCTGTTGAGCCTGATTGCATGGAGGGCTGGAAAGTTGACTGCAGGTCAAAAAGGTCACTCTCCATCTTCACTGCACTGCAGGGAGGGAAAACAGAAAACAACTAATTTTTAACCCCTTTGGAAGCACCCCGTTTCTGTGCACCACCTCGAATCAAAAACCATCAAAAAGACACTAAACTGAATTTACAGACACACAAACATGGTTAAAATGTAGGGTTTTCTTGCCTATTTTCAGCTGTTTTTAAACTTTGTATTGTTATATTTTTTATCAGTGTTTTACAGGCACTCTCATTACAAACTAAGATTTTACAGCTTTTTTTTTTTTATCCTAAAATGTCAAAATGTTATTGTGTTAAAATGTCAGCTATAAATACATTTGGGTTTTCGAATAGAACAAAAAATTTGAATAAATCGTGTATCAGTCCCAAACCCAAAGACATTCAGTTTAGTATCAACATTTGAGAAGGTGGAACCATTGATTTGAAAATTACTGAAAAAACTGATTATCAAAATTATTGCCAATTAAAGTTTAAGCAACTAATAAACGTTGTGCTCTAATATCCTCAACGAAGTGCTTGAACAAGCCGACACAAAATATGGAAATAGTGTGGAAAATATGATTTTTCTAACCCTAAACCTACTTAAATGGAAATAATTGTGCAAAACTGGACAATAGGAGACTAATAAATAGTCGAAGACTTAAATTAAAAAACATAATATATAAAAAGGAAAAGCCTTATTTGAGGATCTCTTCCAAAGTAAACAAGGAATATACTGTAAATCCAGGCAGTACCCATTGGAGCAGCTGGGTGTAGAGAAGAGGTCGATGGCTGGTGCTGTGCTGATCGTGCCTCCGGTGGTGGAGATAGGTGATGTATCAGTGGTGGCAAAGGAGGGCCTCTTGGAGAGCTCCTTAAGCCTCTGTTCCTGAATAATTCAGGAAGTCCAGATCAAATATACAGGTAACAAAAACACTGCTGACATTTTTATTGAATGTATGTTAAATGTTAAGGTTTTTTTTTTTTTTGTTTTTTTTGTTTTCAAACAGCAAACAAACAACAACCTTCAGTGCCTTGAGTCGGGCCTGTTCCTCTTCGAGAGCTGCCTGCTTCTCCCGCTCATCCACTTTAGTGAAAGACATCCCCGTGCTGGCCAGTGATGAGACTGCATTTGACAGAGTACTGGCCCTGCAGGGAAAAAAACACAAATTCACACTAGATGCAGCACAGAGGAAGCTATTACTGATCTAATAACGCTTCATAATCTTCGAGCAATATAGATGGAAAGAAGGGCAGATTCTAAGACTCAAGGAAAAGATGAGAGGAATTCAGAAAAGGTGATGGGAGGATTATCCTACCTGCTGGCTGCAGTGGAGTCTTTGACTTTCTTGCCCTCTAAAGAGGCCAAGTGCTGCTCCAGAGCTTCCAGAAGGCTACTGGGAGCCTGTAGTGATAGAAAGCACACAGTCAGCAAGTTCCTGAGATGCAGAAAACGTAGTCTATATGGACATCAAGACCATAATGACAGTGGTGGGCAACCAAGATAGAGCAGAAAACACTACACCATCAAACACACCACACCATTAAATCCTAGGAGTGTGTAGACAGCCAATTTATGTCTTTGATCAAGAGGTTTAATTTTGCTCCATAAAAGGTGAACTACAAGCTTTGGGCTATTAGTTACCCACCACTGATCGATGACCACATTCCAGCCGAAAAGCTACTTTGGATGAGAGTAACATCTGTGTGGGATGACGAACTGCACCACGGCACTTTCAACAACCCGGGCGTTGTTGAATTGGTCGTGTCTAAGCACAACGGGGCAGCCATTTTACAGTAGATGAACTACACTGGATTTACACCTCAATAATGAGACCAAAGTGAACAGAGTTTTACCACAGCGAGTGTTTTTTCCTTCAACTGTTTTTCACCACGATGTAGGAGACAGAGTCAGAGCAGAGGCATGCAAAAAGACAACACTGAGGCAAGTCACGGACATAGAAGAAGAGTGAAATGATAGTACTTACACAAACTGTGAACTAAAGTGGAAAGATAAGGGGAAAATACAGAATATAAAGGTGGTGACAGTCAGAGGGGAACGTATTTTAGCTGCAGCTCTCTGGGCTTAAAAACACTGATATAAAATTGGTCCCAACACCACAACTGTACGTGCAGCTTATTTTAAATTAGGACACGTGTAACTGTCACTGTGCAGATTTACTCAGTGGTTTGCAGTTGTAAAACACTTAGTGTGGACTTTGCACCTTTATTTACTGTAGAAAGAAGGAGAGGAAGAAGAAGGTAAGGAGAAGAAGAGACAGAAGAAGAAACAAGAAACAGGAGAAGAAGACCACCTCCTTTGGCAAACATGCGCTTGAGAAGGAAATCATGCAGTGTGTCTTGTTTTAAAAAACATTTGTGTTGGATGTACTATACTGTAGTTGGACAAAGACAACACTGATGGGGAAAAAAGAGCAGTTAGAGTTGGAAATAAGAGGAAGAAAGCAAGGAAAGGCTTCCTATTGAGAGCAGAAACCCTGCGTCTTCAGATCGCTTTGCTTACCTGTGAAAGGTCTGGAATGTCGCCTCGATCAATTCCCACCTGCTGTTGGGGAGAAAACCAGAGTTACAATCATGTCTCTGATGCGTTTCGACACACACCTCACTCCACTGACCAGCTAAACAAACTCATTCACAGCAGCATTGATGAAAAAAAGAAGTGTTTTCGTGTCTGTTACCTCTGCTACTTTGAGGAACTCTGATATCCGAGTCATTCGGGTGAGAAACTTCTTGTAAATGTCCAAACCCTCTTTACACTGAGTCTTCTTCATGTCAAAGTATTTCTCTGTTTGGTGACAAACACAAAGGATTAATTTCCAATGGAAAACCACAAAATATTAACCTGGAAACTGAAAGTGTTCCTTTAAGGTCTTACCAAGCAGGTTGATGATGCCTTCATTGTAAGCAGCAAAGAGCCGGATGGAGTCTTTGAAGAGGAGCATGAAGGCTGCGTTGATGACTCCATTAGTCAGCTCATTGGCGTTGACCTGAGGGAAAGCAATCAAGATGACTAGACATTTACCTCGCAGCTTTTCCACACTGATTTGTTGCCATACAAAGACAAAAAGCCTGTGTATGTGGACTCAGATAATGCATCTGACTTTGTTTGCAGCAGCCTCAGCACAGTCTGCACACTCGAGCTGCCGAGCTACAGGAGGCTTCATCTTAAACTCACATTGAAATCGAGAAGGGCGTCCATCTGGTTCTGAATAATGGGGATAGTCTTGAGCAGCTTCTCTGTATTCATGGTCCTCATTACGCCATCCACTCTGTGTGGACACACGGAGGGTTGCAGCAGGAGAGGGCACAGAAGAGAGGGGTAAGACAGGGTAAGCAAAAAGTGGAGCTCTCAACACGACATCAAACCCACTCTTGGTTTACACCGATTGTAGGGCAGCAACTAACAAATATTTTCATTGCCGTTTAATGTGCCAATTATTTTCTCAATTAACTGTTATGTTTGTAAAAGGTAGCCTTTCTAGTTTCCCACAGCCCAAAGTCACATCTTCACATGTCTTGTGTCAGACTACAAGTCCAAAACTCAAAGTTTCCGATCATGTCTGAGCAAGTAAAGGATTAAATCCCCACAGGAGTGGAGCTGGAGCCAGCAGAGGTTTGGCCTTTAAGCTTAAAAGTGGCGAAAATTATTATTTCATATTCAATAATTGCCTTCAAACTGATCAATTAATTTACTAATTGTTGCAGGTCTAATTCACCAATTTATTTTGTTTTGCATTTAAATCTTAGAGATCCCAACTTTAGCTTAACTTTATTATCTTAAGTTTTACGTGACTCTTGTCATTATTTTATTTTGATTTGCTGTGTCCTAGTTGTGTTATTAGTCAAGAATTTTAATAATCAAATATCAAATAATCGTTTGTTATGACTTGATGCATTTTCTGTTTTCTATCTTTTGGGTTTTGGACTGTGGTTAAAAAAAAGTTATTTCAAGACTTCAGCTCTGGGAAACTGTGATGGGCATTTTTCTTTAACTTGGCATTTTTTTCAGACTAAATGATTCAATTATTAATAATACAAATTTGAAAAATAATAGTATGTTGCAGATCTAAACATAAGGCTTTCTTTTTCCACATACATAAAAAAGGAATATTTTTTTTTTCACAGTTTTGGTTTCGTAAAATCAAAAAAATCATTCTAAGTCCTTACCCTCGTTTCACTTTAGTGAAGTCAAAGGCAACCTGTCTGTATGAAACAGCTTTCTCATTAAGGTATCGACTATACCTCCTGATAAACGTCGACATGTCGTAACCTGGGGGAAAATGGGGGAAAATGGACAATTTGAAATAATTTCTATTTCAAATTTGCATGAATTCAGAATGGCTTGGAAGTGAAATCAACAACAGCCACAATCAAATTGTTACCTTGTAACCCACTCTTGTCCAAAAAATTACTGAGGTTGAAAAGTGTATTCCTTGAAGCCAAGTACTGGACAAAACGCTGTATGAGAGAGAAAATCATCAAAGACATTAACAACAAGGTCTTAATAAATAATACATTTAATCTCAAATAATCAGCTGTGAGGATATTTCACTTTTTTTGTAATCACTCATATGGCGGAACCCCTTTGCTGTATTGTGAAAGTGCATGGTGTCTGCTGAAGCATCTCACCTCATTGCCATAGACCATGAGGTGGTGTGTGGTGATGAGTGACTTAAACACAACCACCCAGCTGGTGTTGGTGGTCCTCTCAAACAGCGAGTCAGCCAGTTGGGGAATGTTGACGTTCATCTCGTTGGTGCAGTGGATCAAATCTGAAATGAGACAACAGGTTCATGAGACCACAGGGTTCAGCTGATCATCATCAGCCAGTGGCTTTGTAAAAATAACCTGCTGCTATGTGTTATTAGCGAGGGTTGCACTACAGCACTACACTACACCAATATCGAACAAGCTGCACAACTCTTCTCCAACATACCATGATTTACTGTTATATAAATGTTAATATTTAAATGTTATGTAAATATGTTATATACTGTGTGTGATATAATTATTTCAAATTTTTAAAGCTGCAAAAACAATGTGTCAACATATACTTATTAGGGTATAGCTGAAGAAATTAGTCAGTCAATCATTTAGTACATTGACAAAATTAACCAAGCAATTAATCTGATAATCTAAAAAAACATTTTGTACTATTTTCTATCATTTTATAAACCAAACACTTAATCCATCGGTCAAGGAAATAATCTGCAAATTAATGGATAACAAAAATAATCACTAGTTGCAGCCCTAAATATAGATTTGATATACTGTAGCTTGAAAGCTGCATCCTGTTCTCCAAGGCTCAACTGAAGTTAAATTCACAATTATCTGGAGTGAATATACACATTACTGATTTATTTCTCCCTGAGATTAAATTAAATCACATAGTTCAGATCAAATACCGTGTGAAGCACAAAGAATCTCATCACATAAAGGATACTGAGGTGTTGGGTCAAAAGTCTGCTGATGTCTGATTCTATGAACAACACAACATTGTCCATAAGGTTCCCTGAGTGTCAGACTGTGCTGGTTTCCGATTTACTGCCAGAGCATTCAGATTTTTTGGCTGTATTTTCTATGCCAACAAACATTTTTAAATTTTTAGGAACCGCTTTTCATCCATAAGGACAGAGTTAGTCACAGAGAACCCCATGTACTGTGGATTTATTGTCAAACAGGCCTCATGTTGAGCTGGTGAGCAGACAAACACCTGCTGCTGCCTACTACTAGTTTTTAGAAGAAAAACAGTCTCTGATGTGACTCATGCTTTTGTGCAGTTTGTTAACCTGTAAGCCGCGTCAACAGACGACTCTTCATTACTATATTTAAGTGGATGTTTTTCAAAGAGGTGTTGAGTCAAGACAAAATTGAAAATGCTGAATGAAAAATAGTTTCAAATGCTCCAAAAAAATCGATATTAAAATCTAATATCGTCTAAAGAACATCCCATTTCTCCAAAAATATGAGTATGTCCTGTGATGTGTGTAATATTCATGTAATTGTAGAATGTTACATCAAAATTTGCAAAAATATTACTACAGGCATGACCTCAAAGCAGCTACATCCCTGGCTATGAAACTTGTGATAGCAATTTTTTTTTGTCAAATGACGGTGATGTCTGGATAAACAAACATAATAAACAGTAAAATCTTCATCTTGTGGAGCCAAAGCAGACAGGGATCTCAGCAGCAGAAGTCGAAACTGATACTCTTCATTGTAATAAATAATTTGCAGCATAACATCCTTGCAACAGACTGACAAACAGTGCAGAGCATCAAGATGTTAACCACACATGCTCTGTCCCACTTCCTCTGCTCATAAGCTTCTCTTACATCCATGTGCTGGCTGAATGATGTTCGTCAAAGCAGCCGAGCCCATCAGTACTAATGACCCTGCCATTCACAGCAGTGATCACACTGACGGGGTAAACTGGGCCTCTCCTTCTGTCCTATATTTGACTTTTCAAAAGGCAGGGGGACTCTAAGTAGGACAGGGTAACCTTCCAGAGAAGCAGCAGCAGCAGTTAGCATGGGTGGCTGAACTGCCCAGAGAAGACGACGACGGAGAGGACACGATCAGGGAGGAGGAGGAGGAGGAGGAAGAGGAGGAATGTGGGGGAGGAGGATGAACTGACAGGCACTGTCATATTACAGTCAGCCTGCTAAATATTCACACAGGCTGACGTCCGTGGTTTCTTATTGAATCAATTCATAATTCACGAATCAGTTTGTGTAACAGCCATGACAGTGCCTGATGCTGTATGTTGCAAAATTTAGTTTTGATTTTTTGGACCTTGTTTGACATGATATGAACCTTTGCAGTGTTGGATATTGTTGGAAAGCCAAGGACTGGCCACTGCCATTGATCCTCGTGCATTGTACAACTCTTTCTAACACTGTAACGTTTGTATTTTTAGAGTATTTCTTCTATGTGTGTCAACCACTTGACTGTGTGTACATCTGTCTCCTTTACTTCAAAATGCCAAACCACAGTGACTTCATTCAGGATAATATGAAGAGTATTTGTTTGCTTATTTGTTTTTTAAGAATATGTTCTCAAAAAAAGTTTTTCTGATATCCAAACTAAAATAATGAACTGTGTTTCATATGATGTAATACATAAAACAAAATTCTTCACAGATGTCAAATAAATGTCAAACTAATGTGAAATAACATACTGTAGTTTCATCATACTGTCACACTGCCTAATGGTGCTTGATGTATATTTCAGAAGTTTTAACCCCTTATTCTGCAGCAGGAACCCTCAGATCTGAGAACCAGATGCTGTTTAAAGCTCTACAGCCCAGGTTTAAGACGAAGGGCAATCATGCTTTTACTGCTTCAGCTCCATCGTTGTGACACAAAATCCCCCTCAGTACTAGATCAGCTGAGTCATAGCTACATCTTAAAATACTTTTCAAAACCTGCTTGTTTAGACAATTTTAGGACCTTTTTATATTATGTACTATGTACTTATTTTTTATGTTGTTCTTTCAAGACACAAAGACACTACAGGAATTACTTAGTTACTGATAGTATCATTACAACATTGATGTATCACCCTGCAGCAGAAGTCACTGATTATCAAAAACTGTCAAGAACCTGAAGCAGACATTAAAGTCATAATCTTGTTTGCTTAATTTTTTCATAGTTTCTCAATTTACTCAAGGTTTTGCCAAAATTAGAGCATTTTTAGACCAACTCTTGTACAACTGCTGGGATTCAGACCAACTTTAACACTTCAGGACTTGAGTTTCATTTGTTAAATATACAAAAAAAGGGTTTTGTAGAAAATGTGTGTGTTTTTTTTTTTCAAAGTAAGTTAACAAGGTAAGCTTTGTTTCAGTATTGGTATAAAAACTCAGGAATCACATTGGCACTAGTATAAATAACTAATGCATTTAGTCAATCAAACAACAGACGACTCATTCAGCTACTATTTTGACAATCAATAAGTAACTTTTCAAGTAACAATGCCAAACATTCCCTTTAAGCTTCTTGGATGCGAGGATGTTTTGCTTTTATTTGTCTTATTTGAGAGTGAACTGAATATTTTTGGGTTTTACACTGTTAGTTGGACTAAACAGGTGTTTTGGAGACATCACCTTGGGACTTTCTAACAGGCTTTTTTTTTTTTTTTTTTTTTAAATTACTCAATTTAATCAAAAGATCAATCTCTTGCATTTAAATTTTCTTCTCTGTTGGGATCCAAAATATTCACCACAAATATCCCCAACTGCAGGTGATGACATTTGATTTTTGTAGTGTTTCTGCCACAATGTATCATGACGTGTCTGGAGCCTGAAACATTACACACAGATTCAGTATCCATCTGGATAATTGCTGAACTCTTACGATGATGCAGTCCCTTCATAAAACCACTTTTACTATAGCCATCATGCATTTGCAATATATGATGGTAAACAGAAAAGCTTTAGTACAGCTGCATCGATTAGTCGACTGACAGAGGATTTATTGGTTACCATATTGGTTGTCATTTTGTAAAGCAGAAAATTCAAATAGTTGTAGTTTCCAGCTTTTCAAAAGTGACGATTTGATGCTTTCTTAGTCATACATGACAATAAACTATGTATAATGTTTGGCTTTGGGACTGTTAGTGGGACAGAAGCCTTTGAAGACATTACCTGTGTCTGTGGGTACTTTATAAACTTAACGATTAATCAAGAAAATTATTGGAAGATTAATCAATAATGAAAAATCTTTAGCTGCTGCCCCAATTCTTTTTATGAAATTGGGGCACCCTGGTCCCGGTCGTTCCCCTTCTGCTTCTCTTCATCCCCTTTATTATCATCTCTCTAATAAAATGCATATAATCCCCCAAAAACATACCAAATAAAATAAAAAATAATTGCTTCTACTGTGTCTGAATGGGACATGGAGATAAGAGAAAACATTAAGCCAACAGAAAGAATCCACTGGCACCTTTAAAACAAACTTGCTGCTGAGTTTGCTTCCTCTTGGCTATCACTCCAACCGGAAAAGCCTCCCTTATGTTAAAACATACAGCGAGAGGACACCATGTGATTATCTGTGAGCTTGTAGGCTGTCTGTTCTGTGTGCAGTGAGACATCTCAGTCACGTTGGATTCCTGGCTGGATTGTGATGAGCCAACAGGGTGTCACTCTGCCAACTTCCACTCATCTCACCTCAGGGGAGTCACCGGAGTGGCACAACAGGTGTGGAGCCTGCAACTTTTAACATCAAGCCACAACAATTCACCAAAACTGACCCGTTGAGGAATCCCTACATTTGCTATATTTCATCCCACAGACCATTTTAATTGAGTCTGGAGCCAGAAGATGCAGTATCCACCGTTTTCCTGGAACGATACTGAACTCTTCTGACGATGCAGGACCTTCATAAAACCACTTCCATTGCTGCCATCGTGCATTTCAAAGTGCTGATCAATATGTCTAAAATCTACCACTGCATCTCCAAGTATAGACAGACACCGACTCCTCTGCCTATGAGTGCATCAGACAAGGATTTAAGCTCTAATGCTTATGTCAGGGTGTAGATGCAGCAGCCTGTTCTCATGCCCCGGGTACTCCTCAGCCACTAACTTGTGATTTTCGCCCGTACATTGTGTCCTGAAGCATCATGACCCCACCTGGAGTCACAGCACCAGGTATCACATTACTCAATCACTTCACTACAGCGCAGGAACTGAGCAGAGACAGACGCTTGTCCGGCTGCAGGTGCACCACCAAGATGGGAGAAATGAAATTGGATTGCAAGCATTCCTGTAAATGTTGATCTGGGGCCTGCAAGTGCAGGGGGCCCACCTGCTCACACTGGGGTTTTTAAGTCTTACCTGTCGAATACATGATCCTGACTTGCTGCTAGGCAGACTGGACACTGCAGCTATAGCTCAGCAGGTAAATAAATATGAGACACAGACAGATAAGAGAGCGGATTGGACAGAACTGAACAGCTAGACAAGCTAGTTTGGCAGCAACTAAAGGCATAAAAAATAAACACAGAATTGTGTATAGGCTTTTATAAAGGCTGCCGCAGCTTCCAAACCTCCTTCATTATGTATAACATTGTGTCAACAAGGCCTGTCCTCGATGTTAAAACAATGTAACCTCCCTGACAGGAAACAGCAGTAGCATATAGCCTGTCCTGAGGCTTTGAGGCCTTGTAGCTCCACCATCGCCATAACTCAGCCCGTGACTGAGGGGGAGCCCGCCGTGATTTCACCTGAACGCTTGTGTGCTTTTTTTTTTTTTTGAGATACTCACAATCCAAATGTTTCTTTTTCGGGCCCATTATTTCGTGCGTGGTGGCCTTGCACACGGTTTTGGACACGGCGGACCCGGTCACACTGTGCTGGGCTGCAGTTATCCTGTCCGTAATGCTCTGCCCCGACATCTTCGCTCCCTCAGCGCAACAAAAGACTTTCAAAATGCGACTTTCGCCTCGGTTTGTCTTCGGATATGCGCTTCAAAATAAAAATAAAAGAAAACCTCCACCTCCTCCGCAGCCTTGCCGGACCCCCACCTTTTTCTCCCACCTTGGTGGAAATTAAAAAAAAAAAAAAAAAAAAAAAAAAAATCAAAACTAGGCTATGGCAGACGCGGACCGGAGGAGGGCGGAATAAAGAGAAGCGGAATCAACAACAACGAAATGTTTGTTTCTTTCTCGCTTCCGTCTCAGATTTCAGATTTCAGGGATGCAGGGTCCGCTCGCTGACTCATCCGACCCGGGTCTCTGTGTTGCTCTCATCCCGATGTGCCACTCCGGATCCCTGCGTCTCCTCTCCTGCCTGCCGCCGCCGCTCCTCCAGTCGCCGCCGCCGCCGCCGCCGCCGCTCCTCCTCCTCCTCCTCCTCCTCCTTTTCCTCCTCCTCCTCCTCCTGCCGCCGCTGTTCGCTATGAAAGAAAAAGACGGGAAATGGTGGGCCCTGCTTTGCTCAGCTCCCAGTCGAAAAGGGCTTAAAACAGCGCCCTGCGGAACCTTTGCTCAGACAACACACGGCCGACTTCCTGTTGGCGCCGCCGCGGTGCAGGTGTAGCCGCGCGGTCCGCAGTCCAGCTGGGGGGTGGGGAGAGAAACGCACAAATGCAAACTCACGGGAGGCCTGGGTGTGAGGATGAAGCCTGTGCTGACACAGTGCACACAGTGAGATATGCAAAGTGAAGAGCAGCAACAGGCCTGACGGACTGAAGAATCAACCAGACTGTCGCTTGGATGGCCAGTGCCACATTTCTTCAGGGGCAGCAATGTCTATGGTGAAGTTTTAAGTGAATTTATACCTTATGTTACTCCACTGTAATAAAGAGTTTTGGTACTAAGGCTCTCCTAAATGTATACAGACATAATGACATCTTTTAATATAAAAAAATAAAGTAAATATCTATAAGGCCTAAGACCCAAAACCCAAATGCCGCAGGGACAATATTAAAATCTACTTTTAAGACCTTAATTAGTTTGGCTTGATGAAACAATCCCAACTCAGAGTCCACTTATTACAAGTTTTTTCCCCCAAGCTTTAAACTATTATCTCACAGTCTTCTTCAACAGATGGAGTCTGTTCATTTGGAGACAAATCTCACAGTCTGTCATGATTTTATATCGTTTTATGATAAGATGTAGAAATATAGGCACTAACCGTAATCATAATACAGTATCCTTCCAAATGTAAGTCATTTTCCCAGTCAGGGTGATATACCAGACTGAGTTGAAAATGTTTATAAACCAGAGATTTTACATGTTTAAGGCCTGATTTTTTGGGGGGAGAACGTCTTGGTTTGAGCATGTTTGAACAACGAATTGACCGTGACAGAAAAATGTTCAGAAATGATATAATAGAGACTGACACCATCCCTCTTCTTAACAAATAAACCTAAACTCTCTAGTGTGTGTGGATGGAAAAATGTAAAAAATGACAAAGGTTGTTGGGATACAGTTTGATGAGACTTAATACATAAGTCCTTAACATGTTGATCAATATAGAAATATTAAAATAATCTTCACTGTAGTATAATATCCTTCCAAAATGTATAAAATGCAGGAGATATCAGGAGTTTGTTGTGTAATTACAATGTGATATATTATTGCTGTAAAGCCATTTGCAGACCTGATTAAACTTATGTGAATTTTTTTTATAAACCAGATGTCCATTTATATGCCCATGGTTTTTTTCCTTACTATATGACAATATTAAAGAGAAACTTCAGACAAACCATAAAATTCCCAAAAGTGATTTAGTAGAGGCTTAAACAGAGTCTGATATAACTCTTTGAAACAACTCTCCTGTTGATTCTAAGACATTTTGTCTTCAGGAATAGGATAAAATCTGTCAGTAGAGAGCAAATATCAAAAGGAGAAGTTTGATGATATTCCAACTATGATAGAATTTCACTGATGGTGACTAATATTCACAAATGTCAGCCTGACTTTACTTCAGACTGACAGTCAAAGCAGAGGTTTTGTTTTTTTCATTACAATAATTTGGTTCTTGGATCATTTGAGTCTTTGTTTTGAAACGTGCTGTACGATAAAGGTTATTGATTCCTTTTAGCAGCTAATTGGTCCTATTGTTGAGGGGATAATTTGTCTCGAGATTCCCCAAAAATAATTCAGTGGATGCCTAAATAATGGCCAACAACTGTCTTTAAAACTTCACACTTCAGTCTACTGGGATGAAAAATGTAGAAAATTAAATAAGTAGCTTGTAGCTTTTAGTTCTAACTGGAAAATTCAGTAGGTATTTTGAGACATGCTGTCAACTATTCAAGTAATTTACTTAAGTAAAAATAATAATAATGGTACCACGCTGCAAAAATACTTAATTATAAGAAAAAGTCATTCATTTAAAATCTTACTTTGATAAAGTATTATTATCAAAAGTGAGCGACTCAATGCAGAAAAATAGTTCCTGTGAGTGATATAATCACAGATTTTGAATGTAAAATTTTAATTTGTAAAGTAACTGGTAACTATAGGCCAAGGTGTAAAGTATGGTAGTAAAGTAAAAAGTGCAATATTTCCCTGTGAAATGTGGATGGAGTAGAAGTAAAAAGTAGCATAAAATGCAAATTCTTTAGTACAATATAAGTACAGTACCTGTACATCAAATGTGTGCTTGAAACTTAAAACTTGAGGATTTTGACTGGTTCTGAATGTAAAATAAAGCTGCACAACATGGGTTTGTAAATGCTGACCCGTCGAGTTAAAGCAAAACAGTTCATTGGTTCACCTGGTAATGTCATGAAAATGTCAAGCATTCAAATTTCAGAGAAAGACAAAGACCACAGGGGGGCAGCACAATGCCATGACTATCTCCGAACATGAAGTCTACCACAATCCTTACTTGTGCATACTCAGCTTTTACTGAGGCTGAACCTCAGTTTCTGACTTTCTACTGTGATCATCCTCCACAAATATATTAAATCTGAAGTAATAGCATTTAGTTCTTCGTGTCATTTCGTGCATCTCAGGCTTTATTTTGCTGCCTCACTACTGATTTACACCCAGCTCAGTTTTAAATCACAGCTGCCAGTATATTTACTGTAATCCCAGTCACCTAATCTATTATTTTCAAGCAGCAACATGTCAGGTCTTGGTCTTTTGTTTTCAGTCTTATAAACAGTAAAAAGTAATGTGTTCATTTAAATGTATTTATTTTTAAACATTTTTTCTTAGTCTAGAGACAAAGAAATTTGATTTATTCTCTCGGATTCTTGAGCCCTGCTATATACATGTGGCTAGATTTAATAACTAGTTCCTGTTTGACAAGGTCATGGTGTTGAATCGCAGTGCTCCTCACATGTTGTTCTCTTAAGACAGGGTTGGGTTTCATACATAAACAATAAGTGAGCCTGTTGTTTTCCCTTTTCACCTTGGGAATTTTCACAGGTTTTCAGCCCAACAAAAGGCGCAGACAGACGCCTCTGAAAACATACACACACTTCAAAAACACAACATTTGTTTTTGATTTAGGAAGAGATCACCTTGAGAAACTCTTTTCTTTTATTAATCTGGATCAGTAGTATACTATGAATTAAATTTGGTAAACTGTTTTCCTAATTTTAACTTAAGTCTGAATTACTAATATCATTTGTGGCAAGAAATAAACAATAATTTCATCCACATACATTGTAAATTTGCCCTTCTACTGTGGAAAAAAAAGTGTTTTCTGGCTTTTCTAAACATTACTCACTGAGGATCAAATCGCAGCAGGGCCTTTGATGAGGGCTTCATTTTCCTGCCTGTGTTAAAACTGGAGCGTCAGATTACAGCCGCACTCTCACGGGTTTTGTGATGCAGCCCAGATTGTGTGATTTAGATGTCTGTTTGTTGAGTCTGGATGTTTCAGGTTGATCAGATAGAGACGGTTATATCAGGCAGATCTGAGTGTGGCGGTTCGTCCTGCACTATTAAAAGCTGACGACCTGCAGGAAACATTCACAAAGCTCCAGAGAGTTGACTCGTGGTATAATGGCTTAAGATAAAGAAAGTTTTCTTTAAACATAACAGTTAGTAGATAAGGTCCAACATAAGGTGAAAGAAGGTGGCTTCTTGTGCCTTTTTCCTTTTATTTTAATGCCAAATTAAAATTAAAATTTTAATGGCAGTATAGTGTAAGTATGTATGTATGTATAATGAAAATTATCATGAGGAAAAGTAACAGGATACACAACACACTGAACATTGTCTGGATACATGTGTGAGTGTGTGTGATTTCCAGTGTAACCTTACATCTTAAAGAAAGTCATGTGACTGAAACACAAGCACAGAAGTGGAGCACATTGCTATACATTGGCTAAATAGGTCATTTGCTGGGTGGGATTTGTAAAATAAGTAGGATGGCAATGGGTTCAGCATATGTATTCATTTCATGTATATACGACCATCTGATCCCATTTGCGCTGAATGGCACTTGTCTGCTTGTAAGAGCTTCATATTTGATTTCAGCCCTACCTCATCAGAGGGGCAGGTGAGCAGGAATGAATAACAAATACCTGCAGTCAGCTGTGTTTCCCAGGGCTCTGCAGGGCCAGGAGGTGTCTGTGAGGCCTCAAGTGCGGATCTGAGACTGACACGTGAGGCCATAGGCCAGGATGAGTCTGAACAGAGTGACACACTGGAGATGTGTTGGATGAGGGCAACTGTGTCATGGGTGGGGAGGGAACATATAATGTTCCGATGTGCTCACACACAAATATCTCTGAAAGTGTAAAATGTTACAGATTTTTTCCCCCCTGAAAGACAACAACGTGTATATCCATCTTAAAACATTGATATGTTTTGGTTTCACTAATTAAATGTGAGATTTTTAACCTTTTTGTTTTGTTTACATTATTTACCCATGGTTTGGGCGATCCTCCTGCGATCATCACTGTATGTATAAAATAATAATAACTGTAAACTCAACCTACCTGGGTCTGCACATTTGATGAAAGCTAGAAAATACAGTAATGACCATAAAGCAGTGGTTCTCAAAGTAGGGTCCGCAGGACCCCCAGGGGTCCTTGAGAGAGTTCCTGGATCTTACCAGCAAAAAGGGGAATAATTTTACTTTCACTATAATTCCACCTATAAGTTACACAGTGACAGAATGTATGACTTTTTAGGTCATGGGTTTCAAACGCCTTTTGTAATAAAACATCTAAAGACATAAATCTTCTCGGATGAGGGACCCTGGGAAAAAATTGTATCAAATGGGGGTCCATGGTCCAATTTGTGTCAGTTTAGGGGTCTGTGATTTGCAAAAGTTCAAGATCCACTGCCATAAAGCATTGTCATTACACCAGTTACCCCAGAGTACCTCCCTGTAACTCCTACTGGACTGTACTGTAAGGCTGCAACCAGAATGATTTTCATTATCAATATTTCTGAAAATTATAATTTAAAAAAGGAATTAATTAATTTATTTATTTATCTATTAAAAAATATCAAAAAGTTGATTCTTCCCTGAGGCCCAAGTTACCATGGCTTTGGTTGAGTCACAAACTCAAAGATATTGATTTTACTATCATGGAAAACTGTATTTACATTTGAGGGGCTGGAAAAAGTCAAATAATCTATCATCAACTTATGTCATTTTTCTGCCAGTCAACAAGTCAGTAAGCTGCATCAACTTATCGTTTCAGCTCTAGAGTACTGCTCATTTTCTTGGTGCCAAAGGAAATAATGAAGCTTTGAATACATAGAGACAGTAGAGCACAGAATGATCCAAACATCTAAAATTTCATAACAACTAGGCATCTATCTATCTAGCTATCTCTGTGTCTCTATCTGCTGAGGAATATTATGTGATATAACAGAAAGTTCCTGAACAGCTATTAAATGGACCTTGTGTAGAAATTGTTGAATGAACCCAGTAAAGACAGGCTTTGTTTGTATTTGCTTCTGGGTATTGTGACTTTCTGCTGAAGGAAGGCCACCCATGGAAAGATAAATACAAAACATAGAACATAAGTTGGTGGTTATGTCATCATTGTAAGAGCTGCAAACTAGACTTTTATTGATTGACACCACCAGTCAAATGACACAGAAATTGGATTAATTTCTTCTTGGGGCTCTGATCATCTCATTATTTTCTAACAGTAGGTTTTACTTTAAAGGAAAAATCTGCCACTGATCTATATTTTTCATCTCATTATCAAATGCCATGAAAACATCAAGATGAATTGATCCCACAGTAAAGTATTGCATCTGTAGCCAATCACTCTGTGTGATTCACTGTTTAAACACACATCAATGAGCTGCACTGTTGCACTGGGCGACACGTTCAATCCATGTGATGAGCATGGACATTGTTGTTTATTTTAGTCGATCCCAATCAAGTAGAAACCCACCGTAACATCACCCATTGGTTTGTGAACTGCAGGTTTGAAGCATTGAGTTTATAATTTGGCTGTTTCCATCTTGTTTTTTTGAAACCAGAAGAAACCACATTTGAGGAGGAGTGAGGGCTGGATCTGACCGGCTCTGTACTCAGGCACCGTAATGCATACCCTGCTTTATTGTCTATTTTTCTGTAAATGCAACCATAATTTGAAGAACGAGCATCATGTTGTATTGAAGAAGGCTTGAAACTAGCGATTCAGACCATAAACTCATTAGGAAAACCTTTACCGAGGTAATAAATCAATTGAGAAGTATGGCCATTTTCCCCTAAACTTCAATACAATCAGACTTCTTTTTGCAACCCGTGGAGTCGCCCCCTGACGGTCTTTAGATGGATGGAGTTTAAGACACTTCCACACTGGTTTCACTTTCCAGACCCAGAGTCTACGACCATTTTAAAATACAGTCTATGGTAAGACTGGAAATAGTGCCCAACATATGCTCTATTTACACCTGTTTGAGTAATGTTTGCTAAAAACTACAGACCCAGCTGTTTTAGGAATTATTTACGCCTTTTTTAAAAAAACAATTTTATATTTGTGACCTGTTTTTAGAGATTTATGTCTTCAGTGATGAACAGTGGGCTGATAGGACAGTGAAGTTGGAAAGTAGTAGGACAGACAGTCTTTTTATGTGATTTACACTCAGTTGGCAGTTTATTAGGGACACGAAGCTAAAACTAATGCAGTCTATACAACAGCTCTATAATAAACCCTACCTTTATGGATGTTATAATGTTCAGTTTGTGTTCAAACTGTTTTAACGAGGTGTTGACTCAACTTTATGGTCATGTTGGAGGCTGCGGTATTGACAGTGAGAAAAACATCCTTTAAGGCTTCAGCAACACACTTTACACCTCTTCAACTTTAGTCAGTTTAAAGGTCAAAGAACTTTAAATCTGTTGGGGAGGAAGAAGTTCTGCCTTTGGATACAAGTTGAACATATCTTGTTTCATTGGATGGACTGCAGTGACATCAAAGGTTCAAACTGTACAAACAGACTCAAGATTTCACTTTTACCGTCTGTAACACTGAACACACTACGCTGTAGCTGTACACACCACTGAATACCTTTACTCTAAGTGATGCCTTGTGCATCACAATTACCCACACACAGCCCTGCATCAAACCGTGAGTTGACTTTTATGTTCATGTGAATGTGGGCTGCAGCGGCAGCCGATGACAGCTTAATTCCCGGGCTGGGCCCCCCCTGCTGAGGCCCACCGTTTGTGCAAGCTGACAGACAGAGATCAGACTGAGGGGAGATGAGTGGGAACCCTCCGAGTATGCTCAGGTTTCTGGGCAATGTGAAAAGATTTGTCCAGGCCATTCAGATCTGACAGAGTTTCCCATGTTCTGCACTGCAGCGGGTTTTGTTAAAGGTTTAGATAAAGAGATCCTCTATCTTTTTCATCTGTGCGCCCACAACAGATAAACGTAAGGCTGACATTGTGTCTAGTTTAGGCCCTTGATGCCACCAAAACTTCATGCCACAATGCTGAACTTTTCTGTCATCACAAACCAGGGTAAGAGGAGTTCCAAACAATTACTTTCGAAAAGGCAGGAAACAGGTAAACAAGTGTAGAAAAAATAGAAGTGAAGGTAGAGAGAGGGGAGTGGGATGAAATGAGCTGGAAAGGGGGTGACCTCGGTTTAAAAGAGGTTGGCTAATAGAGGTTTTGGGACAACATGAGCGACTGAGGTATAAGGGTGCAGAGGGAGCAGAATAAGAAGGATTAGGGGACCTGGGGAAAGAAGGTTGTACTACTTTGATAGAGGTCAGAGCGTGCAGCAGTCAAGGAAACGGGTGAGGCAGGGGAGCACTGTTTTCAAACATCTAATTTTGAGATAAGTGCCGTTTTCTAACACATACCTGAGGAATGTGGTTAATGCAATGCTGACCTTCTGAAGATGACAGTGGACAACACTCTCTCAGGTGCTGAAATGACACGAATGGTCTTTATCCTCCTGCTGATGAGTAACGCTTCTTCAGTCTCCTCACAGTTTAATGGATACAACTGTGACGCCAACTACCACAGCAGGTTTCCTGGTGAGAAGACTACAGATAACCGTTTTCAGACCTTTACACTGTTCTTACATTCTGACTGCAGATATTGATCATAACGCCTCTGTCAGTAGTGGAAAGTGTTGCAAACAGCTTACTCTGGTATTTTTATTTTACAATTGTTAGGTACTTCTGCCTTATATTTTTACACATGCTGCACAGTTGAAATATTGTCACATTACCTCCCTGTGTTCGTGATGCATGTAGCAATTCACATTAAAATCACAAAATGTCATGACTTGTTTTACATTTATCATTTAATATTTCAAATTGGCTCCTTTAAAATTATGCTTAATATTGAAACACTAAAGGGCTATTTTGTATGTTGAGTACTATTTTTGTTACTTAATACATTTTTCTGATAATATCTTTAAGTAAAATTTGAATGGACAGCTTTTATTTCTAATGGATTTCTACATTGCGGCATTTATACTTTATAAAATAAAATATATCTTTAAGTAAAGATTCTGAGTGCTTTTGCCACCACTCTTCCACTACTCATTTAATATAAACTCTGTTATACTGAGAGGTGTTTCTAATATTTTGTCAGTTCTCAGTGATTGGCAAAGTAGTGGAAACATCTTCCACTACTTTCCATTACCTTCATAAAGTCAGGATTTATTGCAAATTTGCTGAATTAAACAGCATTATAGCTAAGTAGCTATAGCTAAATATACCTAATAAACTGGCAGCTGAGCATGCAGTGTAATACTGAAGACAGCTGCTGCAAAAATGGATTATATGGGTTGAAAACTACTTTTTTGTAGTGTTGTTGTTTTTGATGGGTGCATCTGCCATTTGATCATGTGCAATTTGGCCTCCCTTACCTCTGATTGTCGTCTTATATTGCTTTATATTTTCAATACTACCTTATTACTACAGATTTAAAGTCTTGTTTTAATTTGTCAGTCTGCTCCTCCAAAGCAAAGAGTCCTGGGCCTGTATTTATCAAGCTGCTAAAAGTATTAAGAATGCTTCTCTTTTACCCCTACTCCCAAACTTAAGAATAAATGCAATTTATCTTTTTTTTTTTCATTACTTAAAAATAGTGTTAGATTTAGGTCTGTTAAGTTGGGTTGGAGTAGATCCCAGATGGCTGCAGCACAAATAAATAAATCTGGTATTAGTTTTATTGGTGACTTCACATGCACCTTCAATGTCTGTACTTTTCAGTGTGTTACTAAATTGTCCTTTCATGACGAAAACCAGCTGCAAACGTTAATTCCTGCTCCAGTCTGAATTTCTTTTGTTTCCATTTGAGACATTTTTAGGGGATATTAAGGATTTTACACAATAAAATTTTACTTTATTTTTAAATAAAAGCATATCTCCCAGAAGTACATGTAAGGATTTATTGAAAGAATGAACAATATGGTAGAAGTAAGGTAAGTTGTTGTCTCTGATTAGCTATTTGTGCTCTGAGCCTACCTGTGATCATGTTATCACTTGAGACTTGCTCTTAAATGTTAAAAGTGTGAAGAGGAGTAAGTTGCTTGGTAAGTGGGCCTTATTGTTCACTTGCAGTGGAGAACTGAGCTTGATAAATATAGGCCTTGGGATTTCATTCCCACCATCTAATCAGGCACTATTTGATAGCTGAATGGCAGGTGTGATGGTGAACAAGCCAGGGCCAGGGTCCAAACCGGAAGCTGACCTCCCATCCTCTCTGTTCCTGCAGGTGAGCGGGACATCAGTGTGTATTGTGGGGTTCAGACCATCACCTTAAAGATCAACTTCTGCCCGGTGCTTTTCTCCGGCTACACTGACGCAGATTTGGCCCTGAATGGTCGCCACGGTGACGCCCAGTGCCGAGGCTTCGTTAACAACAACACCTTCCCCACAGCGGTCCTGTTCAGCATCAGCCTCAGCACTCTGGAGGCCTGTGGTAACAGCCTGGTGGTAAAGAATACAAAAACACTAGAACATGCCGTTAATATGTTTGCTGGGCAACTTCGTCATGTTGTTTATTGACTTGTGGGAAAGCAAAGTGGCTGTCTGAAATATTTCTCTCTGCAGGTCAGCACAGCCTACGGGGCCAATGCCTATGGGAACATGTCTCTGGTGCAAATTGGGAATGTCTCAGGCTACATCGACACCCCTGACCCACCAACTATAATCAGCTACCTTCCCGGTTTGTTGTATAAATTCAGCTGCAGCTACCCACTGGAGTACCTGGTCAATAATTCACAGCTGGCATCGTAAGTTGCTGCCAAAAAATCCCTCAGTGTCCAAAAGAGAGCTTGACCTTCCAAGAGTTGCTCAGTGGATTTGATATTAAGTTATATTTATTTAACTAGGAGCTTTGTCCATTGTGTTCTGAAACTGTACTGAAAATACAAGACCTAGTTTAAAAGCCTGAGTGTGTTTGTATGTTTTAATATTCTGAGAACCATTTCGGATATACAGATTTCTAAGGACTCGGATGCTAATTTGTTTTTCATCTGCTGTTTTTCATCTGTGTCTGATACTATAACTTTATACCTGTGTAACATCATAACCTCTGCTTTCAAAATGTTGTTCTTAAGTACAGCAAACCACAACAAAAGATGAAAAACAGCATTGAAATGAATGTGTTTATCTTCACAGCTCCTCCGTTGCTGTATCTGTCAAGGACAGCAACGGTACATTTGTGAGCACGTTGAGTATGATCCTGTATAATGTGAGTTCACCGCCATAGTCATCTTATTATATACAATCATTTTCATTGTAATTCATAAACTATCAAACTTGAGAATTGAGTTCATGATCTTTGGATCATCATTTCACCAGAAGTATCCTTATAAGTCTTGTTTCATTCATATTTTTTCTTATTGTCAACAAGTCTCATGAAAAATTAATGAAAATTGAGTTGGAAATTGAGTTCATGATCTCTGAATCATGTTTGTGTTTCCTGTTAATGAATCTGTCAACTTTTTGACCAGATTTATTGTTATAAGTCTGGTGATAGTTCATATTTTTTTGTTAACAAATCCCCTGAAAAGACCAAAAAGGACAATGAACTGAATGAACATGGGTACTGCCATTTATTTGACCCAAGTCCACATACACTGTTCTAACCTGCTGCCATTAAAACTCACTTGAGCACCAAATATGTATTAATACGCCATGAAAAAACAACAAAGGCACTACTACTCCTGTTTGAGTATAGTTTGGTAAAAACTACATTACCCAGCTATAATAGGATATTCTTAGTTTTTTTTTTATTAATGCATATGTTTGTGGCTGCAGGCAGGTTTAGTTCCTTTAATTGGATTGACAATAGCATAAATATAGAATATCACCAGCCCTATACTTTAAAAGCTCATTATGTCAGGAGTGTGCCCCTTTTAAGCTCCCAACTTCATCTTTTGATGAAAAAGTAAGCTTTTTCTATTTCTTTCTCTACAGGATTCGACATACAATCAACCTCTCTCTATTCCCATGGCTGGACTGGCTCTGAAAACCAGAGTATTTGCTGCCGTGAAAGCCACAAACTTAGACAAACGGTACCAGATAACATCTGATCATTCACTACAGAACTTTGATTTTCTCCTAACTTTCATATGTCAGACATCCGTACAGAAATTTGACTCATGTAACAGATATTTTGCCATTACAACAACAACTTCAGCAATGTAGTGATGTTGTTTTGATCAATCTCAGCATCTTTCCCATCATCATTCTTGAAGAATTAGTCCTTTTTCTATGCTTTGCCTACATCATGCAATTATGTTATTATTCTAAGTGAAGGCGCCAGCTTGTGTCAGAAAAAGCCTGTATTTTCCCATGTGCAGTTAAATCTCTTCCTTCATCCCTTCATACAGTTTTGCTCCTTTGCAGGTGGAACATCTTGATGGACTACTGTTACACAACCCCCTCAGGGAATCCTAATGATGAACTCCGCTATGACCTTTTCTTTGGGTAATCTTGCTTTTTCTCCCCTCAAGATGATAAGTAGATAAATCACAAAAGGGGGTCATTACCCATTCAGGTCCTCCAAATGGCTTATCCTCATGAATGCTACTTTTTTTTTCCAATCAGTGAGTGCTTAAGCATACATGTAGACATTAAGTCTGTCGATCTCAGAGTGTGCATGTACGGTACACATGTTCATGTATGTGTGTCTCTTTTGACGCAGCTGCTATAAAGACCCGCAGACAACAGTTTTCGAGAATGGGAAAAGTCAGATGGGGCGTTTTTCCTTCGAGGTTTTCCGTTTTGTTAAACACAGACACCAGAAGATGTCGACCGTGTTTTTGCACTGCGTCACCAAGCTTTGCCGGGCAGACGACTGCATCATGCTCATGCCAGTAAGAGTAAAAATCATGAATCTCACTTTTTTTTAAATTCCTACTCTCCTGACTTCAATAAGAGCTGAAATCTGATGACGTCATTGGCAGATCTGTGGGCGACGGCGCAGGCGGGATGGAGAGGATAGCCTTGATTTCCGACCAGCAGCGTCTGGGAACGCCGTCATCACCGCAGGACCAATCATCACCAGGAGTGGTATGAAGGATACACATTTTAGAGATACAATTATTCACGCTCTTGCTAACAGCCATGAAGATCAATACCACTCACATTTGTCTGTAAAATGTGAAGTTACAGCCAGCAGCTGCTTTGCTTGTTTAATATGTACAAAAACAAAAAACAAAACAAAACAAAATTGCTAATTGTCAGTCAGTTTGCTATTGCTACATAGCCAATGTTAGCACTAACAGCTGTTTACTTACCAGTGTTGCCAAGATCTTCAGCCATCTTTGTGTTTACAATACAAGAGGTCATAATACGGCCTTTGAGCAGCTGCTTCTTCAGGGCAGACAGGATGCTACAGTGACTCGGTATCGGGAAGTAAAGAGACAGTCTGACTGGGTTGTGGCTAGCTGGTTAGCATACGAACTTCAGTAGAAGAAAAGCAGTCGTAGAAAAAGAAGCAAAACAAGAGTTAACATTGGTGTTGCTTTCCACTGCTGACGACAGCTCTTGGCGAGTGGAATGAAGGAATGAAGCTTGATGCTGAATTTGCAATGATTCTTTACTAGTAAGTAAACAGCTGTTAATGCTAATGCTGCATATGTAGCGATAGCAAAACTTACACATAATTCCTATAATTCTTTGAGCGGATTTATCAAATGAGCTATAATATGTTAACAAGTGAGCGTTACAGGTGCTGGTAACCTGATTCTGTTAGTTTTGGACACAGTCACACTAGCTGTTCCCCAGTGTCACCGGCTGCTCGCTGCAGCTTCATATTTAACAGACTGTCAAACCATTCCTTTAAATTTAGGTAGATAGTTCAGTGAATCCACCGAGCTGCTAAAGATTGAAGTAGCTGCAAAAATGACTCTAATTAACATTGTTAAAATCATCTTTCAGATGAAACTCCTGTCAACAACTCCCAACTTGGTAAGTTTCCGTATGCAATGTTACGAAACATAAAGAGGTTTTTAAATATCTTCTGTGACTAAAGACAGCAGATGTGTATGCTATGGATGATTTAAGGCAGCGACAAAAAGGTGTTATTTCTTTTTCTGCAAAAAAATAAAATAAAGAGCTCAGGTTCAGGTTGAACCCACGTCAAAGAACATGTCTGTTTTAAGCTTCTGCTTTTGTTCATCTCTACTCCCACCAGCATCTGGAGACTCCTCCCAACCAATGAACCCAGTGACCAGTGCTCTGATCTCAGGCGTGGTCATCCTGGGTGGGGTCAGCGTGGGCTTCATCCTGCTGTCGCTTCATCTCCTGCAGAAGTCCCGCCTACCAGTGACCACAGTCTCAGGTGTTTGGAATCCCAGCTTTAAATGAATAAACGTCTATATATAATAACATCTTTGAGTGATAGTTTCTGTTACAGCCCATGATTTACAGGGTTATTTAATTGTATGGATCAGGTATTATAAATACTTATGAGTCCCTACTTGTACTGTAAAATAGGTAGAAGAAAACATGGGAAACAAGGGAGTAAGGTAAGGTAAGGTAAGGTAAGGTAAGGTAAGGTAAGGTAAGGTAAGATAAGATAAACTATACTTTATTGTCTGTGATTTTTGTGAATTTGTGTTGGTCACAAGTACAAGTACTGCACAGCTGCATACATACTAGATACAATTTGGATCATAATCTCCATGACACAGAGGAGGCACAGTTCACAAATGCATGATTGTGCTCCAACTACACAAAGTAGACACTATTCCTAGATGATAAAAACAAGTGGCAGAACATATTTAAAAGAATTACAACAATAAAAAAGATGAAAATTTGGAAATAAGGATAGGAAAAAGTTAGATATACAAATGAAATAAGAGAAGTGATTTATAAAATAATATTGCACTGAGTAGTAATGATTGGAGATTGTAGAGGAAAGGAGAAATAAATTAGCAGGATACAGATACACGTTGCAATATTGATTGTTAGTGACACTACAATTTGTATTTTCTATCACAGAGTAAAAATAAGGAATGGGCTGCAGTATAAAGTGTAACTATTCACTTTTTATTACACGTTGATTATACTTAAATGGCAATTTATTTAAAAATCAGTAGCAACTAGTCAGTATTCCTCCTTTGTTTTCTTTTTTTCCTTTTTTGTTTTTTTTTACCTGATTCATACAATGACATTATACTGTACATCATGCACTATATTATAAAATCTTACCCATCTTTGTACTGACAGTATCTTGAGTACATATACTTAAACACACCAATACTTTACATGTACTTTAAATATGTTTCTATTATGTGGCTGCTCCAGTGTGTATGTGTGCTTTACTCTATACACACATTATTAAATTCATATTGTATTGTTTTAGGTCTTGTGTATTTATTGCCTTCAATACCTCATTACTTTGATGATTCATTGTCTTTTGTTGTTTTGTCAAAAACAACTACAAACAACATTATATGTCTTGTTTCTTTTCCTGTTAAAATGTACTGTATACCATAAACATCAGTTTAGTTTAGTTTCAAGCTTTCTGTTGCTTTATCAAGTTTGAAAAATATATTGGGATGTAAAATATGTTTTTTAAAATTTTTTTTTTATCTGGCTCTAAACTACTTTGTAAAACTTGTACACTTTATTAAAGAATATTTGAACATGTTAAGAAATACACTTATTCAGTTTCTTGCTGAGAGTTTGATTAGATGATTGATACCACTCTGGTGTCTGTATGGCAGCTATGCCTCTCCAAAGTGTAAAAACACTAAGTTGTGGGTCTACAGAGGGTTATAAAAGGTATAACATGCTACCATGCTAACATGCTAATCAGTGAGCTCTAGATGTGTTGGTAGGCAGATTTTAGTTTCCTTCTGGACAGAGCCATCGTAGGCATTTCTCTCTTTCTCCAGTCTATGTGCTAAGCTGAACTAACACTCTCTTAGCTGTAGCGCCATATTTACCACACAGACACAGGAGTGGCATCAATCCTTCCATCTGTCTCTCAACAGGAAGCAAATGTTTTAAATCAGTTATTTTTAAAATGAATTAAGATCAGTAAAAAAAATAAAAATAAAAAAAAATAAAAACTTTTGTGTGAGAGCTTCAAAGATTTGAAGACAATGCTATATGTTTGAGAGTATTAGTTGTACCTTTATAGGTGGAAAGAATTCTACTCTTAAGCTAAATATACCACTGAAAAACAAAGATTGTCTGAAAAATGCAAATTCACAAATGTAGCTCATGTAAATAATTTGTATGTGCAACCTGGCCTTTGCAAATCTTCAATATCCATAAACACAACGTACAATCTCCTGATGTCTGGCTGTCTAATGACATGTATTTGTATTGTGGGTATAAATAAATATTTAGATAGGTTTCATGGCATTTCCTCCATGATTTATGATGGATCAGTAAAGTTTTATTATTCTTCTTTATAATGATGTATATAATATGATATATAATAATATTGGGACATCTGTTAAAGTTTTCCAAATGTCGTGGCCTCGTGGGTGTCCAGTCTCCAGGAAAATGAACAAAATACCAGGCTGTGCCAGGGCTCATTTGATGACTGCCAGAATTAATCTTTCAATTTTTGCCATATTGATTTTCTTTTCCGATGACCTATATAAATGTCTGTTGGCGGCAGCTGTGTATCACGTGTCTGTCTCTGAGGCTGTTTTTGTGACCCACGCTGCTCTGCTGCATTCACTGCTCTTTATCACCCTAATCCCTCATTTCAACAGCCATTTTGTTATGTATTCAGCATCCACAATGACCACAGATACCTGAAATGAGAGGAATAAATGCTCTCATCCCCCCTCTGAGTTTACTATCAGCGATAATTGATTAAACTCTCCTCCCATGATGGTAATGACACTGGGATTTGGCTTTGAAAGTTGAAGCCAAGCTCAGGTGAGTCAAGACCAAAGAAAAATGTATTTTGTAAAGACCTTGAGGAACACATATATGTGGGTGTGTTTAGGCGAGAGGTCAGAAAGCATATTAAAGAGCAAACATTATAACAATGGTCCCGCATTAGACAGTGCAGTTTCATACGTTTGACAAAAGATTGACGGAGACGCCCATCCTCCAACTTGACCCCAATCAGAGCTGTGTCTTCCCAGGTGGCTCACCTGACAAGATCAGGTTTCTAAACGTCCTTCACTCATCTTCTTTCGTTAAACTTCAACATTAACATAACTTTAAATGATGCTCTAAATAAATGGGAATTTCCACTTTCACTATAAAGCACAAATATTCTCATATAAATCTTGTGCTGGTTACACAAAGCTTAAATGTGATAAATGTCAGTCACGTTGTCAGTGGGACTAATATGTTTGGTGCTCATAACATGTGACTAAATGATGAGCATCAAAAGTTCTTTTGTGCCAATTTGTCAAATTAAGGATCACCTAGGTTACATTAAACCGACAAACACCTCAGAAGACAACAGGTCCTCTTTCCTCTATTGTGTGTGAGGTCCCATGTGAACAGACACCATACATACCCTTACTTTATTAAGTTTCATATTAGTAGGCAAAGGGGCTGCATTTCACACACAAAGTCACAAAGCCTTATGGACATTGTTTAAGCATGTAACTTTAAAGGGAGCTGTGTTCGGTTTCATCATTTGCCTCCAGGAAAGGACCACTGTACATCAGCCACAAAAACTGAATTGTTCACACAAACTGAGACAGCCACACCAAAGTGGCATTGACCCTGTTTCCATCCAATCCTAAAACAGTGATGTGACCACACGACGGTCGTGTTCACCATATATAAAAGAGCTCACTGCTGTCTTATCCTAAACCAGAAAAGCGACTGAGGAGGTAAGATCCTGGCTGAGATAACAATAGTCATCTAAACAATAGTTTCCTTGATTGACAGCTCTGGATTAAACATCTACTTTTTTTTCATTAAAATCACCTCAGTGGACTTCTACATTGTGCTGGACTTTTTTTAGGATTTGTTGTGTTTGACATCTGTTGTGTTTTCCTCAGCTTTTTCACAGAGGCCAGAGTGGGGAGATGGCTTTATTCAGCTGCCTTATCCTGACCTCCTTGTGTATTGCGGGCCGAGAGGCCCTCAGCTTATCTGACTGCGGAGTGTTTTCCAGACGACCAGGTGAAATGGCCATGACCTTCACTCTCACACTCTGGATTCAGGCTGGAGCAGTCGTATTGATTTTAGTTCAGATGTGGACCTTTAGGAAGGCCAATTTACAGCAGAAATGTAGATGTTTAAACAGGCCTAACAAATTAAGTTCTGGTTCTTACATTTATTTTTGTCATTTTTCATTATGTCTTTGGCTTGTCTGTGATATATGCCCATGTATGCATTTTACTTTCCTCCATCTGAGTAATTTGTGTGGTGACCTTTGGTTCTGGCTAAATTCTATTCAAATGATGATAATGCCATCTTCATCGTCATCAGAATACACTGATATTGCCGTGGTGTGTGGCACATCTGCCATCGACCTGGCTATTCAAATCTGCCCGGCTATCTACACCGGATACAACGAGAGCTTACTGATCCTGAACCGCATTCGCGACAATGTGGACTGTCAGGGGACGCTGGACACCTCAGTGGCACCTCCTGTGGTGAGATTCAGCTTCCCCATCAGAGAAGGAAACGCCTGTGGGAGTAATTTCTTGGTGGGTATTGCATCAACAAAGTATCCTAATTTCAAGTCTTGAGGGTCTGTGATGGAGCTTGTTAACCTTTAAATGAGGAAAGTTAGAGCAGATTTAGGGAACTGAAAGAGTGTCTCAGTACTGTGTTTTGGGCAAGAGGTGCTGGAGGTGGAAAAGAGAACATTCAGGGCAGAAATAAGAGGATTTCAGCACATGAGATGAATCACTCTGCTCTTGACTTGATGTAACACAGACAGACGCACTCCCACCAGCCTCTTTGCTGAGGAGAATGAAAAAGTTAAGAGAGTTGTTCCACTTTCCTGATGTGATTTCATCACTGCTGCCTGCTGTGCTGAGAGACGTTGTCCACCATTTATTTTTAACCACTTCTTAAATAATCATGTTTCTTCTAAATAATTCCTCAGACCACAAGTGCACCAGGGACGGGAATATTCTCTGACTTCTCCAACATCCAGACCGTCAATGTCAGTGGGGTGGTACGATCCTTTGACCCCACCACCGGGACAATCACCTACAACGCAGAACTCAAGTATTACTACTCATGTGCTTATCCACTGGAGTACCTCATTAACAACACCCAGGTGGATGTGTAAGTGCACACTTAAAATATGTGGGTTGAAAATATACATTAACACTTCTTGCATTTCACCTGCACGGGAAGTGTGATCTGATTCCTTTTCTCCTCACAGGTCATCCTCCTCTATTGCTTTGAAGGACAACAATGGGAGCTTCATCAGCACTCTCAGCATGGCATTGTACCAGGTGCCACCTTACACCTTCCTCTCCTACTATACCCTCATTTCCACCCGGAGCCAATGAAAACTGTAACTCTAGGAGATTTGTCTCATGTAACAGACTGTATCATTTTTGATCTGAACTGCTATCCTTCTCTTCCTCTGCCAGGATCAAAATTATACCACGCCCCTCGTTATGCCACCCCTGGGTGTCGAACTGAGAACAAACATCTACGTGCAGGTGGTTGCATCCAACTTGACATCACAGTAAGAACCATTAACATTATATCCCATCTACAGCCTTTTCTGTCTGCTTCTGACCTGGACCTGTATTTATCAAACTTTTAAGTATTACATTATGTACATTTAACCCAAGTACTGTACTTAAGTACAAATTATGCAACTGCTCTACTCCATTTCATTGGGAAATTGTACTTTTTCCTCCACATATTATGAACTATAGATACATCTTGAGTAAGAGTTAAAAAAAAAAAAAACCCAACAAAAAGAAATCAGCTTATGAAATGAAATGTGTTATTTAATAATAAACCAGAAGTTGGGAAAAAAACAGAGTTGTGACCTTGCGTCGTGTTTCAGATATTTTTGAGTTGTCAGCTGTTCTACAAAAGAGACATTTCTCCTTTCATGCCAGTAACAGTTTGAGGTCCAAATAGTTCAAATTATTCAATGTTTCACAAAAAAAGAGCAAAGACAAAATAATATTTCACAAATGCACCATGTCAGTAAACGATTCTTACACATTAATGTATTGGTTTTAGTAACCTGGTAATTAATATATAATGATAAATCACTCACAAAGGACCTTTCTCTGCAGAACAAGTTCTTTTACTTTGATATTTGAAGAACATTTTGTTGATAAGACATGTTCTTTTACTTGAGTAGGATTTTGTATCCAACACTTTAACTTATGGTGATGTATTTTTACATTGATGTATTCACATGTTTACAAACCTAAAGGATCTGAATACTTTCTTTCACCACTGCTAAAAAGCCAATTCAGGAGTAAAATAGTTCTTTGCTTAGTGTGAAGAATAAGACACATTTTTAAGTGACTCACTTAGAGCAGAGTATAAGTTTAACCTTCACGAGCTGCTCATCGATATGCTATTCTGCAACAAAGTGATTTACATTTTTTTATTTGTGTGAAATCTTTAATCACAGCAGTAGTGATTAACATGAATTTAATCTTTTCTTCCTCTTTTAGTATATATAAAGAAGGACAAAATGATGGGAGATTGGCTAAAATGGAAACAAAAAGAAAACCAAATTAAAGCAGGAAAAAAAAAATTATAGTATGAGCAGTTAGGTACCACGCTGATAAGTGCAGACAATGGAAGCACGAAAAATGAAAAGGGGAAGCTTTGTTCTTGTTCTTGTTCTTCTTGTTCTTCACTACAGATAATCTATTATTCATCATCCTGATATGTGTACATTCACTCCAAGGCATGTCTTGGTTGGTGTGTGATCACCTCTGTTTCTGTCTACTCCTTACGAACTTAAGAAACCTCTGGAGCCTCCACCTCCTCCAGCCTCAAGTATTTTTGAGCCATCGCAAATTTGATAAATGTCTTTTATTCTGAAGTCTGTGAGGAGGAGTAGACATAAAGGATTTTTACCTTTATCTTTCACTGAAGTCTAAAATTTCACTTTTGGCAGTTTGATAAATACAGGTGCTGGATGTTGGTTTTGCATAGAAACCTGATCGAATGAGTTGGATGAATAAAAAAAAACCTTTTCCATCTCCTAGTCTCCAACTACATGACTGTGTCTTGATAGATTGTAAATTTGAGGATTCCACCTGTGACCTGGAGTCTCTGACTCGGTGCTGGGGACCTCATTCTTTCTCCACAGGTACTTTGTTCTTCTGGACCGGTGCTACGCCTCAGTGTCTCCGCAGCCCTCCAACTCCACCTCCTTTAACCTGTTTGTCTCGTAAGTCAAAACTTATTGTGGGAAAAAATGGGAGCTTCCAACTTTTTGTAACTTGTGAGTTTCTTCCGGTCCATCAAGGCCTGATAGTGAGGTCTGTGTCTCGGTCCAGCAGTCCAGCTTTAAACTTAAATCTTTACAGATATCTGCAGGTTTTCCTCTCTTCCATGTAATAAGTAAACCACAGCTACCTCGAAATCCAAGGGGAGCCCTAGTCTTGATCTCATCTCCCTGTCTTTCTATCATTAATACGCTCCCTGTATGTATCCGTGTGATGTGCAAATGGGGCAGTTGTGAGGTTCGCCTTCTATTGAAAGGTGCTCCATAGATCAGCTGACCACCATGCTGGAGAACGGGGATAGCCAAAAGGCCCGCTTCCACTTCCCGGCATTCCGCTTCATTGAGCAGCAAAATGAGACCGTCTCCACCTACTATCTACACTGCATTACCCGGCTCTGTGAGCGCAGCACCTGCAGCATCTTCAAGGTAGGAAGGCGCCCGCATATATTTCAAACTGAAATCTCCGGCTCCAGACAGATCCTTCTCAACTCATGTCTCTCTGTCTTTGTCTGACCAACAGCAATGCAACAGGAAGAGGAGGAGTGTGGAGACCACTGTCGTCCAGGAGAGCATCACCGAGCCCTCTGTGCTCACAGTGGCTATAAAGGCCAAGACAGAGAACCGTATGTCCCCTATGTGTTTTTCTTTTTGTGCAAAGGAAATGTTAAAGGAGTCAGACAAATATTCACACACTGTAGTGATAACTCCCTGTAGCTTTAACAAAGCAATGTCATTCTAGCTGAGATCTCCCTGAATGACATGACATTGTGTCTCTCCATATAAGGCGTGCTTTACTTTGTGTTTCCCTGACAAACATCACTCAGGTGGCAGCCATCTGCAAAATTAAAGTTTGACATTTTGGAAAAGCTTGGCTCAGTAAAAAGAGGAGGAAACAGCAAAACTGGCTCTGTCCAAACATCCTCCTCTGAAGCCCGTGATCAGTACATTGTAATCTTGTTTGATTCATCTATACAAAAACCAAACTATAAATGTTGAATAGGAGGATTAAAGTGTAACCACAACAAAGTTTTTGTTCCCAGTATTTATGCTAAGCTAAGCTAACTGTCTCCTTGCTGTAGCTTCATATTTAACACGCAGACATGACTATTTATCATAATAAACAGAAAAATTGTCTGACTCCCGCCTTTAATCATTTTCTTAATGATCCAACAACTCTAATAGTTTCAGCCAATGTGTAGTTTTACAGGACTCATAACAAATTTCTGACTTTTCTCTTCTGCTTGTAATCTCTTTCTCACTGTAGTTCATTTAATTTTTCAATATTTTTTGGAAAATATAGCCTTATATTTGGCTCACATCTAAAATATGAAATGAAAATATCCCTCATAATGTAATACTGACTATCTGTCTTCCTTGCAGCGATTCTCTCCAAAGAAGAGGGTAAGTATGTTATTTATTGACATGACCACAGAACACCCATTCACAGAGTTACTACTAATTCGATTCCTCCAGAAATGAAAAACATTTCTTATCTACAGCAAGTCATAACATCTTCTGTTTTGTCTGCTGAATTAAAGCATCCCGTAACGGTGTCACTCTCATTTGTGCGCAGCGCTGTCTGGTGGCCAGTCTGATGGCAAGGGCGCGTCTGTTGGCCTGGGGATTGCTGTGGCCATCCTCATTGTGATAGGGGTGGCAGCCATTTTGATGGCGGCATCTTTTTATCGAAAACTGAAGCGGCTAAGCTAGCAGCAGCCCATAAAGTTGATAAACAGAGGTCAGCACAGGCTAAATGACATAATGAGTTTGACAGGGTGACATTCACATACTGGTGGAGGTGCATTATGTATGTATGTAGTACTGAATCAAACTATTGATTGGAGCACTTAATGTTTCTTTCCAATCCTTCACAGACTGTTAGAAGTTATGGAAGGTGAAGTCTGAATAATGCACCCGTTGTGATGATTGAGAGTAAGAAAGAAAGAAAGAAAGAAAGAAAGAAAGAAAGAAAGAAAGAAATTCAGTTGTCATCTTTGGGGAATAGTTTCACATTTTGCGAATGAGTTACGAAAACAAGATGCAGGATATTGATTAGTGAGCTTCAGAGGCTCAGTCCAAAGAAACAGACAAGAGCAACAAGCATGACAGTGGCATCAATCTTCTCATATGACTCTGAAAGCAAATAAGCATATTTTCCAAAATGTTGAACTATTCCTAGTAAGTACAGATGGGGTCAAAGCAAAACAAAAGATAATAAATTCGAATTTTTACCTTTTTGTCTCACATTAAATTTGATTTATTGTCAGGATGTAAATATTCTGTGATTGACATACTCAGACTTCTTGTTTATTTGACATGAATGAACATCTACACCTGTGCATGAGTCATGAACCTGAATGACACAGACAGTGGATAGCACACCTTGTAACAGTTTCTACTTTTGATGGCTTTACAAGCAACATACTTTATTTTGTGACATGATGCATGATGTATGTAGAAACCTGTGTAATTAATTAAATTTTAGATGTAACATGAGTGTGGCATTGCTCTGCATTCTGCTGGTCATATGGACGTCATGGCTTAATGTAAAAAAACCCCCAAAAACTACGCAATTCAAAGGTATCACATTAAATGCAATGATGCCGAGAGAAAGAGCAAGTAAATTTAATTATTTATTTACAGAATTTACTTGTTATGTATGAGGTATTCAAGCCTGCATTATATCAGGGGAGTTTAATTAGTTGTATTGCTTGTAATATTGTCTACTGTGGCAACTTTTCTGAGAAAGTTTGTATGCTGTTGTGTATATTTGTGCCATTTTTTCTTGTCATTGGCGCATTATTACTATTAAAACTTGCAGGATATGAAACAAGAGGTTGTGTCTTCCAACAGCAGACACTCCACATGCTGCATGCTACAACCCTACATGTTAGAGAGCATTTCACAGTCCACATGAAACAATTCCTGACTTAAAAGAAGGCTTTGGTTATCTTGAGTTCAATCTGGGAATTTAAAGGAAATGAAAAGGATTAATTCATCAGTCTGACTATAACTGGAACACACACTTCTGTGTTGTTGTATAACTGAAAGAATGTAGATTGTAAAAAAAAAAGTGGAGCTGTTCAATATGAATATCAGTGTTTCAAATTCATACCTCCTGGAGATTCCTTCACTTTGAGGTTTGGTGTGCATTGCTGTGGAGGCACAGAGGACCTGAGAAAGTTTGTTGAGCTTTGTGGAGTGATGTTTTTGTAATGATCCTCCACTAGAGGGTGTCTAATCACCATTTTTTTTTAATCTCATATTTTCAGCACTTTCTCAACTGTGTACCTGCCCACAGTGCCATTAATTAATTAATATTGTGGATAGGTCAGCCTCTAGAAATGTAGTGCATGAGAATCAAGATATCAGGGGTAGATTTTTTTTAACTTCTTTTCAAGGCTAAATTGTGTCAACTGTCTGAAGGGCTGGAAAGTTCACGAGCTGCCTGTATTTCTGGTTTACGTGGTCATGGGAAGGTAAGATTGATGATTTTCCAAGTGACCCAGTGAAAAGCGAGGTGTCGTCTACACACTGAAAAGAAACAAGCAATGCAATCAGCTGACTTGACAAATGATCTAATTACAAGTTCCTGTCTTGTTAAGTAGGCCATGACAAACTCCATGACAAGACGACCCACTTTGAAAAATAAGGGGGATAAATCAGCTGAGCTAGTGCTCCATTCAGACTGCAGTAACTGTATGTTGAGGACAAATCACCCTTTGTGAGTTCTCTGTAATTTAATTAAAAAAACAGGGATAAACGCATGCTCTGTTGCTCTCTAATGGTGTGGACATTAACCTTTGGATCCAGCTGCTTTGCCCTCTAAAATGTTAATAGCCGTTGGGGAAACAGAGTGAAGAGCAGCTTGAAATTTGTATTGCAGTTGCTACTTACGTTGCTCCTGACAGTGCATATTTATTGTATCTTATCATATTTAAAGTCAGCTCATGTTGTGAACATCTTTTTGCGCAGCATTTGTATTGCTTCCATTAAAACTGTTTATTTCAGACTATTTTCTGCAAAAAGCATGAAATCTCTGTATATGAGGATGAAAGTGGCTGCTTTTTTTTTTTTTTTATTATCAGCCTTAACGTTTTGGTCGGTTTTGTCCTCAGCTGAAAGAATAATTGTCCTGTCATTTCCATTCTAATTAATATGCATATGAGTCTCTCTGTGGGCTATACATTAGGTTTAGTAGACAGCAAAATCATGAAAAATTGATGGACCAGCTGTAATTTAGGGCAAGCATATGAACAAGAAGACTCCTGGAATATGACAACTTTGAGTAAACTGTGACAGTGTGTGACAGTTGTACTAATGGGCTGATGTGATGTGCTAATGTGCTAAAAAGAAAAAAAGAAAAAAGAAAAAAAAAAGAAAGAAAAATTCTGGGATGGGTTTAAGGCAGGTACATGTGAAAAACTTAACAAAGGTGCTCTGCTGGAAGGTCCAGCTGTTCCATTAACCTTTTGTAATGAGTGAAGCTTGGGAACTGTGAGCAAAGTGTAATGTCATGTTCACGTCATATCAGAGAAAGCAGGAGGATGAGAGACCAGGGCAGCATTTCTTTGCTACATCCTGCTTCTGTTTCACAGAGTGGTTCAAAATTAAAAGAAAAAAATTAATATTTATTCTCCTGCCAAAAATTATATGAATGAGAAGCTCTACACTACTGTCATATCTGTCTGCAAGCTGAACTGACCGCTAAACTGCTGTTAAACACTGTTAGCTTATCTTAGCATAGCATCAACACTGGAAACATCTGGCCTGGCTCTGTCTGAAGGGAACAAAATTTCGACACCAGCACCTCTAGAGCTCACGGATTATCACGTCACAGGCCCTATCTTGTTTGACTATTTTCTTGAAACAGACCAGCACAAAGCCCCTGTAAAACGCCAAAACAAATGAGACAGAGTCTGTTCGTGAGTGAATTAGTTAAGGTGCTGGTGTCACATTTCGCTACCTTTGCCAGGCTAGCTGTTTCCCCTTTTCCATGCTTTATGCTGAGCTTAACAAGGCTATGCTCGTTTTCTCCCCCTGTCTCCATTTCCGTTGTGCTAAGCTCATAGTTCACCCATTCCTAGCTTCTGCTAATGAACAGGTATGAGAGTTGTGCTGATCTTTTCATCTTAACAAGGAAGTGAATAAGTGTATCCATTCAAGCTGTAATTAGGACAAGGAAAGTCAGACCTTTCTGAGAACTGTGTTAAAACTGTACGATTTGGAAATGCAAGCAAACATGGATGTCTTATATCAGTCTGTTTACAGGCCTTGGTGAGTATTACTGTATATGTAAAAAAATGTCTAAAACCTTGTCTCGCAAACTGTCTTAAGTGGTGTCATTTGAGTCAGCATTCACTCGGTCTGAAAACTACAGGTTTAAAAATTAAAAATATCTTGGGTTGTGAAATTACGAGGAGGTGCGTTTACCAGACTTAACCCTGTAGCCTGCTCCTCATCTTTGCTTGAGGCTAAAGGCTCAAGGCTACACTAGCCACGACTGGCACAGCACATTGAAATCTCCAACTGAATTATCAGCGGTCAAGTCGAATTGTGGGCAATGTGGGTACCAGGTTTTGAAAGATGATATCTCTGGTTCTGCTGAATCAATTTTGATACTTTTTAAACTGTCCACCAGACAATGTAAAACCTAACAACTGTAGAGTTATTTGATGATGTGAACGTTCACAAGCCTTTTATCCATGGGAATATCCATTCATTCCCACACGAATGAATGTAGCAGGAGCCAAGCTTGCTATTTCCCAAGATAAACCAACTGTCTCCTAACTCTTGGCAAGAAATCGTCACACTGTCTTTCCCAATATGTTTACTGTTCCTACTTTGCTGCCATCAAAGTGGAGGATATGTGAGCTTACAGAAAAAATATCCTACTTGTTACTTCCACAAGGACTTGACATGGTTTTCTCAGTCAGCACCTGGTGTTTATGTGATACAGTATGAATGCAGCATTTACTCATGTGCAGGTACAGTATCAGTGCAGTGTATGTGAAGGGACTGTGTTAGTGTTGGTCCAATTAGTATTGAGGGTGGGACTGGACAAGGTAGGACACCAGGACACTCTGTTGAGCCTTCTGAGACTGTTTGAACAAACGCTCTGTGCTGGTGCTCACTTGACTGTAAATGTCTTACAAGGGAAGATTATTTCCAATCATTGATCACTGCAAAGTGTAAGACAAAAGACAAACCAAAGGAAGAAGACACAGTTTGACCCTCGCATAAAAACATTGTTTGATTGGCATGTCACCTGAAGCATAATGTGTGATGAAGCATTGATTTTCTAAAGTAAATCAGTTGCCATGGAGATTCAGAGTCAGACTTTAAACTATAGAAAGGAAAAATGTGACTGGTATGATTTCAGGGATCGAGCGTAAACTTAGAGCCAATCAGATTCCACTGAGTTCAGCTCTCTTTAATGCCAACAATAAAATTAGTTGTAATAACACACTCCAATGAAAGCAACAAAAGTGTGAATCACTTTTAATAAAATAAGCACCAAGATACTTTCTCGAAATGTGTACATTTTGTGGATTTGACAAGCTCCTCGGCTATAATTGAGTCAAATCAAGAACCCTGATTGCCACCAAAACGAGCAGGAAAATCAGTCAACAGAAAAAAAGGTCATGACACAAAGTGCTAATGAAACTAAAAAAAAAAAAAAAAAGGAGAGAGAGGTTAGACATGTACTTTGCTTTGTGACCTATATAATAAATAAGTCATAACCAAAAAAAAATTAAAAAAAATACCAAGGCAAACTGCTTTGCAAAAATTAAAAAGCCTCTGATAAATGAGCTTGGTGCCTACATGTTTGATGATTGTTTGTCTATCTTTGATGCTGTTCAAAAACATTTGTAAGATATTTTATCCTGCGAGACTAAAGTTAAGGTCCTTTTTCTGATGAGAAATATTGGCTATACAGTGAAGTATATTGTGGAATAGAGCCATTTTACATAATACACAGAAAGGACTTATTATGCTGACATTCTATTCATCCATTCATTCATTCATTTTCCATACAGCTTATCTGAAACCGGGTCACACATCTATGGGTAATTTAGAGTTACCAATTAACCTGCACGTCTTTGGACTGTGGGAGAAGGGAACCCACGCAGACATGGGGACAACATGCAAACTCCACACAGAAAGGCCCCAGGCCCAGGGTTCGAACCCAGAACCTTCTTGCTGTGAGGCGACAGCGCTATCCGCACTGCACCGCCGTGCCGCCTACTGACATTCTGTATTTTTTCTTATTGTTATCCCATTCCATGAAGAGATAAGTATTTTCTATGCGGCCTGATGTAGTTTATGCCTCTGTGCTAAAGAGACTTTTTGCCACCACCTGTGCTGAATTATGATGATGTTATAAGTAAGCATTGCAAAGATGCATATAATGTTGTACATTATATGCATCTTTGCGATGCTTACATACACTGGCTACTGTCTACCATGGAGCACTGAGGTTTATTACAAAATTTAAAGCCCTTACTCACCATTACTCATTTTTATGCTCGGATTGGATGGTCTGCCTTGTCCCCCCGTAGACTTAACCACTGGCATTTTTGTATTTATAGAGCTATTCTTGGTTTGCTTCCATCTTATCCACAGATACATCCTTCAAAAAAGTATGGGAAGTTACAGTCATTGCTTCCAGGACTTTTTCTACTATCTGTCTCTGAAGCCTGTACTGATTTGGGAAAAAGGGCATTTAAATATGCTGCTCCCTCTGCTTGGAATCAGTTGCGAAATTACCTGAATCTCAGACAGCTGGTCTCACTGGATGCATTTAAAGTAATTTTAAATGGCTTGGAGGGATGGTACATCTGGCTGTAGATGTTTTGACTCATGTTTCCCCTGTTTGATCCCTGATATTAATGTTATTATATAATATTTTGTAATATTTTATGATTCTGTAGATTATTTTTTATTTTCACTGTAAATTGTTACATGCGTCTGCAACCCTGTTAATTGTGTTGTTGACTGTCTTAGCCAGGGCACTGCTGTAAAGATTTTTAATCTCAATGACTCTTTTCCTGGTTTAACAAAGGTTAGATAATATATATAAACACACACTGTCCTGTTTCTGTAAATACTCACTATCGCCCCAAATGTGTATTAATCCACAGTGACCTGAAGAAATGCACTGTTTACTTCTGTTCAGCGAACATTTGTTAAAAGCTACACTACCCAGCTATCTTACTTTGTATTTTTTCAAAATAAAAGTATATATTGATCGGCTTATTTACAAAGATTCCGTCTTCCATAGGAACTAGAAGTTGGAAAGCATTGACAGATGGACTAACTTGCCGTTGTTTTTTACTTTTCAAGAGATTTGTTGACACTTACAAAGAAAATAGATTATTACCAGTATTATCCTTTTATATTTAAATCTGAATTCAGTATTTGTTGGTCACAATGAACTGTAAAAACAATATTGACATTATTATTATGATTATTATTGCTTATTATAGAATTAATTCAAAATTACAGCTTACTTGTACATGCAGTAGATCTTGGACAACATTTGCATTCATTTTAAATTGTCCATCATTTAAAAAAAAAGTCCAATATTCACTTTCCATTTAGCACTATTCTGCCCTTCACCAACTCCTGAGGGAAACATCTGGCTCATTAGCTGTTAAATGCTCCACTATGTTCACCATCTAATTGCAAAGTTTTTCTGCCTGGTTTTTTGTACTGCACTGGTAGTGTGCAGCATTTTTTGGGTTTTTTTTTATTTTTTATTTTATTTGTTGAAAACAGCTGCCTACTACAAATGAAAACTAGGCTTTATGCTGTAAAAACAAACAAAAAAAGGCTAAATCATGTCAAAATGTTACATAGAGCTGAAGGAAACTGCAGAGTTGGGTCATGATTTCCCTGATCCCTTTCACATTAGAGTCATATGATCCACTGAACTTTTAATACTGTTGTTTATGTCCTCAGCACTTAGTTACACAACTCATCAGGTAGAATTACAAGTAGGTGCAGGTCTGCCAACTGAGGACAAAGAGATTAGAGATTTTGGTCTTCATGCAAACTTTAGTCAGAACGGAGACAGCTAAAATGTCAAATCCCCCCAAAAAGGCTGAATAATCCTATTCTGGTTGAACAGCTTCAGTTGTTCTCCAAACCTGCAGTTAGAATCCTCTCAAAGGTTAGATTATCAGAGTATGCACCTCTTACACCTGGGTGAGGGAAAAAACCCCCCCCAAAAACACTGGAATTTCTCTAAGAAGAGCTGCTCACCCAAGAGAAAAGTGCCATCTGTGCTTGACCACTTCAGACTCCTTAAAAGCATCTGAAAACTCACTCTGCAAGTTCAATTTAGTCGAGATTAAAATTCTCTGAGAGGGAACCCAATATCCATTATTTTCCTCCTTTTACAATCATGGCAATTTCTATTTGGGATCTTTTCATTGCCTGAATTTGGATATTCCATTGTTGCATCTTGAATAAATTGCCTGAAAAGTGAAAAAGACCAGCATCACCTTGTCCCACTTCATCTTAACTTATTTGTCAAGCTGTCTATCATCCTTTCAACAGGGGACTACTTGTTAATGATTGATGCGGCACCTCTTAATGTGATGGATGAATCGCCTGCTGCATGATGGGATAGGGGTGAGTCACCCACCCCCACCCTTCCCCCACCACTCACCATACCCTCCATGTAAGGGAGACACATGCCCTGTGTCCATCATTGGAGGAACAAAGGCACATTCAATTTAAGCCCCATCAATAATGTACAGCTGAGGAGGCCTTTTGCTCAAGGAGCCCTGTAAAAGCCAGGGCATTGTTGTGGTGAAGCAATGATTTTGACTGGTTTATTATTATCTGGATCGGTACACTGAGTCATGTATGGTATCATCATTTTATTTATTGTTGCATGGCAGCATCAATGTGATGTCTGAGAGCCCCTTGAGCTGCTTTGTTTCTCTGGAGGCTGCAGCCCAGGCGCAGGAGAATATGTCAAAAGGAAGATAAGACGAATGCCATAGTTTTTGATTTATCACCCATGTCATGTATTTGCACACACCGTCTATAAAAATGAAATGTTTGCATTAAATAGAAGCCAGACTGAAGCAGGAGGGTGTATAAAATCTGACATTTTGAGAGTTTTTGGTTTGTTTTTGTTTTTATATAAAAACACCTAAAGGAAAACACCATAACAAAAAGAGAGAAATATACAATTAGACAAAGAAAAAGGAAATGCAAAAATCAATAAACTGTCGAGTAATAGTAAAATAAGTTCACTGAAACACACAGTTATCAAAATAAGCCTTAGACGTTACAAACAAAGATACAATCATTGATCTGGTCTTTACAGATTTAAGGAATAAAGGCAAAACCAACTTCAGCCTTTATCCCAGACCTTGCCATGACCAGAAATGCCCCATGTCAGGATCTCGGGCCATACTTCTCATCTAATGTGTAGTTTAAAGGTCAGGACCATAGCTCGGGGATAAACTCAGATGTGCTTTAAAAGTAATCAATATTTATCCTAAAATGGAAAGAGAAAGAGCACCAATGAGGCACTTGTCAGACATGATGTTATCTGTTTTGTACCAGTGATGGCACAAACAGAAAGAGAAGAGAAATCTGCTGTGATGTAAAGGGGAAGTGATGGAAGCAGGAAACATATTCTAAGTTTTCAGATAAAAATTCTTTAAAGTTCCTCTTCAGACATGTTGATACTCTGCTATGATTAATATTTTGTTTAACATGGTTTGTAAAAAGTGAAAAAAAAAAATAGATCTATTCTGATCAGTTGATTTGTAGCCATATTCTGATTGGTTAGTTGGTTTGTAGTTATATTCTAATTGGTTGATTTGAAGCCGTTTTCTAATTGGTTGATTTATAGCTCTATTGTGATTGGTTAGTAACAAACCAACTAACCAGTCAGAATAGGCTACATATCCAACAATCAGAATAGAGCTATAAATCAACTAATCAGAATATTGGTACACATTTGAGTCAGACCCAGGCTCAGTTAAGGAGTCTTGTGCACCAAAATCAACGAGCAGACAAACGGTTAGCACAGTTAGCGTCTTTTATTTGTTTATGTAATGACAAGGTTTTGGGGTTTTTTTACCCATCCCCGTCCTGGCACTTGCACAGGTATTGCACAGGTATTAAGTATTGGACATATGGATCCCTGGCTGTCTGAATCCATTTCTATGAGACTGTCGTTGGTTCACTGCAGATATATGAATGTACATGAAGATGGAAGACATGACAGCCCACCAAAAGTGAAGCCAAAACATCTTGATCACCCCCTGGTGGCTGGCTGCAGTAGCCTATAGGTCATAAACCCCACTCCCTCCATGTTAGCAGACGGAACATGGGCCAAACTTAAAATTAGAGTACATGTCAAATAAATTGTTTTGATTATTTTAGGTAGTTCTTATCACATTGCTGTATGTTCAAGTGTTCACTTTTCTGATAAATTTGCTTTTAATTGGTTATTTGATGCTATAAAAAGGGGGTGTGATGTCATGACAGACAGCTGTGATTGATTGATTGGGTTGTGCAGGACCTTGACGCCCCCTCAATAACTACTGGCACAAGATGCAGCGTCCATTTATGGGATATTTCTGCTTCATTTTTGTACAGTGGGAGGAAGTGTGAGACGTGTCGTGCATCTTTATATACAGTCATAGGTTTAAACATGCAGAGAAAAGCTGTCATAGATTTTAGCAAGAGCAAGCATCTATAGCGATGCTAGCAGTTGTGTTTAGCAGTTATAACGTTTTCCATGTTCAACATCATAGTTTAGCATATTAGCTAATTATTAGATAGCTAGATGACTATTAGCTAGTTAGCTAGTTTTTCAGGTAGTTGGTCTCAAGCTGCAAGAGGGGATCACCAGTATTGTTACAATGAATCCTCTGAGCATTGGATATCAGTGGCCTACCAAACATCTAGGGAATCCAGCCAACAGTTGTTGAGATATTTCAATCTGAAGCACAAATGTCAACATCATGGTGGCACAAGAGGAAAGTCAGTGAGCTACATCCTCTGCAGAACTTGAATGTCTGTGTGGCAAATTGTGTGGCAATCCATTCAAAAGTTATTGAGATATTTCAGTTTGGACCAAAGCAACCAACTGCATTTGCCATTCCTAGAGCCCCATCACTAGTGTGGCTAAAGATGAGAGACAGCATAATGTGTCACTGGTCCAAGTGGCCTGGCATTTGTGGCAATGATATTATTGTTACCTTCAATAAGGAGCTTACATTTGTCTATATTAAACTGCAACATATATTCAAAGGTCATGATGACAGTGAAGGAGAGTTTCATCTGTGTTTTCTTTACTTGGATCAAAAGATACAGCTGTATTTTCCGTGTAGGAGTTTATGGTGAGGTTATGACTTTGAGTCAAGTGGCTCAAGGGTAACATTACAGGAAATGGACCTAAAGGGGAACCCTGCAGAGGCTTAGTTAGTTAAACTGCTTTAAAGCTGTTTGATGCCGCTGCAGCATCAGGGAGAATCACATGATCAGTGGTGTCAAAAGCCACAGTAAGGTCTGGAGGGATCAAAACAGATGTTTTTCTTCCATCAGCTTCTTAAAGACAGCAATTTAGTGCTTTAGTGAGTTTAAAAGCTGGTCTGAAACTTCTCAAAAGATTATTTCTATTCCTGAATGAAATCAGCTGATTAGCAATTAACTTTTCAAGGACCATAAATTAAGTTGGCTCTGTCTCCCTAAATACTAGATGAAGACCTTCAAACTTAGCAGATGCTTGAGTATTGACCTGGAATAAACCGTATAATAGGCATCCTGGTGGACATCTCTGTTGAATGTCACTCAAGCATTTCTCTCCCCATATTTTCTGCTTTGCTATTAAAAAGCCTTAAAATGATTTATATAGGTCCTCGAAACTTTTTATTCTAGTCAGTTAGAAGCAAACACCCCTCACACCTGTTCACACATAGGAATCTATCACCCCTTTAGCCCATTTAACCTGACACCAACATGGTACTCAGAGAGCAAGGGGACAGGGAGCACTTACACAAACAACTGCATCCCCTCATACAATACAAATGCCCTTCGACACCGCTGGCTGAGATAGGCAGCTTTTCCCCCAATCCATCTGTGGCCCCTGGGGAGCCTGTGGGGATCATGGTTCATAATTCATAGAAGAAGCCAGACATCCAGAGAGAGACAACCCCAGGCTGAAAGGGGGGTGGGGTTGCAAGAGTGAACCAACCCTTTTCATTATGCATTGGATCTCTGACTCCAAGACTGTGAAAGCAAACCTAGGATCTGTGATTTGGGTTATTAGCTTAGTCAGATGTGCACACACTGTGACACTCTCTAGGCTGGAAGAATATACTGAATATACAATAATTGCATGAATTCCTACGTGAAGTAGACTCCACTTGGTGTTTGCATAGGTCAGAGATTAAGCTGGATGAGCTGGAGAACTCCTGGGATGTAAAGCAATGACAAACACAATTGAACTAAAGGTTTTGATAAATACTCTTGTGAAGTCAGACTCCCACTTCTCAGTTAAATCCTGCAGAGCTGCATTCTCAAGAGTTAAGAGTGATGACAAATGCTAATAGGATGCCGGAGCCAGAATTAAATTTCTCTATTTCCACTAAAGACATGTCTTAGATAAGGTTATTATTGTTTTATATGGTGTTGTTGTCTCTAATTTCCCATGTCATGATTTTGCGAAGTTTAATACCGTGGAATTTCAGTAAAATACACACTTCCTTTACAGTGGACCGAGTTGGATTAAATTGTAATGCATTTTCTTTCTCCACCCAGACAGTACAGATTGGTTGGTATAATAGCATAACAGGAGATGTCCAGGACTCTGCAAACCAACCAGAACCTGACGGGTGCAGGCATGAAATGTAGTCTCTTTTTTGTTTAAGGCAATCTTATTGCATAAACCTTTGAGTGTTGATATTTGGTAACGTCATTAATAAAATTCTCTCTATCTGTCACTTAATGTGCCAGGTCACCACATGTTCCCAGTAGGAACAGGAAAAGAAACTAAGTGTAGCCAACATGTTGTGTTAGCCTTGTGAGCTAATGGTCAGCTATGGACAAAATTAGGGCAAAATTTAGCTTCTGCTTGCAGTTTGCATTTGAGCTCTGTTCAGTTGGGTTGGCTTTTAACGCTGCTACGATCAATATTTTTATATTAACCAAATGACTACTGTGAAAGAGGTCACTCACTGTCAGGAACTCACAGAGAGTTATTATCACCAGTTCCCCTCAGCTCTATGCCATGATTTAGTACCTTTTTGCTCATTATTTTGGTCCTACATGCCTGTAGCTTTACTCGTTAGTCTTTGTCTCTATCCAGCAGTGTTTTCAGTCACTGCAGGCAGCTGTTTTCTGCTATCAAGCTTTTAAAACCCTCTGTACACTCCCTACCCAGCACAAAACGGTTGACAGACACAGTTAGCAACTAGCTGGTGAACATAGTGGAGGGCTTGTGCAGACCTCTGCGGAGCTCAGCCTCCCAACCACAAGGCCTCATTTTTGGATTCCACCCTGTAGGAGTGCCCTTGAGCAAGACACTGACTGTGCCAGCGCTGAATGCCCCACTCTGGTGCTGACAATCACATCATTATTAGGCTGCTTTAAATAATTTAATGTAATGTAAAGCTGCATGCACCCGGTCGACAATTCCTCTAAGCTGATTGATTCATCACTTGAAATCTTGAGAAAGATCTTTATAATATATTAATAAGGGCTGATACAATTAAGCTATTAATATACTGTATCTATCCTTGACAACAATGAAGTCATGAACAGCAGACATAATGGCTAACATCACATTTCGATTATGGAAGAATGTTTGAGTCTCCATCAAAGACAGAATGCAGAACTATCTCACGCGTTAAAATATTTTTTACACCTTTAGCCTAGCAGAATGATGAACTGCATTCCATGCTCTTCATTTGTCTCGACTGTCTTCATCAGCATTTTTTAAAATATTGTCTCATTTTTCTCTCTGATAGAGTGTGAAAAAGTGATTTCTCATTTTAAGGTGCAAGCACTCACTGACTTTCCTTTGTCTTGTTCTTACTCTTCCTCCTGAAGCTGGCTCCCTTTGTCCCACTCTGATGAACTCTTTCTGTTTAGTTTTGTAAAGTTTCTGTTTAGTTTGAGACATTTAACAAGGAATTAATTACACATTCTGATACTGATGCATCTTCTCTTTGTTGTTCTATCCTCCCATGCTGATTGGGCCACGTATACAACATTGTGACCCCCCCCCCCCCCTTTCATATTGTATGTGTGCATTGTAATTATGCACATATTCATGTTTATATAATTAGGAAAAATCCAACTTCCTTTGTTTGCTATTCAGTTTCTCTTTTCATCTCTCTTACACTATATGTACAGTACGTGTCTGCTCCTGTGGGTGCATGTGCATTTGATTTTGGAAAAGTAAACAGCCAAAGTGAGTTGAACATGACCTCTTTGAAGTCACTGTGTGAAATTATAGCATGTTGATTTGTGTGTTTGTGTGTATGAGCATGTGGCATAACATTTGCAAAGATTTCGTACTAGTAAGTTCAGTGTTTGAATGGCAGCAGCAGTTACATCAATGGGAACATTTTCAGATTTTCTCTGCGTGTAGTTTATGATCTTTCTTGATCCAGAGCCACATGAAACCTGCATAATGTGACTAAGTGCCTCTGCTTTGCTAAAATACTTTCCCGTGATGAATGCATCGTCAGTGTATTATAACACTTTGCGTGAATACGGTAATACAAATAGCACTTACTGATGGTTACAGCCATACTGTATGAAACCATGTCTACAGTCTAATGCACTACATGGTTATCTTGCTGAAATGTCCATCTCTTGCTGTCATTAATCTGTTTCATTCATAAATAATAACTTCCTCTTTTTACTACAACCGTAAAGCAGCACTTATCATAAAATCTATATGCTGTCAAGACGGCTGTAATGTAAACTACTGAAAAAGAGAGACACTCTTGTGGTTAGCACTCCAGAAAGTAATCAGTAAGCACAAGCAACTTAGATTTATTACAATAAAAGTGTCATTTTAAAAAAGCAAATCTGTATAAAATAGGACCAGGGTATATTTGCAAAACCTGACTCAGTTAAAAAAAAAAAAAAAAAATCTATATTTCATGAATCCTACAATTTATAGTGTCATTTTCTCATTCAGGTCATGCTCAATCTGCTGTAAACTTAATAAACAATCTCACTTTTGCATGTTTATACGAGTACTGTTTTAGATTTAACTGGAGGCAAAATGACTAAGTATGTGCTTCACTACCTCCTGTTCCTTACCCTTTTAAAATGCTGAAATAGTGCAGTGTCCCTGTGGGAGTTTCTGAGGAGGGAACCCAAAACACGGCAGCTTCAGTTCACAGAGAGCTGCTCCCATGACACATTTGTACTGGAGAAGGGGATTTATCCTGTTTTGGGGGAAGCAAGATCTGAGATCTCAGCATCTGCTCTCCAGCTTGGCACTGTGAGTGCTGGAGGCAAGGCACATCACCACCATTTGATTAAAGATTTATACCCTTTCAGACATGTTTTCTCTCATTTTTAGCAAACCTTATCTTCTGCATTTTGCTGAGAGCTGTTTAAGGTGAGGGAGTGGCTCCTGTCTCAATTGTTTTGCTACAGTTTTTCAGCATCTAGAATCCCAAACAACAGAGGTGTGGATTTTTAATAAACTTATTCAGTTTGAGTTAAATATGCAATAATAACAGATGTAATGGGGTGATATTGGAGGTATTGACATTTTCTCATATTGAAACAGAGCAAAAATCATTACATTTTTAAAATTCTATTGATTTTCGGTATTGGATTATCTCCAGTTAATGCATGACTGGACCGGAGTTGAACTTCATTCACCCTCTACTCTAAACAAATGTTTGAACGCCTCCATTCAGCAGATTTGCATTTGAATCGGGGATGGCTGTGCACAGTCTGTAAATTATAGTCCACTATTGTGGTTGTTGTACTTGTGGATTTTTCCCCCTCAAATTCATTTAATAAACATACACTTTTAATCCAGCCATATTTATGTGGAAAAAACACCCCAAAGCACAATATTACATTTTGGGAGATGGCAGTGCATTTGAAAACAAATTGATGAAATGTGAATAATATGACCCTTAACAAGCGAAATCCAAAACAGAAACATTTGAGGATGCACCTTGCATTCCTCGCTGCTTTCTGCTGTTCATTCCTCTGATTACCTTAAATAACAGACCAAAGAAAGGCTGGCTGACGGTAATCCAGGTAATTCTGTGATACAGTTTAATGACACAACATGGTAAATGTCAAATGTTTTAGTGTGTCCTGCACAGTTTAAGAGAAATTGCTTCAAGAAACTAGGATACACATTAACACTTGAAATTAGAGCCTGTGATTTACACTGTAAATATGTTGTAAATATGGTGTGTATGAAATAAATGAAAAAAAATGCAGCAGAAAATTGCCAAATAACCATGTATACCCTGTAGTCTTGTTTCTGTCCTCAAGTAAAATTGCTGTGCACTGTAATTATAGAGCTTTATAATATAAATATAATATTTTAAATACTTTATGTGTATTATTAATTTATTATGTTCCTCTTAAACACACAATTATTATCCCTTTATTCCCTAACCTACCATCTTCTCTTGTACTTACATACACAGGTATGTCCTGGAAAAGGTCTCCATAATTACGCCGTCATTTACTGGCTGTAATACTGTGTTACTGGATACAAGGCAGGCACAAGCCATGATTTGTTTTGAAAACAGGGGGCTGACATCTCTCAAATGGAAATACTAGCTCTCTTGTTGTTGATTTCTCTACAGCTGTCCCTATTGTTCCCGCTCTAAATTTACGTATAAGAACACATGAAACAAGTCAGGGCGAAATTCTGTGACTAAACATTAACTGAGGTAAAAGAAACAGACGCAGGTTGAGTTGAGAGATAACAGTAAGCATAAATCACAGCTGTGGATCACAAAACACCTATTAGAAAGCATTAAACACCACAGACTAATGATATATGAGAGGAGTAATTTTGCTTTAAAGGCTGTTGGTTCGTATGCACCTGAGTGGGTTGTTTTCTACTGAGGGTGTCAGTCTGTCTATGCCCTGCAGCCTTGGACAACACCAGTGACTTTTAATTGGTCTCTCTGTCAGAGAATCAAAATGCAAAGCCTGCTCTCAGCCCTTTAATTCTCCACTGGTTTGCAGGAGTAAAAGCTTTAAGAAGTTCCACTTTCTTATAAAGTCATAAGATGTAAATGAGCAAGCACAGGATGTGTATGTCATGCCAACATTTCCTTATTAGATGTAAAATTGGTTTTGCTGATGTTATGTTGAGCAATGTCAGGGATCAGGTTGAATGAATAAGCTCTTGTTCATCAATATTTCCTCAACGAGCAACACAGAGCCATAAGATCATCTCCACAAAGTGTGATATAAAGAAATATGCGATGAAATATTAAATGCAGTTGTTTCAGCAGGCTCCAGGATTAACCTGCGGTTTAGAGTACTTCATTTTTTGGAAGATGTATTGTCTGCAGTTGACTCATCACAAAGTGAGTAAGTGAGCGATGAATGTGGAAGTGGTGGATGGTGATTCATTACTCAGGAAACTTGATGGACTGGCTCACAGGCACATCATTGTTGCTCGGAGGCCTCTGGAAATAGAGGTCTCCTCTTTGAATTAGAGAGGGTGCTGGCTGTCAGGATTCAGGGGACGGCTGGGGAGTCGACCTCTGATCCCTGTAAGAGGAATGTGGCCGGTGTCGGTGAGGGTGACTTGTTTGTAGGGAGAAAACGTGCCAGAAGGCCATGTGGGAGCGTCAGTAGTTAATAGCAGAGATGTCACCCTGGGGATCGTTTACTGGAGATAATATAATGTGACATTCAAGGAGATTGTGTTTGGTTACAACCTGTCTTATTTTTGTAGTTTTGGCCAAGATTTATACAGGGTTATTACAACATTTTACTTACTAGACAAACCCCCAGTTTCACACAGTTAACTAAAGTAATATTACAGTCTATTATAACAGAAAAGGGCATCCAAAATTGAGATTTAAGGTGAGCACAGAGAAACTTTCCCCCTTCAGCTGACGAATTCAAAAAGACCTTTCGAGTGTCAAACTCTGCACATACATAATTCCACAAATGATGAAAGTAAAACATCCAAGTAATGTAACAATAAGCAAAATAGGTTTGAGTGGAGGGAGACTACATTTACATGCTTCTATTTAGCTTTGCCTGATATGTTTTGAGGATAAAAATATTTGGATGTTTTTCACATGCAACATGTTTTTTCCAGGCAAAGAAGTGTATAGTAGAGTTATCGTTGGGATGGATGGTTGTTGCTGAAGATCAGGGTTCATCTCAAGTGGCAACCCACCATGACGTCACCCACTGGTTTGTGATTTGCTGTTCTGAGGCCTCGAGTTTGTAATTTGACTGCATCTTGGTTTTTGAAACCACAAGAAACCATATTTGCACACGAAGGTGGAGCTGAGGAGGAGAGAAGGCTGGATCTGACCTGCTCTGTACACTCTCCTGATTGTCAGGCAGGCCTGTGTGGATCACACAGTAGCCCTGCCCTAATGCATGGCCTACTTTATCATCTAATTTCCTCTAAATGGGACGATAATTTAAAGAATAAACATCATGTTGTATTGAAAAACCATTGAAACTAGTGATGGAGACTATAAACTCATTAGGGAAAGATTTACTGAGGTAATAAATCAAGTGAGAAGTAGGGCCATTTTCCCCTAGACTTCAATACAATCTGACTTCTTTTTGCGACCAGTGGAGTTGCCCCTGATGGTCATTAGATAGAATGCAGGTTTAAGGCACTTCCACATCGGCTTCACTTTTCAGACCCGGAGTCTACATCCATTTTTATACACAGTCTATTTGGTCAGGCTCCAGAAACAGTGGATCACCTGTCATGATGAAACGTTAACATCTTTTATCAGCCATCCAATACCACCAAGGACTCCCATGTAAAATAAACTGATCCTGAGGCGTTAAATTGGTGAAATGTCTATGGTGGCCCAGACAGGTCAACACAATGCAGAAGCCACAACACAAAAACAAAAGCAACAGCACGAATGCAAATTTAAGCCACAACACAAGTTAAGCCACAACGGAAGTGAGCAGTGGTCTATCAATACTGTTCGTATAACAATACATATGAAAATGAAAACATATGACAAAAGTACATAAATATGAAAATATAAATACACTGAAAAACATTGCTCATTGTGACAATCACATGGCGGCATTAATCAGTTATCTAGCAATAACATCATAGCTGAGTGGGTAGGATTCATGCTATTTTCTGAGCAGTGAGTCTCCAGTTTGACTCCTGGCCGGCCAGATTTCTTCCTGCATGTCATTCCCCCAGATCCCTCAGATCAGCAATGAAGCCGAAGAGTGAAATGTTTCATAACCAACATTAATCACGGCCAAAAGAGGACTCAGTGTTTTAAGGCAATAGTTTGACATTTTGGGAAATGCATTTATTTGTTCTCTATAGAGGAGAAGACTGATTTGTGTCTATCCATTTTCATGTTGTCCTTTACAGACATACCATGAGATCTTCTCATCTAACACTCAAGAGATAAATAAGCAAATTTCCCAAAATGTCAAACTGTACCTTTAAATTTTTTATTACACTCATATAAGATACTGAGCAAGAAAGTTCAAAGCAGATTTTTCCTGTCAGCAGAATCTTTTTAAAGATGTTTAAGCCTGTGACAGGTGCTGCATACAGAGGAATTGTAGTATACATAAATATATCAAACACCTCACACTCTATTCCCCCCGTATTCCATGACAAATACAGACCTTTGTTATTCTGGTTAATATCACACATTAGACATTACTGAGAGCAGAGGCACTGGCAGGTGTGAACAGACCATTATGCTGTCCACGTATTAGACCAGATTAATGGTTTGTTGTCTTCGTGGCAGTTGCCAAGGCTGCTGGAAGATGAATGAAATGTGACTTGTTTCTGCAGAAAATGGACACCAAGATACACAAAGAAGGAGACTTAAAGAGATTGTCTAATTAGAGATAGCAATAGGCAGTCCTTCTTATTATCAATCCATACAGACTCCCAATGTGAAAACAGGGTTTGACGTTAGTGAGTAATTGCATTACTCCTCACCTCTATCTCTCCTACGCAGTATGCAGTAGGAGTGTCATTTCACTACACGAGCAGAAGGTAAGAAAGACTATTACAATGTGACAAGCACTTATTTAAACGAAAATACTGGTGTTTTTTTTTTTTTTTTTTTGGTTGTTTTTGATATTATAGACCACTTAGAGTAACATATAGTTTAGCCGTCAAATTTCTGAATATTTGAAAGTGTTTTTATACATTTTTAGGCAATGTTTGATCTCCATTTATTACCTAATAGGAACTGATGGTTTGATATTTGATGTCTGCTGTATGAAATAGTATAAAATCAAAACAAGCAAGCAAAGCAAAGTTTATTCATATTGCAATTTTCAGAGACACTAGTCACAAAATAATAAAAATCAAATGAATCAAAAGCAAAAGTAAAAACACCAGATGAATATACAAGAGGAAAACAGATACAAGACACTGGTTAAAGCATAAAATACCACATGCTACCTAAAATTCTGTCTGGAGAGGTGGGTTTTCAGCTTCTTTTTAAAAGAGTCCACAGAGTCCAGGGATCTCAAACTTAGCGGAAGACTGTTCCAGAGCTTAGGAGCTGTTAACTGGAAGACACAATCACCCTGGGTCTTTAAGCGTGTTCGTGGTATGCTTAGAAGACCCAGGGTGGAGGACCAAGGAGCTTGAAGGAGGAGTGCAATGTATTTTGAGGCCTTGCTCTAAAAGTGAGAACTAAAATTTTTAAATGGATTCTAAAAGAAATGGGAAGCCAATGCAGAAAAGTTAAAATAGGTGTTATATGTGACCATCTGTTTGATTTGGTTAAAAGCCTGGCAGCAGCATTTTGGATAGTTTGTAGATGCTGTAGGGAAGATTTGTTCAGACAGGTAAAAAGGGAGTTACAATAATCCAGTTGTGATGAGATAAAAGCATGGATTAACATCTCCATTTCCTTTTGTGACACCACAGATCTAAGTTTGGCTATATTTCTGAAAGGTGAATCCATATAAAATAAAATCAGAATAAGACTAATATTTTTCAGCCCTTTCGATGCCATTTACTCTCAAATAACATGACCATATGCTACAGCCATGCTAACAGCGGTGTACTGTATGTGCTTAGGCAAAATGGTGGTTCGAGCCAAATGCTGTTTTCACAATGATAATGCTAAAATGCTGATATAATATTTACCCATGTCACAGTTTCAGTTTAGCATGTTAGCATGCTAACATTTGCTAATTAGCTCTAAACAAAAAATACACTTGAGGCTAATGTTTTGCAGGTATTTGGCCATTAAACAATTAATTCAGGTTCATTACAGTTCAACTTGCGGGGGGCATGAATATCTGAATATACATATAATAATATCACATTTTAATTGCAATTCACCCAGCAGTTGTGAAGACTTTTTTTTCATAACCATAAATATCATTTTCATGAATCAGAGGATCATCAGAGTCAGTAGGATGTCTGCTCTGGTGATGATGAGTGTCTGTACAAAATTTCATCAAAATTCATCTAGTAGTTGTTAAATGATTTCACACAACACGGCTAAAAGCATCAAATCCTCACACTGAGAAAGCCGGAACCGGTGAGTCTTTGGCTTCTCTGCTTGAAAAATGACTCAATAGTGACTGACTGATTTTCTGTTGATCTACTAATCAATTAATCAACCTCTGTTTAGGTTGTTGTTCACCAAGAGACATGATAGTGCTAGTGAAGTGATATCAGAGGGTCCTTGAATGCACCAATGGACAGTCAGCAACTGATGCTAATGTATCTTTCACAAAAGCGTTCACAGCGACGGATTACCAATCCTATCAAAGTTTCAAATGTCTGCTATCTTTTTTAATAGTGCACTGAAATGAATGAATGTAATGGCTGTCAAGAAGATAGGAAATCAGTCTATAATCTTATGGTTTGCCCTGGAAAATAGCCAGTAATGCAAAGTATGCACGATCTGCAGCTAGTGGAATGGAAGATGCAAAACTGCCATTATGATCCTTTAAAGGCCTCTATTGTAATATGGAAAATGCAGTGGAAACTCATTCAGCATCAGTAATATTAGCCCAGATGTTAAATACTTTGCAGTATGCATGCTTGGAGGTGTGGCAGTTTCACAGGAGGTGTACACAACCCATTAACCATAAGAGAAGCCCAGCCTCGCGACAGCTAATCTTATTTTACTTTGCAAATGCATTTGCTTGCGCTTAATTGCAGCAGCGAGCTGTCTCTGAGTGGATGGAAATACAAATTTGAGCGATTGTTTCGGTTTCTTTTGACCCTTCATGAATGTTGGGGTTAATCTGGTTAAATTACTGCCAAATAAATTCAATTATGAAAATTTGGTTATCACAGAAACACCACTGATGCAAGTCAGGGACAAAGCAGAAGATGGTTTTCATTTAAGAGCTGTTCCGGGCAGAGCAAAGGCATGCAGACCTTTTTGATGGATGTCTCAAAATATTATCCTTCACACGAAGGATTTTTAAAAATTGGACTGTTGGGTGTTTTTTTTTTTTAAGACCAAATGATTTGCTTACAATTGCTGATATTTGCATTGTTGACCCAGACGCTGCAGAAACTTTCTCTGCAGTGCATGAAAAGCTGCACCTCCTGATTCAGCCTGACAGCAGCCTGACAAGCTAATAATGGTTCACACAGGCATTCACGTTTCTCTAAATGTTTTCCATTTCAGTAACATAAGGCTTGTTTTTGAACGGCAGAACGCATCAGGTTGACTGAAATGTTCATATGATATTGTTTTTTCACCATGGACCTCGCACGAATATATCAAAATACTTTTAGTTAGACTTGAAGCTGCACTAATCGATATTTTTATATCAATAATGGATCAGAAAATTATGTTGACTGTGAAAGGTGTCACCCAAGTGACCAGTCCACAAAGATTTATCACCCTCAGTTCCCCTCAGTTCCACAGTGTTTTAGCAACCACAACAGGTAATTATTTTGGTTTTCCAACCCACACATTTTTTGTTTAGTCTCTTCAATCCTGTTCCAGCCGCAGCAGGTAGTTGTTTTCAGTAAAGAAGCTCTAAGAACCTACTGTACGCCTGCCCACCACAAAACAGCAGGCAAAGTTAGCCGAAAGCAGAGACGGATTATTGGCCTTTCATTGGTCAGGAGGCCAGAAAAACGACTCCTAACAAATACTAATATTCCTCTGTGTCTGCTTGAGGTGTAAAGAGGTAACTGTTTAGTAACATGTTCACTCATATCAACAACAAAAATCAGCCAATGCTGCTTAGAAACATTTTACCATCCTTTGAAGACAGAGATAGAGAATAACTCTGTCTAATGCATGGTATATTTTTCCAGTATGAGTTGAACTTTTTGATTAAAAGAAATGGATTTGCCATTCATACAACAGAAACACAAATTCGTCAAACTCTAACCATAACCATTTCAATTAAAATTAAGGGTTCTGGATGTCAGTTTTAGGTGGTGACAGTACATTCATCAAAAAGTTCACCCACAAACACATTTGTGACTTATTTAATTCAGTGTGAAAGAGAATCAAATCACTGCCTGTTGATCAAATATAATATTTTGACATTTAAGACGTGACAACTGTCTAAATAAACTGTTTAGAAATTACGGGCATTCATAAAAGCCATCAAAGTATTTCTAATACACATCACCTGTGTCTAGAATTACGAGGTTTTGCTGCCTCTTGCTTTACTTTTTAAAAGGTTATTTAGAGCCAATCAGCCTCAGTAATAAGAGGTCATGAAATTCAGAGCTGTCTCGCCAGAGCAGGTTTGGGTTGAATGGCGCAGCTAGCTAATCTCCATATGAAATGCATACAACAAAGGGGAAAATTAGCTGCAAAGGGTAATTGTTTAGAATGAGGCATGGAGAAAGCAAGCACAGGAGAATGAAGGCAGCAGAGCAGGGACATGCCAGCCTTAGTAATGAACTACCCTGTAAACGTCCCAGGAGTTCACACACCCAAGCTGTTTTTGCCCATAGCAATATAGAAAAAACAGTCAGTGCCTGCAAGATAAATTCCATGTTGATTTCCTAAATAGGATCAGAATGAGGCATTGAACATGCAGAAACAAACCTGAAGCCTGGAGAATTTTTAATGAAAAATCTGATTTAAGCTGTTCTCATCTATCTTTTTTTTTTTTTTTTTTTTTTTTTTTTTTTACCACTTAATGCCATAAGCAGTCCTTTGCTATGGGAATCATTTGATCTTAATATTTTCATCACATGGCAATAAATAAATTCACAAAAATTCATGACGAGATTAACCAAAACAGCACAATATCATTATAAATACACCCGAAAGCCAACGCAAGACGGTTACCTGAGGCATGTCACGGTTATTTAAGTGTAAACATGAACAACAGAATAAAACATGTAGACTAAACAGAGCCAATGTATACAAGGATAGATTTTAGATATGTGCTTTTTTGTAATCCGTGACATGGCCTCAGGCAGGTTTCAGGGTCATTTGCATCCTTTCAAACAGTCCTACTGCGATAAAATGCCAACCACAATGCCCTCCTCCTTCAGCGAGCTACGACAGCAGCCAGCTCTGCAGAACTCAGCTGCCTCGCTCTGCAGCTGAAGTTGCATTGTCATGGACACAGCATGAGGTGGAGGGAAAACTGGTTAGAAACGGAGCTGATTGTTATGGTAACATCTGTTTGTTTGGAGGTGTGGTGTAAATGTAGGTGTGGCTAATTGTGCTATGTACTGTTTAGGTCACCAGCAGCGAGCATAAACTCTAGAGCTTGTTATTCAGAGCCTGAAGGCACTGAAGAGATAATGTCAGCCCGGCTTTGGCCAACGATCAGACAACTGCTCCTGCCCCAGACCAGAATAAACCTTCAGGGCAAAGATGCTCCAATCCCTCCGCATTCCAGAGTCAGGGGGCTTTAGTTGACCCACCTCTGCAGTGCAACCGCCTGTGTTTAAACAGTCTTAATCAGATCTATGTGCTGGACTGTTGAGGGCAGGGCTGGATCCGCATTGTTGCCTTAAACAATGACCGGCTTTATGGCTGCGGTGTGGGGTGACACCTGTAAGGTGCCCCTTTGACACAATGCAAACAAGGGTTTAGGAAGTCAGTAAGTAAGCAAACTTTATTTATGTGACGCTTTTCAAAACAGGAGCAAAAAAGAACTCTCCAGACAGAGGCCAAATAAAGGACATGAAGATTGACAATATGCCAAAAAGTAGAAGCATTAATGCCAGAGAAAGCTAAGGTATTATCACAGTATAAAGCTAAAGTGATTACAATAAAATGCTGTTTTTAATTTGAAATCGTTTAGCTCTAAGTAATCTCTCATTAAGTTTAATTTGTTTAATTTGTTGTTTCAATCCTCAGGAAATGCAAAATGCTGTAATTCAGCTCTGTCTGCAACATGATTGGCTGGTTGTTTGGTTTCTGTTAGTGGTATTTCAAAGTGACTGATTTGATCACTGCAGGATGTGGAAGATGTTTCATCTGGGGACTGACTGAAGACATCCAGCAAACTTGTAGTAATCAGAAAAAGTCTGAGGAGAAATCAACCAGTGTCTGATGGTGGAAATGTTTTGGAATCACAGAAATCTGATTAAGTAGCTGACTGCAACCTAAAATTAAAGGCAAAAACAATGAGCAGTGAGACAGTTTGACCTCTGAGCAACGTGATGTAATCAGTGAATTCAGCAAATAAATGCAAGAGTTTCACCAATGCATGCAGCATGTTTATTTGTGAGCGACTGTCACCAACTGGGATCTGTTCAAGGCTCGTGAGCAGCAGTGCATTCAGAAATCTGACACTGTCTCAGAACAAAAGACAGCTCAGAATTTATGCTCATCTAAATTCAGAGAAGGTCAGAGAGCTTCAGATGTTTATTTCCTTCGCTGCAAACTAGCATAATTGGGGATAAATGCAGACTAGTTCGGATACTTATTTTTATTTCATACTAAACTGAAATAAATCAAGAGGGGGCTCGGTCATCAGAAGCCATAAAAAGATCAAAGCATGAACCCTCTGCTTTCAGGTAGGCATTTAAACCAACAAAGTGAACTAACAAGAACAAGCACCCAGAAGGTTGTAATGGCTCCGTCAAGGTACAATATGTCTGGTCAGTGGTCAAGACACATAAAAATTTCTACTGCTATCTACCACTAGCAATTTTTTAAACTGTTCATCACAATTTTTTTTTTACTGGTCTGATTTTGTGCAACTGCTCTTAGTAACTGTTCTTAGTAAAAAAAAGCTCCAGAGCCAGGGAATAATAAGCTATTACGCAACTTGCACATGAAGCTTCTTAAGGTTAAGGCTAATTGTGTATTTAAAACTTTTACATTATCATTTCAGCCACAAGAACATTAAACTCCTCTGTCAAAACCAACATAACCAGGCTCCTCAGGCACTCAGTGACATGCAGGAAACCTCTCAGGGTTTCCTGCATGTCACTTGGGGGCATCTGTGGGGAATTGTAAGGTGCCACCTTGCAAAATGTTTTTCTCTGTTCATGGGATCGATATGTGGATCTCCGTACCTCTTATGAATGTTAAAACTTCAGTTGAACCAGTGTATCTGGATCAAATGTTGTCATAGACAAGACAGACAAGACATAGAGCTTTCCTTTAAATATATTTCTAACAGAAATAATTAATTTAGCTACTTTTATTACATTGACAAATCACCTCCCAAACTCTCAAAACCTCAACCTCAAACACACATTTTCAAACAGCCAAATGAGAGCAGGATTATTGTAATGTATGTAAAGCTCAGAAACAGAACATAAAGGCCTCAGTGACTGAAAAACGACATTTTTTCCTCTTCAACACAGTGCAAAGCCACATTTTTGATGAAATCTCAGTCAGTCTTTAGTCCTGGACCATAAATGGCACCAGCTGATTCAGTTTTTGTGAGAGGAAAAAAAATGTTCATCTTTTATATTTGATTACTTTGTCGTCTGTTTGATATTCTTGACATACCCTTTTCACTCCAATATATCAAGAGATTGTATCTCACTTCAGCTGGTATCCACTTCTCCTGCTTTAAAGATTAACTGGAAAGCAGAATGTCAACCTGCTTTCACCACTGCTTTGTAAAAAAATAAAAATAAAATAAAAAAATAAGAGAGAGAAAGAGAGAGAGAGAGAGAGAGAAAATATAAATCTGTAGCATGTGATAGCACAGCACAGACAAATTATTCCTACAACTTTGGCTTTGAAATCCCTATACGCCGAGTAGTTAAAACTTTTGAATTCTAATAACAGAATTGCCATAACATGACTTATCTTTTGTTTAAGAGTTAATTTCATGGAACATTTGGGCATTTTGCGTCACTATATGAGAGAGGGGCTAAAGACGAATTCCTGAAATATTCACTGCTACATTAAAGAGAAATAACAAGAATCTGCCATGTGTGTTTACTCTGGCTTGTTGTTCAAAGCATCAGCCTGCAGCAGGCTGCGTTTAAGTACTGCCGATTCCACTGACAACGAGCCGCCATTAACTGACAAACCAACAAATAGTTTGAGGCGTAGGTGAGAAATAAACAATACTGACAGCTGACAGATGCCAGAGTTGTAGCAGACCGGTCTACATCTTCCTGAATAATTTCTCTGCCTTTGATGTTGCCAGTGAATTACATGTATGCATTCACAACCAGGTAATTTGGGAAAAACAGACACAACCAGCAGCCAAGCTTGCCAGACTGGGTCAAATACATCACACACCAACAGCTGCATCCAACTCAGAGCCCAGGCAGAGAAAGACTGTGAACATTTTACTTGTGATACATCTGAACTCCATTTTTTCCATCATCAGCCCCTGGTGTAATTGATTCTCCCTCACAGGTTTTTATCCACAATCAACTGGGTTTGTTTCCTTCATTTTTATATGAATTCCACAAACAATTTTTGTTTCTTCATTTAATGTTCTCAGTTTTAAAACTCGGTCTCCCTTTTCGGTAGGAAAGTATCTGTTCACAGCATGACAAATATGCTTTTATCAAAATCATCACTGTTGATCAAGACTTTCTTTGAAGCCTCGATATAAATATTAAAACAGCCTGTGTGCCTTCATCTAAATGTCAGGATAAAGCAAATGTCTCTTACTTACAAGGCACTTTTCATGCTAGAAAAGTGCCTTGTTTAACCCATTATGTAAGCATAATGTGTGTTATTTCCTCCTATATAATATGTTTTATGATTATTAAATAGATTCATCTCTCTTTTTGAGGAATTCACCCTTCACCCTGCTAATACTTATGAAAACTGCAGTAGCTTCCCTGTAGCATCCTTCCAGCATGTCACAGGCCAATAGGACTCGCTTCCTTTCACCAAGCACAATGGTTTCACAAGGAATTTGTCTCGGTAATTTTGCGCCGACATGCAAAAAACAGTTCCACAATATAGGATTAACTGACTACAAGCAAGAAAAAAACCTCACATGTGATGACAGGACATACGTTATGACATTAGACCATAGAAAGTGCAATTAGATGTTCAAAACGGAGGTAAAAGGTGCACCAATGAAAGGAGGGCAAATACAATACAATGCTTTAGACCATTTATTGAAGAAGTATTGCAAAACAGGCGGCCAAAATACTGTTGATTCTCACATGTGTTAATTAAACATTTTTACATATTTGTACACATTTTTTTTTATTTAATTAACAGGTCAAATTCTGGCATTTTAAAAATGTTAAAAGTCTGTTCACACATTCATTTTCACCATAATGAGTTCAGAAACACTTTTCCTTTAAATTAGGAGGAGACAAGTACGGCAAAAGCAGTTATTTTTTTAATGATAGTATTTTCATGAAATATCATAGCACTTCATTACTGCCAACCACTCTTTCTTTCTCTATTCACACTGCCACTGTTCTACTATTCATAGATTTGAAAACAGAATAATAAAGAACCATGAGAGAGAAAGAATACATGATATAAAAGCCGCTGCCAGACGGTGACAGTGAAGCATCAGTCAATATTGTTGTGATGACACATCAAAGCTCAATGTATCTACATGCTTTCAACTTCTTAGGACAGCAGATTTTAACCTGTTTAGAGGCACAATTTGGTGTGGGAAAAGTTAAAGCTGCTATAGTCAATATTTAGATATTAACTATGAATCACCTGACTGCAGTTTCCCCTCAGGGTGTTTTGTATTTCCAGCCCAAAACCATTTTATAGCAAAAACTCTAAATCAGACAAAGTTAGCGACTAGCTGGGGAACATAATACAGCATGTAGCAGCTAAAGGAGACTGTAAATTCTGGTTCTGCTCAAAGTTTCTTGAGATTCTGCCTCTGAAAAGGAAGTTTTTTCCTTGCTGCTGTCGCCAAGGGCTTGATCTTGGTGGGAATTGTTGGATCTTTTTAAATAATACAGTACATAGTAGGTCTAAAGCTCCTCTATTTGTGCCTTGAGATAAATTCACGATACAAATACATTTTACAAATAAAGTTGACTTTATTTAAATTAATGATAACATCACTCCATAACAGCTCAATGTGTACATAAGCAATAGTTTGCTAACAAGTTCGCCACATCAACTTAATAGGTCATAATATGTCAGTGTTGTAATTACAGCCTGATTATAGCTTGTTCTCCCAAAGTGTCCAAAAATATCAATTCATTCAAGTTTAACGGAGCTATTTGTAAGATTAGCTATTGCTATATAGCCAGTGTTAGCATTAACATCTGTTCATGTAGCCTACCAGTCTCAAAAAGAGCTTCAGCCATTGTTACGTTTACAACACAAGAGGTTATAATACACCCTCTGAGCAGCACCACCTCTTCAGGGCAGACTGGATGCTACAGTGACTCGATGTCAGAAATCGATCGATTTTTCTCTTTGGCTCGTGATGAGTAATCTGAGTGGCATCAGTTTGTAAAGAAACTCACACACAGCGTCTGTTAGTAGCTATTGTGCTGAACACAACTGTTTACATACAGCATATGGACAAAAGACCTACAGAACATGTACAATCGTGGACATGCTAAATATGTTTTGCACAGTTGCCCTTTCAAACTGTCAGACACATCACTACCTCACAGCATTAGACATGCCATTTAGTCTCCTCATTAGATATCTGTTGCAATCAAGAAGCGGTTTTAATTGGTCGGCCTTAATATAAGTGAGGTAGGCCTATAGATGGCATGAGGAGTTCAAACAAAGAGATCTATTCTCCTTTTCTTTGTGTAAATGTGAGGATTAGTTTGGGGGAAAAGTTAGGCTCCACAGAGAACAATAAAATCAATAAAACACAGACTCCTCACAGAAAGAGAGGTAACTCCACATCGACTACAGGCTGCTCACACACTCAATCAGATTAACTAATGAAGCAATTATTGATCCAAAGTGGGGCTGCTGGCCGGCACAGGAATTGCCATTAAGTGGATCTTCCCCTCCCTCGGCCTTGCTGAAAATGTCAGGGTCACTCTGCTCGCTGCTTGACACAGTTTACCGAAGCTCAATCTGTAGAGGACTAATCACTCGTCTGCCTCCCTGGAGCAGTACTGAAGGGGCCAACACCTCCACAGAATTGGGGAGAAATCTGATTTTCACAAAACCTGGTAGTGAGCCAAATTAACCTGTGCCATATTTGCTGCTTCAATCGGGCGAAAATGAAGGAGCGCAAAAGAGAACAGATGACTGCAGGAGTGCAAATGAGCATGCCATGCTGCACTGCCAGTGGTGGTTACTGCTGTTGTTGCATTCATTCTGACGAAGCTGAATTATTTTTATAAATGAAATACACATATGATAATTAGTGTAGGTCTACAACACAACCCAGTGAGGGAAGAGAGAGAGAAAAAAAACATTTCCTGTCTGCAGTATCCCTGAATGTCAAAAATATGTACTTTTATTGCCTGAGTCCATGGCAACACAAGGTTGTTTGTTTCCATGCTCATAGCGGGAGCAGTGTCACAAGATGTCTCACAAGATGTCAAAATAGGAGTGCTCATTCTTTCATCAAATAAAAGACAGCCGAATCTGGTACAGTTCCTCACTATGACACCGTATATTGTGATTCATTATTCTGTGTGTAATCTCTTTCTCCAGTCATGGGGACTGACTGAAAATGCTCTCATGTGAATATAAAATCAGCCTGAGCTTCAGCTGCATTCATTCCAGTGTAAAACAACAGCATGACATGAAGTTTTAGGACAACTAAACTCACAGGATTATTGTAGATTTTCCAGTTACATAAATTTAAAGTTGTTCTGTTTTTGTTGTTTGTTCAATATTTCGTCCTTGACCAGTCCCACCTGAAATCCCAATTATGACCAAGATGTTATTGTTTGGTAATTGAACACCACGCTCCAGGCTTGGTCATCAGTCAGTCTCATTCACTTTCACCCACACGGAAAAAAAGCAAATAGTTCTTTTTTTTTTTTTCTCTCTGCGCACTGAGGCAGGAAAAATATTGCTTTGCGGTTAACTTCTAATCAAATTGCATTAGGTTTTCACAGCCTGTGCCCTCACTCCATTTGCACAAACCATCACAGACCTACATGAATTTCACACCCAGGGTGAGGAATACTTACTTCTTCACCCCAATAGATTTCTCCCCCAGCCCAACACACACTGTGCGCACATGCAGACACACATTTTGTGATCAGACAAGCATGATCATGCAGTTACAGCACAGTGGTAAACCATTTTATTTGCAGCAAGTGCGGTTTTAATAACATTTTACATGCTCTGATGTTGTTTTTTTTTTTTTTACCAACTTCAGAAATGGACTCACTGAAACTGTCACTGCTATGCCTGTTTTGGACCCTGGTGCTTCTACAGGAAACAGCCTCATCTATAGTCACAATCTATTTGTCATCACAAGGAAACCTGACTTAAAACCACAACATGCTACACAAGTACTCATTCACTGACATTACGTGGAGTCAAAAATGGGTACAAGTGAAGAGAAGTAAAAGCTGTCTCGGTGCCAAAGCACTCACATTAATTCTCATTATTAGCATAGTCATTATATGGATATTAATATTGTCTCTTGAATGTGCTTAGTGAAATAAGTGAAAAGTAAGGCGATATGTGCAAGGATTTTAATAATTAAATAAGCTTAAATTATTTATGTGGAAATTTCTTCATTATAATTAACCTTGGACCTACATCCTATAGCTGCCTGTTTCACCATGAATCTTCTGTCCTCCGCCTGCGAGGCACAACACAGTGCGAGACTGCATGAAACAAGTCTAAGGCAGGGGCTGATTGAAAGTATGAGTGTGTATGCATGTGTGTTTGTGTGAGTGCATGTATCTGTACGTGTGTGTTTGAGAGGACATGATGGAGGGAGCAGAGGTAGAAAGTGCAAGTTTCTCAAGCACCATGCTTAAGTAATATTTTGAGGTTCTGGCTCCTTCCGTCGTAGGAGACGTCTGCTTCTTACAGTATAGTACTTTCTCCTTCGCTGCAGTTTAGATGGCGGCTGTATTTATAAGTTCCTTTGCAGATACAGATTTCCCACTGCGAAAAGCTCATGAAATGTCACTGTTGTCAGTTAAAAATAAATTAAAAAATCTAAATGTCAGCTTTTCAGAGCAATAGATCAGCTAATACGGAAAAATGAAAATCCCCCCAAATTGCAAAAATTCAGAATACATTTCCTGTCATGGGAGGTTTTCATTACTCATGCATTAAACCCTCTGGCAGGCAGACCATCTGTTGATACTTGACAGCTGAAACAATTAGTCGATTGATCGATTAGATGATGGACAGAATATTTGATGGAAATATTTTGATGTTGGATTGGTTGTGTAGAATTGACAGAATATTCTCTGGCCCCAGCTTCTCAGATATGAGGCTTTGCTCCCCCCCCGAATCAACCCAAATACCTTCAGGTTTTGGATTTGGAGTGAAAAGCCTTGAAATTGTAATTTTCATTTTCCACTATTTTTCATATGATGTTTCATCGACCAAGTGAGTGCCATTGCCAGATTACTATTTGAGTACAGTTTACTGCTAATACTTGCTAATGTGGAGCTGAGTTTTAAATGCCGGTTAAGGATTTTGGGTGCTTGCTCCACCTCTGGGTATCCTGAATGAAACAAGACTGAGGCGCTGCCTCATTCAAGGTTTCCCCCGGTGTGTGTGTGTGTGTCTGTGTGTGTGCTCGACTTTGTGTCTACGTGTGTGTGCATGCAGGTTGTATGAAATGGCTGGAGGCTGCTGAGAGTGTGGGTGTGTGTCTGTGGAGGGTTGGGGGGTGAGAGTGAAGGGGTTGAGACAGAGGAGAAGGTGGGGAGACATGGGGGGGGTGGGTTGAGTCGAGTCTTAAGAAAATGGGCGGGATGGGGTGGGGGGTGGGGGGGGGGGTTACGTGTGTGTGTGTGTGTGTGTGTGTGTGTGTGTGTGTGTGTAAGGATGGTGGGGGAGGAGGGAGGGGGTCAGGGGCGGAGCTGCAGACAGTGTCCCCCGCCCTCCCGCTCGTCTGCGCCCCTCGCAATTACCTGTTCCACCAGAACTGATGTGAGCGCTGGTTAGCGAACACATGCCACGTTGGGAGAAGAGCCACAACTGAGCTGAACTACCTTTCCGGGTTCCCCAGGACCGTTTTCATTTAATCCACCTCCAAAAAAAAAAAAAAAAAAAAAAAAAAAAAGAAGGAAAAAACTCAACCAGGTGGGTTTTTTTTTTTAACAAACAGAGCCGACTGAGGACCCGAGAGACTCGCAAGGATGCACTTGTTGTCCGCCAGCTGCGTGTGCGCCCTCCTCTTCACGGCGCTGCTCAGTCGAGGTAAGTCATTGTCTCACTGACCGGCCGGTGGTGGTGGAGGAGGTGGAGGTGGAGGTGGAGGAGGTGGTGGTGCGGAGTGCGCCCCTGCACCTACAGCCGCAGGTATGAGCGGAGAGTCCCGGCTGTCGCACGCAGGTGGCGTGAAAACTTGATCCCGCGTTATCGACTACATGACTGGGGAGAAGTGAAGCAGGGGTTTTTTAGCTCAAAGTTAGTGAGCTGCAGTATAGTTTGAGTCAGTATTTAGTCTGGGCTGCTCTTTTTATGTGGTTATTTTCATTGCACAGAAATGTCCCTCTCTTCCTGAAATTACAAAATCGTGCAAAATTCGTCCTTTGTTATTTTTGGCACCCTATAAAACCACATGTTTGGCAGCGGTTACTTTTTCTTGTGTTAAATTATGAAAAAAAAAAAAAAAAAAAATCGAAATCTATCATTTATTCTTTAAAGATCACCTGTGATGAGATAGTTTCTTATAACTCCCCTCTTGTCAATAAAAGGTTTATCAGTCCATCTGCTGTTATAAATTCCTGCTCATACCTGTAAAAAAGTGACTTTTCTGTGTATAAACTGCTTATGTGACATGAAATCATGCCCATTGTACTCCCCCCTCCCCACCCTTTTTTTTTTTTTAACCCCCCCACATCATGGGAGAGGCAGTGAGGTAGTCAGCATCACCCAGTCTTCACATGTGCTCATGCCATGATGTCATCATGATGCTCCTCATTTTTTAAAGTGTTTTCTCCCTTGTTAACTCAGGCTGTTGAGCAGAATGATGCTGCGTGCACATCCTGTCTGGTTTATTATAATTATGGGCTGCCTGTTGCGTGGGGAAAAGCGCTCCTCACAGGCTCCTTCTAGTAATTACACATAGGATAGGGCTCATTTTGGATGTGGGCAGTTGTAATGGTTTGTGCAAGTGAATGCTTCCCAGTTTTAGCAAAGACTTGTGGTGGTATATGCTTTGTGCTTTGGTGGCAATGCAACAACTTGGCATTAAGCGGTGATTTGGAAATATGCTTTGAAAAATAGATTATGTTGCCCACGGTGGTTCTCTGAAAAGAAGACAAAACACGGACAAGGCATGATTTTGAGAATACACCTCTTAGTCTGAATTTTGTGCCCGGGATTTAATGTGCAGAGGACGTCAAAGCTGTTCTGCAGGTTTCCTTGTTGTCTGCTCCCTCAGGCCAACAGGTAGCAGCACCATGTGCTCAGATCACTCAGCCAGGCCATTAGGCAAAGCTGCACAGGAGCTCAGAGCACTCCCTTGGATAGCAGAGGGGCGGAGAGGTTGATCTCGCTGTATTCCCTTCCACCTCATCACACTTCGGTGGCGCCTGTTGTTGTAAATTAACACCATGCAGCACCTATCAGTCAGGCTCAGGTGGTTTATTTGAGGGGAAACGAATGGCCCTTTTTAAGGTGTCTTGACGCTGCAGTGCCGTGTGCTTGAGACTGGAGGAGAGTGCACTGAGTTGGTAATGAGGTTTGACTTTATGGTTGTCCACACTGCTGTGTGTTCAGCAGACATGCCGCCCTAGGTGATTGCCTAAACATGTGTGAGTGTTTGCTGACTACAGATGGTCAGAAAAGTGCAAGAGGTGAACCTTGGAAGGTTTCTGTAGAGTTATAAAAAATAAAAAAAAAGCAGAAATATTCTTCACCTTCTTTGCCAGTGTGCTCAATATGGGCAAAATCTGACTGAAGGGGATAATTGCAAAGGATTTTTGCAATAAAAACTGCATCGATACTTGTAATAAAAAAACAGGCCTGTGTTTATTATATTTGAACAGATGAAAACCAACAGCTCCAGGGACTTCGCTAAAGGGAGAGCCACAGCCACAACCAGATAGAACAGAAAAACAGAGCCCTGAATTAGTCCCAGAACAAACAGTCTAGAAAGATGCATCTGTTTTTTTGTTCACTCCCTTGTCTCCACCCTTCCCCCACCACCACCCTCACCACCCCACCTCCTCTCCTGAACAGACAGGCAGCGCTCTGTGTCACAGCTGGTATTACTTGTCAAGCAAGTGGGGCTCTCCCTTTTGCTAATGGACTAATCTCTCACAGGGGTCACCCAATTTCACCTGAGCTAAATTCACCATCCTTTCTATCATCTTTAACTAGGTTATATGCGTGCGTGTCTCATGACTGTTGTGTTATTAATGTACTGGAGAAGGAAGGGACGGCTTTAATTGTATGTTTGGGTTACATCTAAGATTTTGTACAAGTGTGTATTTGCGTGCTTGTGCACGTCCCGTCTTGCTTATAGCTGGTTTCTTCTTGATGTTTGAATACTGCTTGTGGTTGTTTCTTCTTTGAAAAGAGATTTCTTTGTGACTTGCAAAGTATTGTATCCCTTCATGCAAAATTCAGATGCATTCATGAGAAGTATGGCAACTCAACCGAATGATGGCTTTGAATAAAAATGCTGCATCTGTTCTCCACTTTAATACTTTCTCTCTTAGAGTACTTTATTTTTTCGTTGATCAAATTTGGCAAATGGCTAGCTGGTGAGCGACGCAACACAATCAATTTATGAGTAACTGAATAAAAACCATGAGGAAATGCTAGAATCTGCAGAATTGAATTCAGCAGCAAAACATATGTAATCTGACCAACAAGGTCTTAGACTCACAAATGGAACAACCCCCCTATTAATCCATAGTTCCTCTCGCTTATTACAACAGAAATAGTTAAAATGGCCTCAAATGTGATAGCTATACAAGTCATTTTCCTGCTGGAGTGCTTAACCCAAATTTGGCAGCTCATTATGTCTCTCAAAAGGCTCTGTAGGACTCTCAGTCCTGTGTTTGGAGTGAAGCTGTGAAGTGGATTCTTTCTCGAATTACACAGTTTGCATACTCCTCTTTTTGATTGAGAAATAACCTCAGTACTGAGTAGAAAGTGAGACAGATGCCATCAGTCACCCAAGTATCACAAAACTAGTGAGATGTGAGAGAGAAACAGATGTTCAGCGAGGAGAATCAAGTTTGTGTGCGCTCGTTTGTATGCATTATGTGCTCCTCAGGCCTTGATCAGAATAAGAAATTTGTGGAAATGTGAGCAGAAGGCAGAGGTGCTGCTGTAAGCGAGAAAAGGTGGACACTTTCATGGGCTCCTCAGACAAGAGAGGGGCCATTCAGACAGGCCAGGTCGTACTGTTAATTTACAGCTGCATTAGGAAGAGGGGCCAAGTGTCACCCCCCATCGGGGAGTGCAGAATTCCTACCAGCGCCCCTGGCAGCAGCACTTTACAGCCTGGATGAGAGCGTCAAGCTTAATTAACTACTGACATGGAAACTTTAGCTTTGAATTACAAGTAACTAAAAATAAAGATGAAAATTTGGCTGATGTAAAGCCACAGAAAGGCTAAAAATATGCTTGAAGTTGTGATGAAATTAAAACGTGACTGTTACATTATCTTTGCAGCACAAAAAGAGGTTTTAGTGCAGATATAAAATTGGGAAATTTCAGATTATCATTAACCTGCTTTGCTTCTGTGAGGGGAGAAAAGGGCAGTGCAGCAGCTTGCTCTATGCTACAGTGACTCACATACAGTAGAGCTCAAATGAAATGTAGATCAATCAATAGTACGAGACCGTGCGAATAAGAGTGCAGCAGCACTGTTGTGTAAAACTGTTATTCTGATGTAACAGTTCAATGTAGACATGCATTACATTATTTTTTTCTGCTCTTTGTCCGCCCTGCACTCATCACACTGTCGGCTAGAGTGGTGCACACCCACACACACACACAGACACACACACACACACACTCACACACACTCTAGTTTCTCACCACTCTCCACCCCCAGCAGGACACTGAACAGGTGGAGGCGTGTTGGTTTTGAGGGCCGTGAAGGGGGGCGAGTGTCTCTTTATGATTCCTGTTTGCGTGTGCAGTTGTTGAAAGAAGTAGCAGTGTGTCGCCATCACTCACGTTGATCAAAATGGTTACTTTAACTCCTGTGCTTGTGTATATATTGTATATAGTTTTGGATTCCTTTCCATTTGTCAGCACTAAGCCAAACTTCACCTCTAGATGAGATGTAGTTAGGCAGCAGCAAAGAAATATAAGGGGCCTCATGACCATGCTGAGTTTCCTGTATGCAATTCTTTCTCTGCTGGACTCACTCAGCAAGAAGATGTACGAGTGGCTTTGCCTTGAGCAAATGAAAGGACTTGTGTGGCAAAAGTAATCACTCTCAGGCAATGACTCAATAAGGAAAAGGTCTTTTGTTCGCCCCTGACAGTTTTACACACAGAATTATCAGTAAAATAGCAGCAAGTGAATCTTAATTACAGTTTGGTGATTGGCTTGTCCCACTTTTACAGCCTGAGTGTGAGGTATATTCAATTTTTATAATCTCAGCTAAAATGGCTTCTACAGCTGTCCATTTTCTTAATTTTGTTTGTAGCTTTTGCTTTAATTTGGCCAGGTTGAGAAAGGAAGTTTGAATTTAGCACTTTATTGACTGTGTACACATGCTGCTTTACAGCTCACATGTTTAGGCTGAGGTGAGATCATTTAAAAGAGAGAGATCGCTTGTAATATTTAACCAAACAGACGTCACATCTGCGTTCAACACTTTCCTCATTTTGCACACAGGTTCCCCGCTCTGCCGTGCAAAATAATGGTTTATTTGTTATCCAAGGGGAGGGACCAAAGTGCTATTGTTTCAGCTATAAAGAAAGGCTTAACAACAGGAGGGTGATGACTGTGCTATGCAGTAGCGCTTCTTTCTTTATGCAGGAATACCCCCATTGAAATGCATGAAGGTATCCTTGGTTTTGGTGAAAGAGCAACGGCACTCTGAAATTGGGCAGCCCTTGTTTCAGGGACAAAAAGTGAGGTTGTTTCTGTCTTTTGTCATTGACGGAGCCCCCAGCTTTCACTGGATTCCTGTGGACTCCCGCCGACTGTATTGTGAGGCCGGCTCTTTTTAAACAAATGAGTGTATGATAGCGACTTCTTGCTCCCGCTCCTCTCTTTGTCATTAAGATGGAACAGCACACACCCCTCGGAGAGGGCACAGAGTAGATGCTGCCTGTCCCCGCGCTTCACATGTGCAACCTGACTGGGGCGGTGGGGGTGGTGGTAGGGAGGGCATCGCTCCTTCGTATGAAAAGCCTGTGGCCACACCCATCTTTAACAAGGCCTGGATCTTTGTTCGAATTCTCCATTAGAGTCGTTGCTCTATTTTAATGAATTCTTTGAGAGGCCTCCATTAACTGTGATGGTAATCGTTCAACCCCGGAGAATATTTAAGGAATACCATAAAGGGGCACATGTGTATGGAAATCCAGGGGTGCTTATGTGGCCTTTGTTCATGTAAATTACATTTAATGAAGTTTTTTTTCTCATTAAAATTTATCTTAAAGATAAAACAAAGACAAAGGAGCAACACTGTTCCCACCACTGACAGCAGAGTGTCACCACATGAGTACCAGCAGCAGGGGCTCCACTGACCCAAGAGGAGGGTCAGTGGTGAACCTCTGATATTTCTGCCTGCACTCCCATTAAGTCATTATTTCTGCCTATTTACGATCGTCAAGTGGCAAGACAGGAGGTGGCTATTGTATTAAACCTTTGTTTTGACTTTGTCTGACGCTCATGGAAGTCAGTCAGGTTGACACAGCTTTTGTGCAAAAGGTGAAACATTAATTTCAAGCCTGCGGCTAACTAACAACATGACATGGAGTTATTTCTTTCCATTCATTTCTGAATCAGCCTCTGTTGGGTCCAAAGCTCTTTTGCAGTACTGAGGAGTCGCTCTATTCATTCAGTTGCCGTTTGACAGTTTTTTATCATTCATGAAACATCACACTGCTCCCTGTTACGTCCTGCCTTTGGGACCCAACAGAATGGTCTTGTGTCTGCATTTGACCTCAGTATTCACATTCTTGCCATTTTAAAAGCTGTTTCTTTGTGCTGTGCCAATGTCCACCATCTTTCCTTCATGGAGTGCAGCAGCAGCCTGCAGTGCCTGAAGCTATCTTTGATTACATGCTGCTTCAGTTGAACTTGCAGGAGACAGGAGTTTTCATTCAGGGAGACACTCTTTCACAGGGAATAGCAAGAGTGTATCTCTGATTGGAATTAAAAGCCTGTCATTCAGTTAGTGCTTGTGTATGAAACAAGATAGAAGATTAAATGGATGGCCCATCTCTCTGGATTATCAATGTATCAATACACTCGAGACTACCCTTGAACTCTTACAGATGTCTCAATCTCCTGGATGGAGTCTTTAAATTTCAAATCATGATAGATTTTCAAATGGCCTTTCATATAATTCTGTTATCTTTTCATTTACAAGATTTCAAGGTGCTCCACAGTGGCAAGGAAAAGTATGTGAACTAAGTCTGCAAATTGAATAGCGATAAAATGTGGTCTGATCTTTGTCCTTAACCAAATATCACATAAACAATTAAAGTTTTCGTGTCTTTATGGAACACAACCATTAAAAATTTCACAGTGCTGGTGGAAAAGAACTGGCTGAACCTCCTTTGGCACCAAGAACCTCAAACAAGTGTTTTCTGTAGCTGCTGATCAGACCTGCAAAATGTTCAGGAGGAACTTTGGACCATTCTTCCTACAGAACTGCTTCAGCTCAGTCATGTTCTTAGGATGTCTAGTGTGAGCAGCACTCTTCAGGCCAATCCACAGTATCTCTACTGGGTTAAGGTCCTGTAATAGATTTACATGAATTCATCATTGTCCTGCTGTATCACCCAACTTCTACTGAGCTTCAGCAGGTGGACAGCCAGCCTGACATCATCCTATAAGACACCTCGATAAACTTAGTAATTAAAGTAGTTCTAAACCACACCTTCAAATTCATACGTAAATTAAGATCATTCCTAAGGGTTCACTTACTTTTACTTGCCACTGTAAATATGAGATCCCGGCCTGGAATAACTTCTAAAGTTTCCAGGGAGTACGTGGAGAGACTGTGGCCCAGCTCATTTGAAAAAGGAAGCAATTACAATTTAATTCAATATAAATATTCACATATTTGTGGTTAGGAGGAAAATAACCATTCAAATAGGATTACAAATTAGTTTGATGTAGCTCAGAGTAAATTCATTGTCACAATAAACAGCGAGCTACCAGCTACAACAACAAGTTAATGGCACAGTACACATGAACCTGAGTCAGCAGCTGTGCAGTCTGTGCACAGCAGGATTGCTGTGCCTTTATTCCACCTTACCCTGCTGTATGAAAGGTATGAACATGGAATAGGGCGGCATTGTTGTTCTGCCTGTAAGACAGCAGTGGAGGTAGTCGCAGAGCCGGATCGATGGCTTGGTGGGGCAAACGCAGAGGCTGCTGTGTCACACGTCACGCCTCTGATTCCCAAACACTGGGATGTGATCTAATATCATACAGGGGGGCAGCATTATGTCTGCTTTGTTTGGTTCCGGCATAATGAGGGGTTTTCTTAACAGAAATGTAGCAGGATCACTGTGTAAAAGGGTCTCTTATTAACACCCAAGTGACGTGTTAAAAATAATAAAAGTACTAATGGATATATGGTTTATATAGTTAGCCAAGAGAAGATAAACATGTGAAATATTAACCTAAATTTACTGCACAGGGGATAAAGCCAAAAGTAATGGATAAGCTGTTGAAATATTTACCTTTAAAGTCATAAATAAACAGCTGAAATAATGAACTTAAAATCGACAGACAGCTGAAATAATTAGCTAAAAGCAATGCATACTGTTGAAATATTGTGATAAAAGTAGACTGAAATATTTGGCTAAAAGTAAATATTTAAAATAGATAAATTAATATTGGTTATTATTAGTTTTTGGTAGCACGAATGCATATTTGACAAAACCAACCTAAACACTGACAATTCAGTTGTATACAAAACATTAGTGTTACAAGTACTTGAGCTTATGGTATGGCTGGTGGGGATGTGGGGATATGTCAGACTCCTATTGAGGTTTCAACAGGTGCTCTATAAATAATGTTTACTTACTTATTTGTTATTTATAACTTGATGATTCAGAGAGCATGTTAACTGTATTTACCAATGAGATCTCAGTTATTATTTCACTCTTCTGTCAATGTTCGTTGCTATACATGTAAATACTTCTTGATATGTACTTAAATCTTTATGTCCCCTTCCTCTTTGAAGGCAGCATACTGTATATTACCATTCCAGCATTGGCAGTCAGGATTTCCATCCAATTTCTAACCTCGGGGCATGTACTTCCAAATGTGCAAACACATGATTAATTGAGAAGAAATGTAATCCTGCAGCAGAAACTCAAAACTGTCTTACAAGCTAAACGCATCAGCAATACCAGAACTGTTTCCTTCGATTTAACCTCAGTCTTTATCAAAGAAGTCAAGTGGTGGCTTTTCGCATGGCAATTACCCCACTTGCGATGCTTTGTGTGATGCACGACTTGTGGATGTGGTAGATGTTTCATGATAAGATGCTCTGCGTTGCTGTTAAGTATTAAGCTGTTTCTCTGCCAGACCTTACGCGGAAGGTGAAGAGATGCTTGTCTGGTAATTGGATGCAATACTTAATTTTCTAATGGGACATCTTAAGAGGTCAAGCAGCCTTGTGTTCCTGGGGAGAATTCTAAGCATTACACATCCCACTGGTGCAATTTAAATACCGACTTTTGTTCTGACTTATGCTCTTAGTACAAAGAAATTCAACACGTAGGAGTCTTAATTTTACTCTGGCTCGACTACAAGGTGGTCGGCAAATAAAAAAGCAGAACTGTTAAATAGTAAACTCACAAGCAGGCTGTCTACCTGATGCCCTTGTCACATAAAACTTGCATTATTACGATGCCTGGCAAGTCTATAGAGTGAGGACGTTGTTAAATGAACTTTGCAGTGTTTAATTTTGAGTAATGAAGATGCCATAACCCATTATGCTACCATTCATTTCCCCCCCCCACACAAGTAGTAGCTGCAGAGGAGATGACACATCATTTCCTCATATAATGGAAGTGATTTCATTTGAATGCACAGGGTCACACAGCAAAAAATTTGACAGTGAAAAATGAACGCCATTTCTTTTTTTTTTTTTAGTGAGTGTAAGGTCGGGACATTTAGGGTAAAGCAACCCGGATTTTTAACTCTTTTTCTGAGGAAATCTCAGGATTAAATGGCTTAAATTGAAGGGCTTGCCACAGCATGCTCATCTATAAACAGAGCCAACACAAACCAATACACCAAACCAAGACAATATCACTGCCACACTTTGTCATTATGAGAATATTTGTTTAGATAATAATGTCTCCCAGTGGGTTTGTGTAATTGGACAGCTTTGTTACCTTCCTGCTCAGGGCGGTGTTTCTTCAGATATCATGCTTGAGTAAATATATTTCTTATTCTCCTCATTATAGTTTTGTGTTTACTGCATTTTCACATCTCAGGTCATTACATCTGCAAATATGCATGGCCTTCATATTAAAAACTGAGGACAGTGGAGACAGGTGTTTCAAATGTAATGTTTTTCCTTTCTCGCTCTATTTATAGTCAACATCCGTTCGACATGTTGCTGAGAAGTTCTTTTTTTACATTTTTTATGAAAGACTAAGAGTTTATTCTGTGATGCCCTACCTAGGCAAGAAGTACCTTGAGGTAAAATGTTATAGCATACAAACGTGCTCACAGTGATAATGCTAACATACTGATGTTTAGCAGGTATGTTTTCCATGTTAACCATCTTCATGTCACCATATTAGTGTGTTAGCATGCTAACATTTGCCAATCAGTATTTCATTACAAAAAAAAAGTTTGGCTGATAAAAATTTTGCAGACTTTGGTCATAAATGTAAAAATACTATGCAAGTAAAATTTCAACCTGATAATAGAGCTAAATGGAAATTAGATTTTAAAATTCATCTCAAGGGGAACATGAATGTCTGTGCTAGGGCTGAAACCAATGATAGCTTTCAATTTCTTTAGCTACTGCCTGAAGACAAATTCGCTTGTGACAATATGGTGGCGCTGGAGGAAACATCAGGGGATAACTAACACAAGCAGGATTCATGTCTGTAGAAAAATTCATGTCAATCCATCCAGTAGTTGTTGAGATATTTCACTCTGAACCAAAGTGGTGTATCAACCACAAGACTTAGCTTTTTCGTTTTTTGTATATCACAGTGAAGGCACTGCTAATTATCAGGGATGTTTTTGTTCTGTAACAATTTATAGCTTTTGCCCTCAAGCCCCTGTGTTTTTTCGTCTGACCCTGCAGTAGAAGCAGCTCATAGCTCCAGAAGACTTTCTGAACAATGTGTTGACTCAGTTTGCTTGAAGGGGGGAAGTCGGTGTGAAACATTCCCATGGAGACTTTTACCCTTGAGCTCTTTGGTCCACATTGTAGATATTTTTATATTTTGTAGATATTTTTCAGTGGTAGAAGAGGTGTTGGCAAATTTTCCTTATTGACAGTTTTTGTGTAAAGTGGGTTGTTCGTCTGCTGCTCACTGCCTTTTAGATCTTCAGGGCTTCTTCTGCTCTTGTTCTGGATGTACCACACAGGACAAGAAGCAGAGGGGGAGGAGCAGTTAAAGATGTGCAATGCAAGGGCGGATGGTTAAAAGCACTTACCTTGATGTATGGCTTCTCCCCATGTCATGATGGAAGAAGAAAATGTAATAGCCACTACTAATGAATTTATTATGCCTTAGAGGGCTCATGCACCCGGGATGACGGTGACATATGCTGAATTACATAAACTGAGAGTGGTTGTCTCATCTTGCGGAAACAAAAGACACAAATAAAAGAGTAAGATTGGGTTTGTTGTGACAGTTTTATCTGTTGTGTCTTTCAGAAAAAGCAGGATAACACTATTTGTGACCGTACTTCAACAAAAGATAAATTGGCTTTTGGATGTTAGTGAATTTATTTCACATAAATAAACACTTATCACTTTAAAGAATACCTTCATCGTACACAAAATACCAGCTTGGCGCCATTGTAAACCCTTCCAGCCAAATGATGTTAGCAGTTATCCTGCCACGTATGTCTGAAAGTCCTGAAGTTGTAGGAAGACTCTGTGGTGTGACAGTGCATGTTAATCTCCAACCTTTCAAACTACGCCATCAAAGCAGACATTGGTCCATGCGTATTAAATGTGAAACCACACAGATCTGATGTGCAAGCAGGTACATAATCCTTTGTATGTATTATCTGCATTCCATGTATTCCTCCCACTGCTCTCTGCTCTGTTTAGCCAGCCGAGGCTTTAGGACCCCCCCAGAGCCAGAAGCTGAGGCAGGACAGAATTTGAAACCGTCATGCCCTCTTAATACCAACCAGGCTGTTTGGCTTATTGGAATGGGAAGCATTGCCTGCTCTGTTTCACAGTGAAGGGTTAGAAGGTCAGGTCTGTCATTATGAGTGCATAACAGCATACACGACTCTTTGGTCAACTAATGTGAAAGTATCAGCCTCGCCATGGCAATTACCAGAGATGACAGCTACATAAGACGTCTGCTGAACAAATGAAAGTATCTACCTGTTAATATTTTCTGTTGTTTACAGCCTAACAAGGCATACATTATTGATATGGGAAGGTATGTAGCCACTGTGCATTACATCCAGACAATAATAAAGCTGTTCCACATATTTCCATTAATCATGCCTCATGCAGTGTCTAATGAAGCACTTTAAGATCGATAAGTGGATGCTTTCTTGTTTACCCATGTAGAAAAGTGATGGGCCCTGGGTTGATTCATCTCCCTCTTTTCTTCACTGCTCTGGTCAGGGTTAGCTGTGTGTGGGTTTGCTGCCAGCTCTGCTGTGCAGACAAGGATCCGTTTACCTTGAACAGGGGTGTGTTGTGGCAGCAGGTTTGATTGGTATCCTCAGGCACCACCTGCAACTATAATATGGTTATACAGATAGTATAATAGTAAACACAACTGCTCCCTCAGGACCAATGGGCAACAGATGTTCAAAGGAATTTTTTTTTTTTTTTTTTTGAGGGAGTTTGGGGTGGGGGCAGGGACAGGGCGGGGCCATTTTTTACAGGAGAGAGCTCTTGAGGTACACACACACAGACAGACAGGCAGGGACTTGTACAAAAAGCTGGCTTCAGTTGAGTAAATAGTGGAATCTGTAGCTGCCAGCTGGGCTAATATTTCAAAATAAAAAAATAATCGAATTCACTGAGTTTTCCACCGGTAGGAAGATGCTTTTAGTCTGATGGTGTGCTGCATATTTCCATCTTGATCCTCCTGTAGGGCTCTGTCTGTTTGTACACATAATACACTGAGCATGAATGTTTGTCATGCATCTTGGCCAAGGCTGCAACTAACAATTATTTTCATTACCAATTCTACTGTCACATTTCTGTCAGAAAATAAGGGGGAAATGCCCATCACATGTCCCCCGGAGCCTAAAGTGATGTGCCAATTGCTTTTTTTATCTGGCAAACAGTCCAAACCCCCCACAGATATTTAATTTGCAATGATATAAAACAGGAAAAAGGAGTTTGACATTTGTACTTGATGTATGACTTCAGTAATCAATTGAGAGCTGAAAAGATTAGCTGATTAACAGATCAACAGAAAATGAGTCACTGCATTGATAATTGATACTGAATTTCAGTATTTCAAGCAAAAATGCCAACCAGTCTCTAGTTCAAGCTTCTCATGGGGATTTTCTCTCTTTTATATCCCAGTAAAATAAATATCGTTATGACTGCTGAGCAGAGATTTGAAGACATCAGTGCGGCCACAGGGAAATTCCGATGGGCATTGTTTTGCTATTATTCGAAATAAAAAAAAATTGAACCAAAACAAAAGAATAATTTGATCAGTTCATTAGGTGCAGCACTGATGGGATGTTGTGTATGAGGGTTTGTAATGGGTCTTGGCAAGGGCTGCAGCAATAACATTTCATTTCATTATAAAATTATCTGTCCACATCTGTTCCCTTTTTCAGTGAAGTGATTAATGTTGTCATCCGTAAAGTGTCAGAAAAAGTTAAAAATCTTCATTTACATTTATATAAAACAGAGAAAAAAGCAACAAATGCTTGATCAGTTCACTGGTTAATCGACTAATTGTTCCAGTACCAGACTGTCTCTCATCCGATTTCTTTTGCTGCATGACAATACTGCTGAGGACCCTTTAGGCTAATAGTAAAATTGATTACAAATGATGTTCAATATCTAATCCGGAGAGCAGACACTTACACTGGAAGTCAGTCCTGCTCTAGTTGGCTTGGCTGCTCCAGGCAAGCGAAGCTGGCAGGTTTATGGCCTGTATGCAAAAAACTGATACCCCCTGTCTGATGTGATACCTCTTGAAGAGACCTGGTGAAACGAGGAGCACTTTGATGTCAAGGAGGTTGTTTTGAATGTGTCAGGAATATTTTAAAGCGGCCTATTAACACATCTGGCAGAACAGGGTGAGAAAAAAGAAGGTTTTAAGAAGTTGAGGATTTATCTCTTGCCTTCAGATTTATAGATATCACTTCAAACTCCTCAGTCATTCAAAGGGCACTATATTCATTAGACACATCACAGCGAGACAGGCTCAATCTGGAGTATTGCACCATCTGCTGCACCTCTTTAACCCTTTCATTTATTGTGTTAGACCGTAAACATTTATTTTATGATCAGTTTGATTGCATTCTCAAGCCTAAATTGGGTTAATTATACTTCTCAGTGATTGCTGCAAGGTAAAGGGTCTGTAATTTTAATTACATAGGCCGAAAAAAAAAGAGTTTTCAAAAAGCAAGCCCTACCCTCTGAGGAACTGTGAGCTTTTATCTGTGCCTCATAATCTTAAACCCAGTAGAAACACCAGGGAACCATTTGAGCAGATACACCTGTTATTGGGTCTCTGCTGAACTGGGATGCATGCAGCTGAAATGTTGTGAGCCTTACGCTGAAATCACAAACATAGAGCTGTAGATGGTGATTTCAGCACATGCATTGCTTCTGCTTTTCTATCACACTCACCCAAGCTGTGGTTCTTCATGTGATGTTCTTTGTTCTTTATCATGTGTCTTTCTCTCATGTAAAAATGGGCTTTATCCGTGCTCCTGAGACGACAAGCGAAGACCGACCAGAGGTAAAGATCTTTTGGATTTGAGATTCAGCTCAACTTTAGCCTCCAAATATTACTCTTGGAAATCTTTCAGCGACTGAAAGATTGACTGCCTTAAATTTAAAGCTTGTGTGATTAGAGGCAGGGTTGTTGCATGTGGATGCAGGCTCATCATTAGGCACGAGCAAGCCGCACAAATTCAATAATGCTCGTAGGATCCTCCAGATTAATAAAGTTTGTGGGCTCCTTGGCATATGGAGAAAATTATCACATTTAAATTACTCTGAAATAATTAAGAATGAATGAATGGTTTCTAATCACATTGAGAGTTAATAGGCCTCAGCCTTGCTGTCCTTGACACAAAAGCAACATTTAAGCAGAGGAGAAGAAGCAAATTTAATAGGAATCCTTTCTTTGGTGCTTTTAGGTGTATAAGTAAAAGGGTGCAGACTTTATTTGTTATGGTTTATTTATATTAAATTAAAGATACGGTGTGTACTTATTCTGTTAGGATTGAAGGTTACTTGTCTTTGTACAAAATTTGTCCATTTCTGTGGGTTTCTTTAAAATGCTGAAAAGGTTTAAAGCCTATAGAAGCCCTTTGAGAGAGAAGCCACTCAGAATGACGTTGTACAGCTACTTGCACATGTCTCATCCCTAATTAAAATTAGCTTTATCTGTGGAGAAGAGGTATTCAATTTGGTAATGCCCAGTTTTTCCCTTTTAATAGCTAGAAACTATTTGATAATCCCATTTCCACGTAAACAAGTGATTTGCACGCAGGCCGTGTCTGTTTTTAGGAAATTACTTTGAACGGAGGGAGGGGGGGGCTTTTATACCTTTGTAGTGATGGAGGTTTTCAAATTCTTACCTGATAAACATGATTATCATGACACAGGGGAGACGTGCAGATCCATTAGCTTCCAATAGTGTCTGCTACTGACTGGGAATTTAAAAAGTCTGTCTTGTTCATTCATAACCCAGAGACTTGAGTGAGGTAATGTCAGCCCTTCTGGAAAGAGAAGAAGGAAGTGACTGCCTAAACGTTAGGCAATTAGTTGCATTAGGATAGGTTAATGGATAAGTAGGAAGCGGTGTGGCTGTGCTTTGTTAATGGCATAATGTTGCCTTTAATGGCACATCGTTAATGGAAGTTGTTGGTGGATGTTTTGAGTCAGGACTGTGAGGTTTCCGATGATCTGCCCCAAGTCTACCCACAGGCATCTCACAACCACGTCTCCCCTCAGGTCGCCTGTCCTGTGCCCCTCAAATACATAATTCACAACATAATGGACATGATGTCTGAGTGCACTTACCACCCGATCACTCCGGCAGGCTGCTGTCTTAAAAGCAGCCCCTGCGCCCATGGAGCTCATCTGCTGATGCAATTTATGACATCTTTAAGAGGTTTTTATGGACACTTGTGTGGTCAAGTGTATACAGGAGAGCATTTCAAAGATTAATGATCATGCCATAAGATCAATTTCTAGGAAACCTTATGGCAAGTCATTTAGAGTGATAATCACCCTTCTTACAATGAGCCATTATCCTTCCCATCTGTTTAAAAAAAAAAAACCATGACAAAATGCCTCTGTGATACTGCCAGTGATGTGGCGAGTACATTTCCACATATTTTCCTTACTAATAGTGTAGACATGTGTTCTTAAGCCTTATGATAACATGTATTTATTCTTCCCTTAACTTCAAAACCAACAAAAATCCCCTCCAGAAGATATTAGTTTTCTAAAAGTGCTTTGCTGAAGCTCAGCTGAACAATTTGAGCAAAATCAAAGCGGAATTGTCTGCTTTGATTGCACTGTCAGCATCTTTAGAGCGAGACAGTCATTTGAAGAAACTTGAACATCATTTATTAAAAACGCTTGACAATGGTTCTCTTTCAAAAGCTCATTTTAAACTTGCTTGCTAATCAAAGGGAAAAATGCAAGAGGTTTTTGATTCTGTTGCAGTTTTTTTTTTTTTTTTGTATTCTGTAAATCTTTAGATTACGTCTCTTATTATCCAGCTTCAAAGCTTGAATGATAGTCAATTAGTAATGATGCAGAAATTCAGATGTATGAGAAATTAACTCTAATGGGGGAAGGTTTTGGCAATCTACCTTGCAGTCTGAGGTCTATTTTGTTGTCTGGTGCTGTGTTTTTCAGCAATAGTTCAGACACAATGTGGCATCATGTGGAGATAGTTCCACTTCAGCCTCAGTGAAATTTATTAAAAAACTTCACTATCTAATAAACTAACAGGACATATCAATTCCTTCAGAATCACACACTTTCCTCATAACTCAGCTTATTTGCTTCACCAGGAGTGTGTGGTTGTGAACATAAACAACAACCCAACCACCACCGTCTCATTCAAGTGAATGGGAAAGTGTGTCCAAACCTTTGACTGGTTCTGTAAATGTTGTTAAACTCTGTTTCCTCCAACTAAGTCCCACCCACTTCAAATCAGTGAAGAGAAAAGAAACATAAATGGAGAGATATTTCTGGTAAAATGAAACTGTTCCATCTCTGGCAGCAAATGAAAGACCCCATTGGGTCACAGTAAGTAATTCAAAAATATATTTTAGGAGCCTTTAAAACTTGCATTTAACATCACACCATTATGTTTCTTTAAGGAATCAGCTTTTAATTACCCACGTGGCTTAAAAGACCTGAAGGCAAAAAAAAAAAAAAAAAAAAAATCTTTTCCGTCTTGGTCCCTCCTCTATTTCTTTGTCCTCTCATCTCAATCCCTGACGAGAGGCGGAATCAGCAACATGATCCCTCAGCAGCAGGTCTGCACATGTACTGAGGGCTCCTCAGGACGCGTCTGAAATCAGAGAAAATGGAGCCAGCATTTTCAGTCACAAGGCAACAATGGGATCCCGACAGGTGGGACTACAGGCAATGCATTAGCCCTGTTCCCACCTGCTGTTGTCTGTAGGTGTGTGGTGACCACACATGATGCAGCAAATGAACATTGTTTTCCTTGCCTGAGGGGGAGAGAACATGTCTATATGTCTCTCTAGAAGATAAGTTATTTATTTCATACAGGAAACTGCATTTTATATCTAGGGAGAGGGAAGTGTAAGGCAGGTTGGGCTATTCAGTGTTCAGGTACACCGAAGTGTAAAGATGCATTATTTCCTAGAGCTTTACTCCTCTGTGCCTTTGCGTTCTTATATTTTGTAAAGCCTCTTAGATACATAGACCACTTTTTGCCTGTTTGTCATGAACATGCAAGATTAAAATGGTTCTGTGATTGGGTATTTTGTTTGCCAAGCATGAAAGCTATTGTTGGTTTGGAAGCACGGTGGTCTAAAAATGTGTCCATGCTGCTATAGTCTATTAAGCATAATGACTCCTCTCCTTCACCATAGGGTGAAGGAGGTGAGTCATTATGCTTAATAGACAAAGACTTATAATACTGTGTATTGTATCCACCACACAATTCTCCAGTTGCTGTCCACCCTCATCCTTAGTGGCTTGTGTTTTTGTTTTTTTTCCTGAGGTGACAAACATGACTCAGGCTGTGAAAATGTGAGGGTTTTTCATTCCCTTTGCTTCACTTCTAAGGTTGTCATGTTTTGATCAGTCATTCAACAAAATAAATTGCAACTGTTTTAATAATAGGGCAATTGTTACATTGTTACTTACAAGCGGTGTTGCAACTTAGCACCTTTGTTGCTACATAAACCTTTTAGGCCTCTTTAGCGACTGTTTTTCAAACAAGCACTTAGCAACAATTCTGTATTAAAATATTGTATATTTGAGCACAGAGAGTAGTAGAGAAGCAAACAGATAAAGAGCTGAAACCAGACACTAGACGCAACGTCTAGGTCCAGCCATATACTGGGTCTTATATCATTATAAACTGAAGATATTTGGGTTTTGGACTGTTGTTGGATGAAACTGTGAATGGGAAATATTTGTGAATTGTTTTTTTGAATAAATGATGACTCAAGAATATGATCCACAGATGAGTCATTTCAGAATGAGATCAGTGGTTGTAGCCCTCGTCAGTAACAAAGCTGCATGCTTTTAGGTGGTGCAGTCATGCCGCAGAGATGTGTAGAGCATCAGGCTGGACTAGTTTTGGACCAAAACTTTGTACAATCATAGTTTTATTGATTAGTTTAGGGTTAAATCTTTGGGAACTGTGTTTGAAACAACATATGCAGTTACATGTTTTTTCTCACTTAATCAATTTGTCCTTGTGTGTTGATAAAATGTTAGAAAAAAAAGGCTTGTCATAACATGGAGCCCAAGATGATTTTTGGACTAGCAACAGTTGAAAACACCAAAACATTCACTTTATGGTGACATAAAACAAAGAGTGAAATCATCGCATTTGAGTGTTTGGCATTGTTGCCACAAAAATGAATGAATAGAATGATTATCAAATAATTGCAGATTCATTTTCTGACAACAACAATAATTGTTTCAGTCTTGAGTAGATCCAAAAATGATCTTGTGATATTTTATGGAGGGCTATGACTAAAGAGATTTTCATTTATCTGAATGTTAGGAGTGGATAAATTCCTTCATAAAGTGTTGCACAAGAAAATGTCTCATAAGTTCGAAAATAAATTGGGCTGCTGGTCTTGACACCAGTATTTTTTCTTTGCATGGCTGAGAATCATTTCAGTGTTTTATTAATATCACACAATATCATATGCTCTTTTCCATCTTAAAAGTAATAAATATATTAGACTTTGAACCTCCACTCTTATGAAAGAATCTGTAGAGAGTAAATCACTTCTTAAAAGCAAAAACAGACCTGCGGGCCTAGTCCAGCTGTACCATAGATGAAGCCTATGGGCAACATTGTCAGAAAATGAAACCTTTGTCCCAAGTCTGTCCATAAATGGACCTTCTTTTCACATTGGTTCCCTCCAAAAGACTCTCACTCCCATCTGAAGGTCAAACAGACCCAGGGCAACCTCTTTAGGGTGTTGGGTAGCTTTTTGTGCCTCGAAACAGATGGTGTGGCATAAAATGAGGCTTGGAAAATGGCTCTAACTCTACACGTCACAGGCTCTGTGCAGTTCCTTTCACATAATATGGCTTTTGTCAATGCTGAAGTACTTGAACAAGATCATACCTGCTGCTCACTTCTGCAAAATAGATTAATTAAGGCAGCTTGAACTGATTTTCAGCAATTATTCAGCAATTATTTTGATAACTGAATCATTTCACTCATTTATCAAGCAAAAATGTCAAACATACTGTGGTTGTAGCTTCAGATATGATTTGTTGCCTTTCTTTGTCACATTTGATAGTAAAGATAATTGATTCCATAAAATACAGAGACAGAAGATACTGGTAAACACGAAACTGGTAAATAACGATTTGAATGATGAATAATGAAAATATTGTATTGGCCCAAATAAAGGACAACCCTGCTTATAAGCCAACTCACCATGATCACAAATGTTTACCTCATGGAAGCACGAGAGGAAAGTCAGAGACTCGCCGAAGTTTTTAGGATACATCTGGAAACCATGAATGTCAGAGAAATCAATTCAATAGCTGTTAAAATACTTTAGTCTGTGCCAAAGAGGTGAACAAACTAACTTACCAACATAAGCACATGGGCAAAAGAAAAGTTTGTATTGAGAGAGACTTGAGGTATTGGAGAAATAGTTACACCACCCTCCTTTCACTGTGACATACACAACAGCGCATTCAGGATAATTTGTCGTGCGTCCGTCAGTCAGAGTCAGACACTCAGTCGTGGAATTTAGCATTTATTTGTAGCCAGCTGTTGACAGTCCGGAAAAACTATCCAAGCCGATGCCCGTAGTTTTATGCTATAAAGACACTGACAGGCAATTACAGTAGGCAGGAAAAAGCTAAATTATAGAGCCAACAATGTCGACGTTTGGAATGGTGCTTCTGTGGTTCAGCCTGCAACAAAAAGAGAAACTGTGTGAAAGGGATGTTGTGCAAGCTCGCTGTCACTTATCCGTCATTGACATGATTACCTCCCTTCCCTTGAGAGAGACAGATGCAGATAGTGGGGATGTAGCTGTGTATTTAGGAAAAAAAAAAATCCCTCTCCAGCTAGCTGGTCTGGAACACTTCCTCGGCATGAACTGATACTGTAACAGAATTTAAATATAGTCGTATGCTTGTCATAGTCAGTAGCATGGAGTGAAAGAGATGACAAAACAGCAGCCTATAGAGCTCATATATTACTGAATAGCTACAAGGATGTTTTGGGGCCCCTGGTAGGAAACTGGGTAATTTTGCGAAACCCTCCCACACCTCTCCAAATGACAGAAGTCCCTCTATTTTTCTTGACAGCAAGTAATGAGAGATTTAGCTTATTAAATCGCTCTTCTCGTTACACTTACTTGATATGGCTAATCAAAATTCAGCACTTGTTCAATTATTAAAGGAAAGACAAGGACGAGAGGCAGAATGTCACGGAAGGTTAGGTTGTCTTTGATTTCTCGCTTCTTAGGCAAGCACCATTCACTGTAAGAATCTAGCCTTTCTTCAAGTGTTATTGATCTAGCTGAAGTGGCTCTGTCTGCCCCCTCACTGCTGAACCGCTTCTGAAGCAAGGCTATTTGCCATCAAGTCTTTGTGGACATGCGCCATGGGATCTCCATTCACTGCACAATCCTCATTTTCAGCGGTTAATAAGTTTGGGCCTTCGTTTTCCTCTGGATGTTGCAGCTGTAAGACGTGCACACACCCACAAGACACACACACACACAAATAGAAATGGGAGGGCATAAGGTAGCAAAACAGGGATATAGAGACTAGTGTGGGGAGGTGGCTGATTTCCCTGGTGAGCTTATATCGGAGCTGTCGTCACCTGTCTCTTCTCGGGGATAGAGGCGCCTTAATCAGGAACATGAAAGTATCTCCTGTGGTGCTGCCTCCTGTCACTGTCTCTCGCCTGTCTATTACTTGATTTACCATCGCCAGAGTATTTGCTAATTTTTTGTGTCCAGTATGAGCACTATGCTTTTATAAATGCAGGGGAATTCACAGAAAACCTGGCCCGTCAAGTTATTTTGCGCTTAGGGGACTGAAGTGCCAATGAATGATTTCTAAATGACACAGACCCAAATCTTCAGCTTGAGGTCCTGGACACTCTGAGCTGTATTTACCAGCTTAAAAAACATATTTAATATGGTTTTATCAGCTTGATATTTCCTGGCTATAACTAATTTAATGAAAATTGCTTATAAACAAGGTTTGGAAGTGATGACATGTTTTAGAAGTCCGATTTTTTTAAAAAGTGGCACATTACTTCTCTTTGGAGTCTAAGAAACCACAGCTTTAAAATATGGATAAATGCGATGGTTTTTCAGATGTGTTATATCCGTAATTGGTGTTGACAGTAGTTTTTTCACAGCACTATACTGTACCTCCCAAATGCCAAACAAGTCTATTTGGATTTCTGTTTTTGGAGTTTTTAAAAGTTTTCATCTCAGTGGTTAAACTGACCCAAAACATGAGTGACTTCCCTAAATATGATGATATACACTACATTACTTTGCCCATGAATGACTCGCTGGCCAGCAGAAGAAGTATGTGTCTGTGTCAAGTTTTCCTTAATGTGTGTAATGACAAAGCTTTGTACACACACAGCAGGGGGGAACCCAAACAATGAGAAATTATCCCATCACAGCAAAACACAAGGTTTAAACTGTCAGTTACCACTTTTCATTGCCATCATATAGACAGCTGTTAGAAGAAGTCATTTTTTGAACACTTTGTGTGCGTGCATGTGTTTGTCAATGTTGAAGTCACACTGTTCACCTACTTTAGTTGCAAAGGATTACCTTATCTCAGTAAGCAGCAGGAGCTTTGTCTTCTGTAACTCAACATGTGTGCTTAGTTCTCATTGTGTAGCAGTGTAATCTGTGCAGATAAAGCCTTCTCCTTAATACACACTCTTTTAAAGTTCTCAGAGAGACAGAACACAGCTTTATTTGAATATTCAAAAATGCCTGTTTGAATTTGAAATGTAAGGAGTCCATTATACAGGAAGAGCGATAACCTTTCCAACACTGCAGTGCATGCAGTGTAACCTGAATATAACTGACTCTTATTATTTAACCACTGCAAGATTCACCAGAGCAGGTTGTGCAGCACTCTCTCCTGAGAAGTCTCAACACTAAGACACAACATATGTGGACCTGGTTGGCAGCTAGGCTCTGAAAATCACTTGGATGTTTCCGAATTCTCTGGCACCAACAGGTGCACCCAGGTGTAGCACATAATCAAGGTACGGACAGATTATTTTTGACACCCTAAATAACTCCTAAAATGAAGTGTGGGAGTATAACATCAGATGTGACACATATGCAAAACCATATGCCCATGTCTTGCACAGAGAACTCTTAAACTGCCTCCTCTTAATAGATTCACAATGTCTCCATTTTCCTTTTTCTGCCCGGCGTGTTCAGTCCTTTCCTGCCCGGACCGTAGACCTCCACATCCAAATGAAGCCCATTCAAGCATGAGAGTCAGTTTCATTAGATTTACATTAGGAAGGCAAAACAAGGCAGCGTGCCGTGGCTACATCAGACTGCTGTGTGCGCACCAGCAATCTGCATTACAGTTTCAGGTGGATCGGGCTGATGTACACCGGTTCGCCAAAATCTGTATGTGAGCAAGACTGTGAAGTGCAGGCACGAATTTACGGTCCAACAAACTGCCCATTTGCCACTCGTAGTCTTTGTTGGAGCGTACAGTATGCCTGCGTTTCAGCTGCATGACAATCAAATCTAACGTCATCATATGCTTGAGAAAATAATTATTCATGAATACATCAGAAAAAGTGCGAATAGCCGTTGTGCGAGAGACACCAGGGCTGACATTTTGACAAAGAAGAAATAACTTACTGAGCTTTTAAGCCTTTTAATTCACTTTATAATACTAGAGCAACTGATTTTGGGTGTGGCAAATCATGGACAATGAGAGGGATCACTACAGGAAATAGTTATAATTGCACTTCAGTTGACTAGTGACAGAGCTAATCCCTGTGTTTTTTGAAGAATTCCTGTTAAAACTGTCAGCAGCTGAAATGTAGTGACGTTTGTTTTATCCCGTGCTGTCAGTGTTAAATGTCACCGAGCCTTATTTTAAATGCAGGGTCGGTATATCTATGTGGGTGAAATGCTGTGGTAGTGTCTATGGGTTTCTCATAGCACCACCGCCAGCTTTTATGAGGTGGGTTTCACTACTTTGATGCTCACATAAGTAGTTCCTGCGTCAGGGATGGAGCTGATAATAGTCATCAACACAGATATAACTCACAGCTTTTTTAAATCCCCTTTGTTCTCCCCTCTGTATATTTAGCTGCCTGTCTCTGTACCTGTAAAAACACCCAGCAAGCTAGCTCATTTGATACAGATGTCATAATGAATTATAGACCCCAGTCTACCCAGCAACAGCCAATGTTTTTCATTTAATTTTTATTTTTTTGTAAATAAAAAAAGACTCCACAGAACAAAGAAACCCTGCACACTGAATCGATGCTCCCAAAGGCACGTGATTTACTGAGTTACAGTTATAAGAGTGCTTCCCACAGAATATGATTTTTTGGTTGGGTATTATATCATGTATAATACTGTATAATACCTTACATACAGTATTATTGAATAATACTGTATGTAAGGTATAAGGTGGGCCACTGCCAACATTTAATTGCCAGATATTTTGTCACGAATAAGAAATAACAGGATATACAGCTCTGCGTGTGTGTGTTTGCTCGCACTTGTTGCCTCTGCCCTCTCCCATAGCAGCATGTTGGCTTCTGTCCTCCACCTCCTCCTCCTCCTCCTCCTCCTCCTCTCCTACATCTCTCTCTTCATTAGCTACAGCTACCCCTTCCTAACCCTCTCTCGCTGCCACAGCTGCCGCAGCAGCTCTGGTTGTAGCCTGGAAATATACTAAACCAATTAAATGGATAGTTAATCACAGTGGTTGAACCGCTCAGATTTCCCACATGTGTGTTCTTAGGTTTCCAGGTGCACTGTTTTGCTAATACCTTTGGTCCAGACTGGTCAGGGTTAAAGAATTAACATTATCACTATCCACTTGCACTAGCAGTCGATACTGACTGCCAGCTTTGCTAGTAAAAAGCCGAAAGCAATCCTTCCTCCAGTGTATTATCATGTTTTGATTCAGAGTGTACATGGAAAGGTCGTGAATGGGGGGGGTGAATGAGTGCTGAGTGAATGAAAGATAAGATAAGATAACGTGCATACACTACCATGAGGCAGAAATACAGATCTTTCAAAGTCAGCAATATATTGGAGAGAAAAAAAAGAGGAATCATACTATCAGTCTATCCACATTGGCATTTCAGTTGCATGTAGGTTGTTATTTGGCTAAAATGTGTTTGTCACATAGATAAGCCAGTGCTATGTTGAGGTATTGAAAGTTTGAGAAATGTAGCTTTTCACTTTTTTTATTTTCCAGAGAGTTAGATGAAACAATCAATACCACTCTCGTATCTATTGCTGCAGCACAAAGACTGAAAACAGAGAAACTGCCAACTTGGTTCAGGCCGACAGAAAATCACAACCTGTTGTTTTAACACTCACAGTTTTTGTACAGACAACAAACACACAACATAACGAGCGTTGATTCGTAGGCTTTAGAGGTGCTTTAGAGGCAGGCAAATTTGGACAGAGCCAGGGTCAGTTTTTATGCTGGGCTGTAGCCTCATATTTCAATCTTCTTGTCTTACTCTCTGCAAGAGAAATAAGTGTATTTTCCAGAATGTCAGAGTGAGAATAGTGGCCTCAGGGCAGGGAAGTCATATCTGTAATAGTAATGGCTGAAAACATCTTGGAGCATGAGGCAGTCCCGCCCTGTTTCTAATCATTTTGTCTGTTGTTTGTCGTCTCCTTGCTGTAGAGGCTTTACAGATGGTGGTTAGTTCAGCATCAGAGTCGATGTTGTTTCAGAGCTGAGATCTCGTCAAGATGAAAAGCGTGAAGTCGCTCAGCTGAGAGTCAGGAGGATGGCAGCAACAGCAGACTGTTTGTTGACTTGAGGCAAACTGTTTGTTATGTTTGTAACTTTAGTAATGTGATACATTACATGATTATTTTATGAACTTCTTTAATTGTCTTCACGTGAAAATGGCACTCGACCACAGGGGGTTTAACATGAGGGATACAAAACAGACAGAGTAGGAAGCAGACCTTTGTGCGCCTCAGAACTTGCCTGCTTACATTCCACTGAGTAAATATGCCTCAGGGTCCCAGTTGTTACTCTGTCCTAATGTAGACAATGGTAACCATAGTAAAAGTATTTACCTTCATTCAAACAGGATTCAAATGAGCATCACGCACAAAGCAAATGAATTGACTGTGCCATCTTCGCACTGCTCTGAGGAAATCTTTAAAAGTCTGATGAGGGAAAGAGAGAGTAAAACTTTTGTTTCCGTGCAGAAATGGCATTATAGTTTGCAGCTGGTTCTTTGTGCATGAATATAATCAGACAATTTCAGGGTTGAATGCACACAGAATATTGGAGCATCTTAATTGTTTGGCACTTTTCCTGTAAAGACACAAACATTATTTGTCAGTGATTCAGCCGATAGAAACTGCTCCGGCCACTGCTTTGTTCTCATGCACTTTACTGAGCCGCTTGATGAGCTGTTTTGGATTTTAGCTGTCAGATGTTCGTTTGCACACAACCACTTGTGCGTTTACCTCAGCCTGAACCCTGAGAGGTCTGAAATGTGAATGTGAATACAAAAAAACTGAGCAACACCTCATTTTCAGTCCGGCCGTGGCGGTCTCTTCTTCCCTGCAGCCCTCTAACCCCTCATGGCAGCCCATTGAGAGGCTTCTGCTGGCACCCTCCTCCCATCCCCCTCTCAAGCACTTTGTCTCCATGGCGATGTTTTCAATGAAATTTCAGGCAGGAAAGGTTGTTTTCTTTACCAATGGAGCTGTAAAATTAGCACAACTCTCTAAAAACTGCTGTTCATGGTGTGTTTAAGTGAAGAATAAGTGGTATTGATAAATGACAGTCAATTATACACAGAAAGGTGGGACTTTTCAATCATTCAGAATAATAACGGATTTCAATTTTCAGTCAAAAACTTTCATGCTGTGTTGGAGCTGACCAGATTAGCCCCTTTGAAAAAGTATCTGGTGAATGTGGCTTTGCTTTTCTCTCTCGCAGTCAGCGGTTTGGAGACCGTCATCGGCCTGTATGGGGAAACACTCGAGATCCCGTGCAACAGTGGAAGCGTGAAAGCAGAAGACATCCTCATCACTAAATGGAAATATGTAAGTCACAGCAGAGGTCAATGGATTCAAAATGGTGAAGGTTGTCTGACACCCACTTATCATGTCTGAGCCACACCCAGTCTGAGTGCATATGAAGTGCATTAGACCATGCATCTGTCCCTCCATATGACACTGCATGAGCTTGTGGGTGGGGAACAAAACACTGTGCTTTTATTTGAACTGGAAGCCAATGCCATATGTCACAGACATGTCACAAATGAACTCTGCTCTGCTTTCCAGGACAAAGGAGAAGGCCTTTCAGGAGACCTGCTGGTCAAGCAGAAAAACCAGAGTGTCTCAATCAGCGCCACTGATGAATACAAGGGCCGAGTGAGCTTGGCTGAAAACTCCAGCCTGCTGCTTTCTGCAGCCAGGCTGACTGACCAGCGGACTTTCACCTGCATGGTGGTGGCTAGTTCAGACATCAAAGAACACCCAGTTAATGTGGTGATCTACAGTGAGTACAACCTGGCACAAGGCCAAAATAACCTTTTCTTTTTGGTTTGCTTTAGTCAATGTGCTTCTGTGACTGACAAGAGCAACGTGCAGCACACAAATCACTTACAATAACATCCTGCTCTTCAACACTTTGTTTTTTAATGTGTTTCAGAGACGCCAGCAGGCCTGGAGATTTCTGACAAAGTGCAGGAACTAGAGATTGGCAAACTTACTAAGGTGGGGTTTTTAATGATAAACATTGCTTATACCTACATTATTTTAAGCAGTAAATAATCAAGGGAAATCCCTCGCTTGAGCGAAGGCATCTTGAGGCATAGCAGAGACCACGTTACTACAGTAATGAGTTCTTTGAAGTGATTCTCATGAATTAGTAAAGAGCAGAATCCCCCTACTGCAATTAAAATACCCAAAGGATCTGAGGGGCTTTAGAAATGCTTCGGGCATTTCATGGTCTATTGCGCAGAAAACTCCTAAGTCTTCAAATGGTGGCAAGGCACTAAAAAGCTAATTTACTCAGATGTTTGGTCATTTATAAAGATTCATGAAATTATGATTTTTTTTTGTCTTTGAGTGTAGGTTTTTTTCTTAAGTTGTCATCTTTTTTTTTTTCTCCCACAGCTAGGAACATGTGTTGCACAAGATGCCAATCCAGCTGCAAACATCACGTGGTTAAAGAACAATAAACCTCTGGTGGCTGATGGGAAAGGTGTGTATTCCTCATCCTGTTGCATGTCCGACATATCAAAACAGCTCTTTGGGCTGGTTTGGGTAGGTTTGACATTTATAAATAGCACATAGACAGATGATTTTATTCTCTCTGACTGGGAGAGTCACTCTAAATCTTTCTTCAGTGATGAATTTTGCTGCACTCGTCGACAGTGTCTTGTGCAGCATTGTGGTCATTACATCACTGTTTTCTTGTTGGGGTTTTCAGACATAGTTGTTTGTTTTCTGTCCAGGGATTTCCATCCAAGCCTCAGTGCAAGTAGACCCTGCTACTGGCCTCTCGACCACTTCCTCTGTACTGGAGTACTCGGCCGAGAAGGAAGACACGGACGCTCAGTTCACCTGCAGCACTCAGCAGACTGGGGGCGCAGAGTTGGTGTCCTCTCCAGTGACCTTCACTATCACCTGTGAGTCACAAAACTCTGTCAACAACATTAACTGAACACACTTTCTTTTTGCAGACAAGTAACTCCAGCACAGATTCAGAGACTAAAATGTTGATTGATAATGGCTTTTTTTTCCAGTTCTATCATCACTTATTTGCTTCATTTGCTTCTCATCTAACTTTTACCAAGGAAGTGGAAAATATTTGAACTAAAAATATCAAACTGTTCCAACTTGCTATATCCATAAATGAAAACAACAAAAACTTGGCACATGTATCTCAAGATTGTCCATCACCTTGGGTATTTTGGTACGGATCCAAATTCAGCTGCAGACTCAGAAATTTCTAGGAAAAAACAGACAGTCGTGCAGAATTGAAGAGAGTAGATTCTCTTTGAGTATGTTCCAGTTTTGTTGAAAATATGAAAAGTTCAAAACCAACACCGCAGCAGTGGGGTTTTCTTCTTTTAGAAATCACCCTGACCATATAGTTTTATACCAGGTTGATCTAATTAAGAATATGTTACAAGTATCTGTGACTTTTTTCCCTGTGAGAATTCTTAAAGGTTCCATATGGTGTAAAGTGAAATTTCCTTGTGTTTTTTATTTTTATTTTTTATTTTCAAACAGATACAGGTTCTTTATTAATACAATGAAAGCATCAAATCCCTCAGTCCACAGGGAAATGCACACAGCCTGTATTCAAAAACTGTGTTTTAAAACGAGCCATCAGGACTTCCATAAATTTGTGATGTCACAACAAAGCATTCACCACCTTCAGCCATGCCAGAAGCCTGGCCCACCAGGATCCACTGCTCAGCCTTGCAGGATTTGGTTTTTCTGAGTGTTTACCTGAAATCTCCTATAGCCTTAGCCTCTCATCTGATTGGTTTACCAACCTGTTGTTGCTAGAGCTCCAGACACTACATTGAGATGGTTTTTGGTTCTTAAAACCACAAGTATATCCTATTATGGATATCAAAACCTCAAATAAAACACTGGGCCTTTAACACTTTATAATGTGTCTTTAAGTATTGAAAACTTGAAAACAGCACCACTGTTAAACAGTGGTGCTGTTTTCAAGTCTGAGCTTCAGTTATAAAAGTGTTTCGTGTGACTGTAATAAGATTTTGTTATATTTTTGGCAAATGCTAAATTTTATTTAATATGACATGAAATATATTTAGAAATACAGTCAAAAGTAACACCAGCATGATAATTTAATTAAAGTCACATTTTTTCAACATCACATGCAGTTACTCGCCGGTCGTTTCAGGATTGTTTTCAGCAGTGGCTCCTGACCCACAAGCTCTCAAAAAAGTCCAAGAAAAACTGACTAAGACTGCCACCTGCGTTATTTTTCAGTTTACAATAACATTTTTGTAATTCTTTTGATTGTAGCTAAGACAAGCATCTCTGACAGCACAGTTAATGCTGGCACTTTTGAAATGAGGTGTGGATTCTGTAACTCTGTAGTTGGATTTATACCAAACGCAAGCATTAAATATTGAAGTTACCTGGAAAACCTGGCCTATAAAGTAGAACTTATCAATGCTGGAACACTTTCTTAGAAAGAATGTGAAGAGTTTGTCTCAGATGGAGCTGAAACATTGAGCTTTGAAAAGATTGTTTGGTCTAGTGCCTCAGAATATGACTTCAGCTCAACCATCTCCTCAGCTGGATTTTGAAGTTGGTCATGACCAATACTGATGCACAAAGTTACTCTTCTCTCTGTAGTGTTCTTCCACAGTTGCTACCTGCAGTCCCAGCCATTGGGGCTGCACGATCCACTTGTTACTCCTGCCACACTCACGTACATCCCCTCTCTGACTTTCTATTTTCTGCACAGACTCCACAGAAAACATCGTCCTTCAGGTCATTGCTCAGGGCCCACTCGTAGAAGGAGACAATGTGACTCTGAAGTGCGTTGCAGATGGTAACCCTGCTCCTACCAGCTTTAACTTCTACCTTAAGGTACACATACTCATCAAGATCTCATCAAAAACAGAAATTCCTGTTCTTTTTCCTGCTAGTACGGCTTAGCATCTATAAATTTATGATGCTGCCTCCTTTTCTTTGATAAGGCATCCTAAACTAATTACCACTTGTTTGATTGTGTGTCTTTGAAGGAAGAAATGGTGAAAGTGGAAAACGCAAATACTTACACCATCGTGAATGTCTCACGTGACACAACTGGTCAATACAAGTGCTCCCTCATTGACAACCCCATGTTGGAAGCTTCTCAGGACATCAAAGTCAACTGTAAGAAACCAAGACATTTGTATGTTGTATAACTGAGAAATTAAAATTACTGCATTCGTGCCACCCACCAGCATTATTGTCAGTATGATTTATTTTCTACCTATACCTATTACTTTGAATGCAGGAAGTGTTTTGTCAGAGAAAAGAAAGTCGTCATATAGCTCTTTGCCAGCCTACCTGACTTCCTGTGCTTTGGAGAGAAAAGTGTTGTGTCAATCGCGCTCCCTCTAATAAGCTGATTCTGCAGGGCTGTGAGCCAAGTGCAGGGCTATATGGTTAGCAGCAGGAATGTTTCAACCCTTATCAGGCCTCTGAACCATGTTTTCACCACCCTTCTCTCTCTTTTTAGACCTAGACATCAATTTAAGCCCCTCTGGGAACATTGTGAAGACTGCTGGCGAGGCCTTAAATCTAACTCTCCAGATTGATGCTTCTGGCGAGTCAAAGGTCTCCTGGACAAAGGTAAAAAAGCAATTGTTTCAACAGCAGAGTAAGTAAATGACTGAAGAAAGGTTTGTGCTTTTTATTGTCAGTGCTGATATTATTTTCATTCAATTCAGGATAATGTCAAACTGGATAAAGAGCCCAAGTTCAGAAAGCTGACTTACTCGGACTCTGGTCGGTATGACTGCAAGGTGACAACAGAGCTCCTCAGCCGAAAAGCTTCTTTTGAGCTGCTTGTTGAAGGTAAGGGTTTAAAGGAAACTTAGAGATTTTGGTAAATAGGCTTATTTGTTTGCTTCTTTGTTGCTAAGAGCTAGATGAGAATATTGATACCACTCACGTATCGGTACAGCAAATACGAAGTTGCACTCAGTCATCATCTCCTCATCAAAACTCTAGGCAAGAAAGCAAATAAGCACATTTCCTAAAATATCAAATAACTCATTTAATTAAAGACTTTCCTCCATCATTCTGGTTGTGTCCATGAATGGCCAATCGTTTTCTCATTCAGATGAATCTGAAGAGTTACGTCCTATTGCAGGTGCACCAGTCATCAGACAGCTGTCCAAACAGCGCGGTGAAGATGGCCAACATAAAGTCTTGATTTGTGAAGCTGAAGGTTCCCCAAAACCAGCTGTTTCCTGGAGCATCAATGGCACCTCGGTACGCACACTCACACTCCTACAGCATTACCCCTTAATCATAACTACATGAAATTCTTGCACTGATAACTGTTACAATTTCAGAAGGTCATATCCGTCAGTTTAATAAAACTCCACACACATTTATCTCACACGTTGGGGCTTCAAAAAACTCTGTGAGATTCCCAGCACAGTTATGTGCAGGATTTTGAAGAGATAGACACAGTTAAAAAAAAAAAAAATCAAATGTACCATAATGATTAATGCAAAACCCCAGTATTTTTGCTTCTGTTCAAGGCAAGTTTATGTATGGTGTCCAAGCAAGGGCTGTAACGATATGAGATTTTCACTACACAATTATCGTGGCGAAAACAACCCATGAAAATGATATTATCACGATATCAATGGAAAATGTGACAATAATAACAATAATAACAACAATAATAATAATGTTATCAATCAAATTAATCTTTAACTTTGTTTAGTGTTTTTTTGCCTCTTTTTTGGCAAATGAAATGGACTCAGAAGAGTTGAAGGAAGTGGAGAGATTCTGTAACTATAACTGTAAAAAAGTACACAAAAAGAACACTTCAAGTATAGTAAATGGACTGCACTTATATAGTGCTTTTCTAGTCTTATTGACCACTCAAAACGCTTTACAATGGAAGCCACATTCACCCGTTCAGACACACACTCATACAGCGCTTATGTATAGACAGAGCGCTTTGTATTGCAGATGTAATGCTTGTTTTCAAATTTTGCCAAGTTTGAGTGTTTTTGGTGTGGACTGCCATATCATCCCTACTTTTTCAACGACATATTGTTTACAAGCACAGTTAAAAGTTGTAATCCTTAAAATGTCATTCCTGGTTCATTTGGCAACAGCCACAGTTACCATAGTAACAGTAATTATGGTTTAATACTATAGTGAACAGTTGTTGAGCTGCTGCTTTATCAGACATACAACAGAAGAACAACTGGTGCATCTGTTTACAGCTCAGCCAAGCGAACTCGTGTTGTTTTGATAATGAGGAGCAGTTTTCAAGTAATATTACCAACAGCAAAGCTGAATTAACATCCAGCACCGTTTCTGCTGAATCCCTTGTGCACAGTTAGGCTGTTTGAATGGCAGACTCCACTAACAATGAAGAATACTGTATAGAGAAGTAATGAATGAATTAATGTAATTACAATGAAGGGCTACCGTAGAAAAAATCTCGACGATAAATCGTTTAAAAAACAGGGTTCAATTTAATCAAAATGTCAAGGATTATAACTTTAAAGCTGAAATCAGCTGTATCTTTTCACTTGCTGACACCCACTGCAGCAAGTGTGGAAGAGCTGCTGTGAAATATTGTCTTGGCTGTAGAAGCCTGCCCTTTGTTTGAACCAGCTGCTGCAAAACCTGGAAAATGTGAAGTTTGACACCGCTAAATAACTAAGCCGCAGAATTTACCGTTGCTGTCATCTAAGACAATTGCAACACAACAAGCCATGACAAGTTGATTTTTTAAATCGCAGATTGCAGAGAAAGGGTTTCCCCCATGAGCTTGTTAAAAGTTGAATGCAACAATTTATTGATTAAAAACAAACAAGATGGATATCAGCTTTAACAAGTGGCTGCACGTCCTGGCTATTATCTGACCACCCAGGAATACACTTAAAGCTGGAACAAGTTTTCAAATTATCACATTACTGAAAATGTTTCTGTCCTTTTTCATTTTAAGGTTGCCACTGTTTTTCTGATGAATCAATACCGGTTGTCATCAAAATTAAATACAATTTTATATGTATAGCGCTGAATCATAACAGAGGTTTATATTGAACAAGTCTAGACTGTACTCTTCATAATATTATTTAAAGAGACCCAACATGAGCAAGCACTTGGAAATGGTGAAAAGAAAAACTCCTTTTTAACAGGTTGAAACCTTGAACAGAACACAACTCATAGTGTGTGCCTCAACCGGTTGGGTTGGGTGATTCAAATTCAAATGTAAACTGTCAGCAGGTTTGTCCTGTTTTAACAACTGCTGTGACATCTCATCTTTGAACAATAGCATCTGAAGTAGCCCAGACATATTGAAGATGATATCTATCAGCAGCAGGTGAATGGTTTCGCCTTCATCTGGAACAATGCGATACAGATTGTGGTTATATTTTGAGCTATTTAGGTGTCTGGTTCATCAAGCATCTTCTTAAAATACACTTGTTCCCTCACTGAATGTGCAGACACTATAAACAGTTCCAGAGGCAGCGAAGACAAACCACCGACATGATCATGTGGTTGTTTAAACGTAATGGTATTCTTTTCCTCAGAACAAACCTATGAATAACATGCGCACAGATGTGATGTGACTCAACACAGACAGTCTCTTTAAGCCTCCTCCCTCTGGATGCTGTGGGGGTGCAAAAATAATTCAAGGTTTGCCAGTCTTGGTCCTGAGATAGTTTGTGCTTTGCTTTTGTCGCTCTCCCTGTACTGCAGAGTGACTGAATACCCTCTGTTATGAGCATGGCGGTTTGCGCTGTTCGTATTTTTTTCCCCAGTTGTCACAATTTTGAACTTATCTGGTCCAAACATTTCTAGGTGGTTGTGCTCAGTGTTATGGAAGAGTAAATTTCTTCATTTTCACTCAGGTTCAAGCACAGTATTTTGCACCAGACTGTCATGAAGACAAAAATTGTCTATATCTTAAATGGACCTTTTTTTTTCTCCTTTGTTTCTGTGGTATACCTGCTTGCACACTGATAGCAGAGCCCCTCACAGACACAGTGTGAATTACGTATGAACCCTTGTGGGCTTGTGTGGGATGGTTAGAATTCTTTTCAGCCCATTCAGTCGCTGTCTCACTTCAGAAATGACCTGAAAAACCTGAACCTGTGTGTAATAATTAATCAGTTCCAAAGGTGAACAGGGCTCTTTCACTGAGGGACAATGCATTTAGTAGATAACACACATTTCTACATTTCAGTCCAAGTTTATTTTCTCTACTTTCAGCGTATCCTTTAAAGCCTTTTTAGTGAGAGAATAATTTAAGATTTGAATACAGACTCAGTAATGAATGGGCATTTACAAAATTGCCTCATCCCTTTGTATATGTAGAGGATGTGAAAAGGGTGTTGGCACTTTGTCTTTGTGTCTGGGGTTTTCCTCTGAGACTGAAGTGTCTATATCCCAGAGGCACACATGCTGTGTCTTTGTCAAGAAAAGCCTGAGTCATTGATCAGACCAACATCGCCTCCTGGTGGTATATACAGTCCTAACATTTGTGTTTTTGTTTTGTTTTTTTCTCTCTTATTATTCAGCCTGATGAGAGTCCCTTCGTCAATGGAAGGATTACACACAAGATAACAGTTGTGCCTTCTGCAAATCTAACTGTCTCTTGCACAGTGACCAATGAGTTTGGCATGGATACCAGAGCTATAAATGTGTCATCCTGTAAGTACACAGTGGTAATATGGTCCTGTGATCTGTCTCCACTAAAGCCTAACTCTGTAATCTGTCTTTGTAAATGTTTTTCCTACTCTGTTCACAACTCTTTCTGTCTGCATGCTGACTTGACATAATGTTGAAATGCTTTAATAAAGCTACAATAATAATAAAACTACTACAATGTACTTACGGGTAAACCCACCTAATAAAGGATTTCTTATCTGTGGACTGAGACTTTAAACACCATGTAGGTCCTTCTGACATACACTTTGAATAATCAACAAATTAGGTTATTATAAATTAGAAAAGATGAGATGAAAAACATAATTAAATACATGATGGATAAATTAGAAGCAAAAATAAATGCTGCCTCTGGGGTATGAACTTATTTTTGCCTTGCGTATAGTATATTGGTGGTGGTTTGCCTTTTGGTGATCACTGAGTGAACATCTGCCTTTTTATTATCACATGTGTCACTGTCAAAATGTAACTGATGCATGCACTGTTGTCCAAAAGCATGCAGTGTTAAAATCATCCTCTGCTCTCTTGCTTACTCATTCCTGCGTGTTTGGGACACTCACACACCTCGCTCGGTGTGTGTATGTTGGGATGCTGGGTTTAATCTGTTCCCTCTTTGGACTACTTGCATGCAAAAGTAGAATAGAAGTAGAGTAGTAATTTTCCTGGACAACAATCTTGATTTTGTTTTTTTTTTTCTTTTGGTTGGACGTTAATTTTATTTTATATCTGATTTCAGTATTTGTGGAGGTGAGAATGGATAAACAAGGTAAGTTGTAGCAGTCTTCTTGCTTGTAAGAAACGGTGGGAGGGGTGGGGTGAGTAAAGACTAGGGGGGAATCGAATGTTGCTCACTGAAAGAAGGATTTTTATCAAATATTTACCTTCAACATCACCTTGGAGTGTGCTACGGAAAAAAACAATGTTTGGACAGTGTGATTCTGTAGATAAAATACAGTTATGAAGGAGTAAGAGGAATGGAGCTACCAGCATCCTGACAAACTGTCAACATTGTCCATAATCCCACTGGCTGATGATGAAATGAGTCATAAACTAAGAATATGTGTCATTAACATTTAACTCAGTGAGTCATAACCATGTACCATGCCGATGTGTCCATTCATCAACGCACTTATTGCGCATCATGACTTTTTTCTTCCCTGTATTCATATGCAGCCAAGCTGGAGTTTCATGCTGAGATGTGTCTTCCCGGTTTGATGTTTCTGTTTTACCTTTGTTACAGACCAGTCAGAGGATAGTGACCAAACCAAGTTGGTGGTTGGAGTTGTGGTCGGTCTCCTCATCGCCACTATGATTATAGGCCTGGCATACTGGGTGTACATGAAGAAGTCCAAGTAAGACGTTAACAGTGAACCTTTCTGCAAATGTTAATTCTGTTATATGATAATGATGCTCATCTTCATAAAATTATTGAATTCACAAATTCGCTTTTGCAAGGGGCCCTGCAATGTGGCCCTGTGAGCTAAAATGAGCTGTTATTTCTACACAGGCAAGGCAGCTGGAAGACCGGTGAAAAGGAGAACGGGTCTTCTGAGGAGGAGAAAAAACTGGAGGAGAAAGTTGAGGAGAACAGCCAAAAAGCTGAGGTGTAAAGAAACGGCAAACATCCTTTGGGAATGTGAAAGGTAGACAAGAAAAAATTCCCACCATGTGCTTAAATCAACATCACCAAAGTCATTGTCTTTCAAATGGCATTGTTTAAATTTCTTCTTTTCTTTCCAGTGAGAACATGGAACTTTTGCACATTTCTCTTCACCTCTGTCTTTGGGAAAAACAAATGCGTGTACATTGGGATGAAGATGGTTTGGATTTGGTTTCAGGGAGAATTTTACTAAAAAGCATATCCAAACACCCCCCGAGCCCCTCAACCTCTCACCCTGCCAGTCCTAAAAAGAAAAAAAAAAAAAAAAAAAAAAAGAATGGATACTGTATGTGATATACATAACTTGTCTGCACTACTGATACATGTGTAAACTTGTCTACTATTAGGATTCATGTTCATTAGAATGGATTGTGGGAAACTGAGAGAATTCAAATGTTTTTGGTTTTGTTAGTTGATGCAAGTAAAATTACTACTAGACCAGTTTGCCTTTGCTGTTAAGGATGTGTAGGCCTGCATTAGTATATCTTTGAGTCGTTGTCCCTCAGAGACGGAGCAGGAGCCGAGGGACATCATCACCAACGCTTCTTAGTTTCACGTCATCACAGTCAAACAACCTCTGCCTTCAACATCGATGTTCTAAATCTGTTTATTTGTGCATTTGTTTTAGTTTGTTCGTTGAGCTGTGGATAAAATATTTGAAATTGAGATGAAATTCCTAAAAGGGCTAAGGGTATATTGTTATACTCGGCATTAGTTGTAGATGGAAATATGATTTACATGTTGCATTGCAGGAAGTAGGTGCTGTGAGTTCTTTGGTGTTACATGCTTTTCTTGTTCTTTGATTGTGTGTACCTCCTGAAGACAAAAACGTTTTTGCGTTTTTTTTTTATTTTTTTTTTTATGTACTGTACATTTGACATAACCACTGTATTACACAAGCAGGTACATTATTGAGAGAATGTATGAGCATAATTCAACTCATTTTACTGGCTTTAGTTTGGCTGCACAGATTGTTCTACGTAAAGCCGTTGTTTGTTTTCATGCTTTTCCCAAGAAAATGTCATTGAGCCTGTAGTAATGAAAGGATACTTTAGTTTACCAGTCAGGGTTGTAATTGAATTCTGAATTTGTGCTCCATCAGTGTTGAGGTATGCTTGTTTATCATGTAGCTATGGCAGAATTTTGTAATCGAGGACACAGAGTGGACAGGACATTCGTTTCAAAGTAGCTGTTATGATATGTTTGCCTTCTATTGCAAATCTACCTGTAATTGCTTCAGTTTGTGATGTGCACTAGGGTTCATTTTTTTCATGTCAAATTTGTGTAGAATACGACGGTATATGCGCAGCTATAAGTCACAATTTTGGTCTTTTAAGAGCATTTACTGAATCTGAAAATGCATCAAGACCAGGATGTAATGTATGTGGTTTTAATTTTCTTTTTGCTATTTATACTGAACAAGAATTAATGTCCTGATAGGTAAATTCAATAATTGACACATAATTTACATCTTGGATTTAAACCATTGATAAATTGCTTGCAGACTTAACAAAAATGTAATTAAGTTCTGAGTCATCAGTGGGTTGTTCAGCATCTGGTTGAATAATAGATTCAGCATGTTGTAATCTCAGACCTCCAAGCTGCTGTCTACCTTATGTAAAACCATCAAATTGGAAGAATGACCAAAGAAAGTGAACGTTGCCATGCAAGTATTGTAAATATCTGATGTTTGTTTTTGTACTTTTGTTTAAAATAAAGTGTACATTTGGAAAAGTTATGTCCACTGAATATTAATTATGTTGTTACAGTTTTCATGCCTTTCATCTTCCATCTGAGAATCTTTTGAAATAAAGAGCAACACGGTCCAGAATTTTTTTTTCCCCACTTTTATATGTGCTGAGAACTTGTTGTAACATTGTACATATTTTGCAAAACAATGAATATTGTAGAGAATAAACCACAGCAGAGCAGAAAAAGTCAAATAGTCAAAAATCTTTCCAGTACATAAAATATGTTGTGAATATATTCAATTCTTGCCACCTACTTAAACATACTATATATCCTTATTATGAAGATTATGTCAAAGTTATTATCTCTGGGCACAAAACTAATTTAATCCTAAATTCATATCAGAGTTGATCTGAGATTATGCCAAAGGCAGAACCTAAAAAGACATTATAGCTTCAACACATGCTTTTGTCTGTACAAATTGGTTCTTAGACATGAAACCTACAAGCCTGACTGCATTAAACTATTAGGTTAGATGTCACATTTTAAGGGAGTTGTTGTGTCAGGAAATAGCAACATAAATAGTCTTGGTTCTGCTGCCAGAATGACCACAAACAACTAAAAAACAGAGAGAGATGTCCATAAGCTGCTTGTGATAATAACATATTTCAAACTGTTTAAATCTGTTTACCATTAACCAGTAGTGGAGAGGTCGGTACATTAGGTACTTATGCTTTACTTTCCATTTTCTGCTACTATATCCTTCAATTCCACTACACTGAAGAGGAAAATGTTGTGCTCCACTACATTCATTTCACAGCTTTAGTTTTCAAACACAAAAATATGCGATCAACACATAACATATGATGCATCTCCTTCTTTAACATTATGTCATCAACATCAACAACATGATGAAAACACTGGAGCAGAAATGCCCTGTGAGCATATACATGGACAGAATGTCGGATCTGACTGGTTCTGCATTTTGAGCCATGAAGGCCGAAGGACATGGCCCAGGCCAGTTACTTAAAGATATCCTGAATATTTAATTAAAAAACATTTTCTGTCTCAACTGGAAGCATGAATTTACTTTTTTTTACACAATCTTAAATACATTATTTGTTTGATAATTATAGGAAATGCAAGGTCATTTACAGGTCACTAGTATGTTCAATCCCTTGACCTTGTGGCAATGATCGTCAGTGCATATGAGTAGCCATTTTCTTCAACGACTTCTAATTAGCTGGTTGGTAGCTGTGTCAGTATGGCCAATCTCTAAATTAAAGTGTTCAATAAGAACTCTCAGCATTGGCATATGGGCTGCATCCCAACCAAAATGAGCATCTGCTGCCATCCTGTGGCCAAAGAATCTGGGAAAAATCTATTAGATGTTTTTTTTTTTCTTTACTCAACATAAGGTGGAACTAGCTACACAATAGGCTTTGATTATAACTTGGAAGATGTGAGGATATATTTAATTTAAACCCAGAACTTTGTTTAGCTTGAAAAAAAATGTAGAATACCTTTATAATTTTATTTATTTCTGTTTTTCCGTTTAAAAACATCACCAGTGTCACAACCAACAAAACCAAAATACAGTAAATACATATTTGGTCAAACTGAATGAGGACAATTCTGTTTGCCAGAATAAAATAATTGGAAATGTACAATTTCTGTGAAAACAGCATACAGTACTGTGAGATAAACCACAGCTCTGCCATAGAAAGAATGCTTAAGCAAGAAACCAAAGCAAAAGCTGAAATGAAATTCTCCCTGAGCTCTCTTTCTAATTGAAAATGAACACATTTGGTGAATAGACATCTTAGTAATTAGTTTGTTGGCACATAATTAATGGAACAGTATCTTATAATGACATAAAAAAAAACAGTTAATGTAAAAGTTAACTAGCCTAGCAGAGTATAGCAGAAACTGCCATCTTAGCTTTTGACTATAATAGAATTTATATGTCTCAGTGTAGTTAAGTTGCTTTTTTATCAACTTCTTCGTTTCTGTATTTACTGCTTTTTGCCTAGAAAAGAGTTAATAATAGGATATTAAGCCTATTCAGTTCTCTAGTCACTGCTTAATGTTGCAGACATATACTCAGCTGGAAGTTTATTGGATGCACCTTGACAAAACCAGTGCAGTCTAATGCAGCTGAAATTCATCTGTCATGATGCTTACAATGTTCAGGTCGTGTTGAAACTGTTTTACTGAGGTATTAGTTAGAATTTTCAAATTTGCGCTAATTTTTGGAGGCTGTAGTTTGTGGTGCTGTTGAATAGTATTGCATGATTTGGATAGGTGTGTCTATTACTTTTTTCATCCCATTTTCATCAATGAGGGTAGGCTGAACAACAGGAAACAGAAACAACTCATAAAATACTGTTTAACAGCACCACAAATGTTGTCTGTTGACATTCACCACCATTGAAACCTGTCAAATGAACATCCCCACACAGTAGCCTACTATCTACGATCTTGTTAACAGGTTTGTGATAACACTATGATCACGTTTTAAACATATGGCTGGTGTGAAGTCACTGGCGTGCGAAACAAATGGGGAAGTTGTAGATGACACATTCCTAAACTGATCCACACGTAGATTAGAACCAGCTGGGACATCAACCTGATCATCGTAACACTCACAACATAAAGAAAGATCCAATAGATAGATTAAAATGATTATCTGATGTTACTGCTCAATCCTGCATGCCCTCTGATATCTCTCCTGTCCCATTTGCCATTTGTTTAAGTGACATAGAAAGAAAAGCTTAAATGATTTCATACACATTTGTTGTGGCTATTACATTTTTATTTTTGTTTCTTGATAGAGGATTTGAATCTCGACAGTCTTGTTTACGCTCAAATGGTCACAATATATTTTCCACTCACTCCACACATTTTTTAATTCCATCAAAACTGCAATATTTCATGATCGTGGAACACACTATTCTCTAAATGATTATTTTTTTGATCATGTCACAACAATTTTCGGAAAAAAATGTAGGGAATCAATGGTTACAGTATTGTTTCTTAATGTAATTTCATGATTTGATGTAACTTTTTTTGGAAATATGTTGGGTTAGATCAGGAATTAAGACGTGTTCTACAGTTGACGAAAATGTCCCTTTCAACAACATCAACAAAAATCAGAGTAGTCTTAGATTAAGCAGTTGTGAATGAACTGAACAGGTTTCCTTAAGGAATATTAGGAGTTAACTGCAATTCCTGAAAAATTGCAGTGGGATTGCTGCTTCCATACAAGGTGAAGCCAAACTGCGTTGCTGGCTTGAAAATGTCCAAAGAAACAGTTGAGGCAGTATCAAGAGTTGGGAAAAAAAAGGGATGAAAATATCAAACTATATCTGTGTGCTTATATGTGTGTGTGTGCAAGTCCAATCAGCTGATCTGAATCAACTGTGTGTGGCCAGTTGCAGTAAATGGTTGCCATGGTGATGGTGACTGTGTAGTTACACCTGGTTAAAACAGGGATTATGGTGAGACACACCTCTACTGTGAACTGGAAAGTCTGGAAAGTTTGATGGAGCGGATGAGTGGTGTAACAGAAAATAGCAAAACAATAATTCAATGTGCCACACTCATCCACTCGACCAGACTTACTTTCAAATTCAAATGATGGAGCCTTTTTAGCATCAATACTTATACATAATAGGACTTTGAAGAGCCATGTACAATACAGGATCTCACCTCAAAAATATAAAAATTTGGGTTACAGGTAAAAAACAAAAACAAAAAACAAAAAGGGGCTAGTTAGTGGCTAGCAGCTGCCAGGGGAGGCAGCTAGTCCCCAGAGGGCCACGCATCCAGCCAGCAAGCTAGCTGCTGGGTGAAGTGACTCACTACTTGTAAATGATCACTCAGAGAGAAAGTTAGGAGCTTATTCACATCTATGTCAGCTGCTTTGTGGATGAACATGCATGCACACAGACACACGCCAATGAATATTGTGTACATACATATACCAAGGTGCATTCATGTTTGCCATTTCACATAAATGTTTTGTAGATTTGCAATACAAAATAAAGCAAAGTAAAATTTATTTCTTTGTCACTTGTCTCTTTATCTGTCTGGTCTGAGTATCATCGGGTAATCCATAATTCATTTGTAATTTAAAAATAAAAAAGCCTGAAATGTGTTATTTGTTTCAAAACCAAAAATAGAAAAAACGTTTTTGTGTCAGAATCAAAGAACAAAAAACAAAAATGGTCCATTTTTGGTTTTTGGCAATTCCTGTTACCATAATTTTGTTTGAAACCAAAAACGGGATTCACAAGGTTTCATGTGATTTTTGATTCTAAAACAAAAACAAAAAAAGAAATCACTTGATCTATTCATTTTTAGTTTCCAAACTCATTGCGAGACAACCAGATTTTCCAGTCCAGTTTTGGTTTTTGCAAATTAATTTTTAAATTTCTGGTTCACTAAAAATAGAATGATGCATATCACTGATTAAGCAGTTGTTACATAACCTTGAAAAATCTGAAACTTACATGTCATAGGTGCGCTCCGGTACTTAAACAAACAGCACTATACTCCTTGTTGTGAATATACTGTATATTAACTATCCAACCATTATTTTTAGTGCATTTAACAAAAATCTTTAATATAGTGACACATTTGTAATTGTATATATGAACTATATATTTTAAGTTGTTTAAACTTTTTTCTTTTACCAAACTTGTGTGCATTAAACATTAACTTCCTATGCTGTCAGTTGAGCTTAACAATATATGCCATTTTAATATTAAATATTTGAGTTGTATTGTAACAAAAATTTTGGTTTTAAGAGAAGACAAAAAAAGAAATGTGTGTTGTGTGCAGCTGCAGCAGGATAAAGACCAAGGCAGATATCAAGCACTTACACGGCTGCACATAGAGATCAATGTTATTTCTGCCTTGCTTTATGAAGATTGTGAAAAGGCTGAATTAATTTGTAAAAATGATTGCTTTCGTGACCTGTTTAAAGTTTGAATGAGATTTTTAACAGGATAGTAAGAATGTGTAGAGGGAGGCTCAATAGACTGTGAGTGAAAGTTTCTGTCTTAGTAACTTCTCTCATAGCTAAACTACATTGTTTCAGGAACAGCTGGAGCTAAGCTACAATGATTAATGGATGACTGGTGCTCTAGGCTATAGGTATGCTGGTACCAGGTTGTTTTTACGTATGTGCTTCTGGGTGTGTGTGTGTGTGTACTTGTTACACAGTAAGGACCAAAAAAAGTATTTTACTAACAGAGTGAGGACATTTTGGGAAAGTGAGGACATTTTGGCCGGTCCTCACTTTTTGAGACACCTTCAAATCACATTTTGAGGGTTAAGACTTGGTTTTAGAGTTATGGTTAGAATTAGGTTTAGGTTAAGGTCAGGGTCAGGGTTGGGGTTAGGCACTCAGTTGTGATGGTTAAGGTTAGGGTAAGGGGCTAGGGAATGCATTATGTCAATGAGTGTCCTCACAAAGATGGAAGTACAAGTATGTGTGTGTGTGTACCTGGACCTGGTTAAAATTAAGGATTACAGTGAGACACACCTGTAAACTCTTCTTTGTCAGTTAAAGAACACAGTCATACCAAATATTTGTCTGTGGTGTGATCAATTGTACAGCGATTAAAAAAATGGCCCACTTCCTGTTTCACTCTGTATTTTCTGCTGTCGTCACTGGACTGAATGAGGCAGTTAGATGGTACTCCTGCCACTTTCAAGCTTATAGTTATAATTTAGCGAGTTCCTGTGCTTTGGTAATCATATTGTGTGAAAGAACACAAATTTACCTACAATCTGGGAGAAAATGATGTGTGTAGAGTGACATTTGTGGCTGTGAGGATGAGTCAAACTGAAATTTTCCAGACCAGTTGAACATCTTCTCCCCACTCTGTCTGTTATGTCGCTCACGCTAGTCATGAACATTCCACCACACAGACATTTATGTAAAGACCCTTTTCCACCGGTCACAAAACCTGCTAAGACCTGCTAACATCGGGCTTTTGTCGGTAATGGAAAAGGGTACAATCGGCATTCAGACCCAGGTCAAATGACTCTGCAGCTGACGTGGGTATTTATTGGCTCCAGCTCCGATCGGCTCTGATTGGCACTGATGTAAACACAACAGCTGGGTGAACCTTCTAATTTCTGTTTCACCAAAAACACCTCGGCTACACTGAGCTCGGGGATAAAAGAGTGAGCTGAAGCTCGGAAAGTTAAAAAAAAAAAAAGCACAATCACTGATTAAATCATCTCATACAGAGGTTCCAACACTGTAAAAGGCTTTTACCAGTTTGCATGGGAGTTTGCTGCTCACTCTTGCTCCATTGTGTGTGTGCTCTAAGTGCATGTGATGACATCGCTCCTTGCAGTTGTGTGTGTCCTCAGTCCGAACAGAAAGGCAAACTCAACTGGCAGTGGAAAAGGGGTCAGTGGGCTTTAAATGGGCCTACCTGTGTTTAAAAAACTTGCTTATACCTGCAAATTTTGGTGGAAAAATAGCATTGAACTGTCTGTGTAAAAACAATGAGGGGGATTTAAAAGTTGAATACAACTAAAAATGAAGAAAAGTTCATGTTGACATTTGAACAGAGATGGGGACTCGAGTTTGTGGCACAGCGACTTGAGAATTGACTTGAGACTGGCTCTCAAATGACATCAGACTGAACTTGATTTGGTTTTTGTGAGCAACAATGGCTCTCACTTTGTTTCCCACAAATTAGAGAGGTCCAGGAGGCTTCACAAGGACAAGCATCATCATCAACTTAATCAGCAACTGAACAGTTTTCTGCTGTCTTTTAGAAATGTCCCATATGTAATCATGAAAGTTGCAACACTCTGCACATGCACCATTCATACACTGTAGTTAGCCAACATATACAGAGCTACTCATCCAGTATCAGTATTGGATTGTGCATCACTAATAAAATGGCAGCCAAACACCATCCACAAATAAATCAGGATGGACAGCTCTTTGCGTCAATATTACTTCTTTAGGAGTAAAACCAACACTGTTTGGCAGGTCCATTTCTGTGGTGTAAAGTGTGTAAAGCAGCCATGTCTATTCCTTTCTCTATCTGACAGTGTTGAAATTCATCAGACAGTTCTATTCTCTGGCAGGGACAGAATGTCCCTATGTTGTCCCCTGCACTTTGGGTACAGAATTGGCCATCAAAGTATAGAAGGTCTTTGCAACTGATAGAGGTAGCATTACTGGGCAAAGGGCAAATACATTTTAATTGATATTTCTTCAAAATATTCAAAACATGATGTCATTCATGTGTCAAATGTCATAAGTTGGCAGTTTGACTCTCCAGATCACAGAAGTCATGCTTGTATGTAACCGGAACCTTGTGGGAATTAATGCTTTGGGAAAGTAACAGAAGGTAACTATTATTCTGTGAATTCCTGGGTGACTGCACAGGTCGAGATCTTAAATAAACATGGTAGCTTAGATCCAGCCTCTCAGAATTTTTTTCCCTGAAAAGTTTCTGAGAGACCAGCGTGACTGGCGATCATCGAGGAATTCACAGAACCATAGTTACCTTTGTAATATCGGTTCTTATTCATTCCTTCCTGGCTGCCAGTGGCAGTGAACAAAGTGTATGACTTTGACCTGTAGTGTCATGAGGAACCAATGCCCACCTACTGGTTAACTTGTAGAAGCCAATGGCAGAAATGCTAATGCTAGTGTGGACCCAGAGGCCACACTAAGATGGTAGAACCCTTAAAAAATGTGCAAAGCACTGTCTGGCATGCAGATCTCCCATAATGACATCCCTCTCATTGACGCCCAGGACATGGCCACACACCTGGTCAAGTGACAGAAAACGTTGGAGGGGGCAGGATTACCTGCTACTTCATAAGCCTGTTTGATTGCTGTAGCAATCCAATTGGAGATCCTCTGTTTAGACAGTGCCTGTCCCTTGTTCTTTCAGCTGTAGCACACAAACAGTTGCTCCGAGTGCCTAAAGTTCAGTGTAACTTTATTGTATAGCCACAACGCCAGGACTGGACACAACAACTTGGTTCTCTCCTCCAGCTTTGATCCAAATGGGGGATGGTGGTATGCCTCCAATTCTTTGGCCTTATTAATATGGCTGGGGGATAAAACCTGTGATAGGAAAGAGATATTTGGTCACAGTGTCACCCCCAAACCGTCTGCCTTCTATCATTGGCACATAGGACTGATAGAAAGGGCAGTTCACTAACACTTAGCTGTTGTAACTGACAACAGAAAAGCAGTTTTCAGTGATGTTTCCTGACATGGCTCAGCTTGTGAATTCATTTTCTCTCCCTTCCCTTGTGTTTCCTCATGTCTTCCGTGTTCTCCCTTGTCTCCTCCCCTATTTGTCTGTATATCTGTTTATATGTGTGTGTTGTGGGCAGGTCTACCTCTCCAGCCTGATTCAGTGGTAGCAACTCTCTAGGCCTAGTCTTTCCTTGAGTTATTGCTTGTGTTTTCCCTTATGTTCCTTGCTAACCTGGTTTTCCCCTGTGACTCAGTGATCCTTCATGCCAGACCAGTATTCCTGCCCATGCTGCTCCCTCATCTGACAGACTACAATGTCAGACCTCTGTCTTCCAGCAGACACCATCTTGCCTCCTCCCACCCACCCAAGTCCTGTATCTGCATTTGGGTCCAAACATTACCCTAACTCTCACATCTCCTTCAAAGTCCCTCCTGTCAAAGGTTCAAAGGGTGCCTTGCTTCAGGCCTTCAGGTCCAGTGGCAGGTTCCAGGCTGCAACATGCTTTACCATGTTGGGGCGTAACTGCCTGGCACCATGCAGAAACTGTGCTACCCAGTAACGCATGAAACTGGCCTGCCATGAATATGGCTGTGGTTCACTGGTATAGCTGTAACAAGAACCTTTAAGGTTGAAGCAGCTCAACCAGCTTCAAAAAGACAATGCAAACACCACAGTATGTTTTGCAGAGGACAGGAGACTGAGCACCACGAAGAAAATACAGCCCAATAGATATTGTCCTTGTAGAAGGAGCACACTTCACAAGGTCACATGGTCTCACAAACTGAGAGCTCACGCCCATTCAGGAGTGGCTGCCTAGATCTAGAGCTTCCCTCCTATCCAACTGGGACAGGAGTTCCATCCTCGCTGGAACCTGCCAAGGTTCTTTGTCCAATACATTGAGAAGTTAGAGGAACCAAATGCTCGATGGCTGCTTGGGGACCACCAGAAGCATCTTGTGATCCAACAACTTCACCCTGTGGAGTGTGGGCACCCCTCAGCTAGGTGTTGGTGGGAGCACCTGTCCCAAGTAGAGCACTGATCTCCGCCAAGGAAAACCACATAGGACAATGAATTATGCTCTCTGAGACAAACAAAATTACGTGCAATGATATTAGCTAAGACCTTGTATGTAGCTTATTCTGCCTCCTGGAATGCAGTAGCACAAAAAAGCCAATCATTGTGGTAAGGAAGAATCTTTACTCCATCAGGCACAACAATGTCAAGGCTGCCCTCATGCATCTTGTAAAGATGCCAGGAGCCAGGGACAGGTCGAATGGAAGGACGGCTTGACCTTGAAGGTCAAAGCGGAGAAACTTCCTGTCATCTGGGTGATGTGAAGGAATGTGAAAATAGTTGTCTTTAAGGTCTATGGAGGTGAACCACTCTCCTGGAGTGATAATGTTGTACAGTGTAATTTGTACAAACAGTGATAAACAAAATGGAAGGACCTTTAAATACAACTTCTTTCAGTCTAGTTCAGGCCTGAGAGAATTGTCTGTCTTTGGTATGAGCACCTGTATCCACTGGGACTGACAATGTTGAGGCTACTCCCTTCTGGGCTGACAGTAACTATCTATAGTAACCTGGCTGTGTTTCCAGGGCTGTGGTGGGTCCAGTGATGTGAGCATCGTGGGTCCCATGTGCCGTGCCTCCAGGTGCACTGAGCCAGGGGACCCATGCTCCTGCCCCAATGATCCCTGGCATTCAAAGGCTGGTTTGACTGCTTCCTGTGCTCTAATGCTCATTTTAGCTCCAGCCCATACAACTGGCCTGGCACAACAGGAAGCTTTCGCAGAGTATCCCTACAATTATCAGACATAGGTGCCTGAGCCAGCTACACCTGGTGTTGTGTCATGACATTTGGGACTGAGCAAGGAGGAACACAGAGAGGGAATTTCTAACATGCACAATTCTGGACAGGGGGCATTATCTTTCAGTGCTTAATCTAATGTGAGAACCAGTGAGGCAATACACTGGTCCACCAGAGGCACGTGATTCTGGCCATGTTCCCCTCCATCACAAATGGAAGCCAGTGTCCTAGCATCCCTGCCATGGTGGGCAAATACCCTTGACTCCATCCAGCAGTGGTTCAGCTCCTCCAAACAGGCAAGTGAGGATGCAACCTCAAAAGTGTGGGCTTAAGGAGTCCACAGAAAGAACAGGTTGCCAACCAGATGAGTAGTTGGTGTGTCATCAAGCCCAATCTTAGCTAGGGCTGCACGCAGTGTTGCTCACAATGGGCAGGGTCTCTCCCCCCACTTGCTGCTCCCAGAGCTCCCGAGAGAAGTCTCTGAACTATCCACAGTTTCCACATTCACAGACTCAGCCCCCTGAAAAGACAGGCCAGAGGAAGGATCCTCCCTTGGGCTAAATGCACTAGATTGATGCCCTAGTTGACATTATATCACCCCCATCCCCACCCAAATCATCCCCATCCCCACCCAACACTGCATAATTTCAGCTGGCAAAACCTCCATCTTAGGTGAGAGAGAGCTTGCTACTTCACTTTTTTATGCTTAGGACTAATGTGCTCCTATCATGCCTTGCTATTGCACTTCCCTCACTGTTTCCGGGAAGCCAAGTTTCTAGGAATGAGCCCAGAAAGTGGAAGGTCATCTCCAAAAACAGTAGGCCTTCGACCTGACATAGCCTCTCCTCTCTCACCGAGAGTGGCAGAATGCTGCAGTTGATACATGGGTCAGACAGAGCTTCCCTGAGGTGACTCACACCCAGACACTTGGGACGCAACTCATGGCCATCTTCAACATGAAGTTGACACTTACAAGACTTAAACACAAGAGCATTGTCTGATTCACAATGGGGATAAGGCAGGACACATGTCTGAGAACCTCCCGCAGACTTGTATCATAAAAAACAACCAGAAAAAAGAGCTAGGGAGTCAAGCTAATCCAACCTGCTTGCTACCCTGAATTTGGTTTGTAGCCAGGTAATTGATTGATGAGACTTCTAGCAAACTTACCTGTATAAATCAATGCAACCAGTCAAACAATTAACCAGCCAGTCAGGTTAAACCCACCTGCCCCTATCCTGCTTGAAATGCACTGGCAGCCAGGCAATACAAGTGAGAACTGCATCTGGCCACAGGTGGGACAGCTGTATGCAGTTAACTGCCACTACAGGCAGAGATGGAGTAAAGAATGTTTTTGGAACAAAACAAAGTTAGTGTGAAGAATGCTTGTGATAAATAGCTATAAATTTGACTTTATAGCAGAATGGCTCCCCTAATGAATTTACTTTTCACTCACTAAAATGAACATGTGCTTATTTCTAATACTGTACTAACATATGGTTTTACTATTTGTTGCCAACTTATTTAATTTTTAACCTTTTGTCTAAGTTTACGTCTTTTAATAACTGTGCCAACAGTTTATCAGGGGTTGCAAAACTGGATTTCCTCTTTTTAAAGACCCCCTCCGATGAAAAAACAAGTTTTTAATCTTGTGAACATGTCCATATGAGTCATGAGGTTTTTTATATAATAAAGACATATCCTGAGTAAGATAAGCAGTCAAACACCATGGCTGTGCATTTCCGCCTTGTAACTGCAGTGAACCAATAACAGTCTCATAGAAACAGATTCAGAAAGCCAGGGATTCATGCATAACATTAATAAGGAACTGATCCCATCAACTATCAGGGACGAGGGGCTAAACTAATAGCAAAGAAATAAACAAACCACAAAAATGACTATGCATTGCTCTTAGATTTTCCAAAGGTTATTTTTTTATACTTGACCAATAGATGGAATTAACACACACTGAACAAACATAACACAAAAATGCTTCATGTAAAAATCATTTAGGGTAACTGCAGGTGGATCACAATGTTTTTGGATTATCTGTTCTTTTTAAGTGACTTATATCCAATATATTTTCTTCCAGATATAGTAATATTCTGTAAAGTAACTCTTTAAACTCATGTCATTAAATTAGAATTATTAGGCTTACAATGTTGATCACTTTTTTAACATGTTACTAGAGTGTTTATCGTGCGATATTATTATCATTTGTGTTCATATACAACTTGGTTTCTAGGACCTGAAATGTCTACCTCTTAAAACCTTTTGTCTGTGTTCACACGTCAGACAAGTACTGCATGTCTTATTCACTGACAAGACTTGTCTGACTTGTGCGACTACCTATGCTTTTAAATGTTTTCCAAGCATTCTTTCTTTCCTCTGAATTGCATGACTTGACAAGAGCATTTAAATGCCAATCAAGAGTTTGCTGACTGTGAAACACATGAGCAAAAACTTGCTCTAATAGCACCTATGTTAAAACATTACTATCATTTATACCAGTTCAGGACATCACCCACTGTGTGAGTTTAAAGTTTAAAATTTTTTAAACTTCATTTAATGTTTAATAAATTATAGCTAGCTGTAAGCTCACACATGTAAATAAAGTTACTGTATTATTGCACAGTCAAGCAGCCACAATGTGCAATACTCAGTCACTCTGAATCTACTGTCTTTCTGATATTTCCACCAGATGCCCCAGTGTAACCTGTCTAACCAATTGTATCATGTCATAACTTTTCCAGAAGTGTATCCCAGAGTGTAAGCATGTACCTTAATGAACACCTTCTGCAGAAACTGATAATGTAAAAAAAAAATATATATAAAAAATTTGCCAAATGCCCTTTAATCTTAGATTCATAAAATATGCCAATGTATATTTTAACTTAGAAGTGCATTTAACACCCATAAGAATTAATTAATAATGAAATAAATGGAAAAGTCTGATCAGTATGTATTTATTTGGGGAATTTTAGCAACCCGTGGAAAGTATATATTCAATAATTCAAAACATTGTCATAGCGGGTATTTCATAAAGTTATTATTTTTATACAGTGTATGTTTTTTTGTGTTTGCTTTTTGCCTTCAGAATTTTATTCCTGGTTGACTCTTGCTGCAAAACAAGATATCCAATTATCCTTCAAATCAACACCAATGGTGGAATGCAGCTAAGTGCATAAACTAAAGTTTCGTAACTAAGCATAACTTTGAGTGACTTACTTGAGTATTCGCATTGTTAACTACTTTGTAATTCTCTAATAATTCTGATGTTGCACAACACAAAAACTTTCATCTCATAGTTTATAAGATGATTACTAGCTATATAAAATAGTATAAATATGATGCTTTGTTACAGAATAAACTACCCAGTATATATAAAACAGTTAAATTAACTCACCTCAACCAACTACAACACTGAGGTACTCACATGTTAACACTAAAAATAATAATGGTCTAATGATATAATGGGATGATACTCTCTGGCTTGTCTCTTGTATGTATACTTAGTATACTTTTACTTTTGATACTTAAAGTAGCCTATACTTTGTTGCTAATACATATATACCTGTCCTAAGTAAAAAATTCAGTTTTCAAGCAATTTTAAGTTATGATATCTCAAATTTTACTTGAATAAATTACGTTTCATATATAATATAAATAATATGAATACAATTATTGCACTTTTACCTACATCCAGAGATAGGCCAATATGATTCAAAAGTAGCTCATGCAGAGAAGGAAAGAGACCTCTCTTATATGTGCAAATGTGTATTTCACAGTTATTCCTAGTTAATGACAAATTATCTATGCTTGTGATGATTCTTAAAGTAAACAAAGATGATGAACATTTTGTTGGGTCTAGTATAATATGAATGGATACCTGAAGTAGTGAGTGCTGGGAATATAACAAGCCAAGTTTGATGATACTAAGGAGAGTTTAGAATTAAAATTTTAGGATAAAGTGGAGTTAATGATTCATGACAATGGGAAGAAGTAGCTAATTTAACACATTCTCTTGCACTATAAACAGTTGTTAAGATTTGAGGAAAGTGCGCTTGTCCTTACAATATTGTAGTGATTTAAATAATAATACACTGACTACTGGTTCCGCCGCTGACCCACACAGAAAGAAGGGAAACACTCAGACCACCTCACTAGTTTCAAATTGTAAAAAATAAACAGTATGATGATATACATCCCCGTCGGCTGGTAGCAACACGGCCAAACAGGGTTAAAAAGACCGACAGGAGACAGGGACACCGCTGGAGCTGTGCGTTGTCCTGTAGCTCTGGCCAGTTAGATTTTATTCGTCATTGGTACATCCGGGCACTTTATTTTTTGATTGACAGTTGCCATGGCAACAAGCTAGAGCATCGCCATTTTGTCAGGAGGGTTTTTTTCCCAGCTCAGTCTTTTCAAATGTTCTCCCTTCCCGCCGGAATAATGCTGTCAGTGGATATATATTTGACGTTTTTGGATATCGAAATGCGTCTAGTGGATCGGATTAAGAAGATCAAGAGGCCGACGTTTTAACATAGTTGAAATAATTAGGCGGCGCCGCACTAACTCAGTTGTCCGTGTCTCTGGTCCACCGGGCCGGTTCACTGCGCAGGTTTGGACCGCGCGCCATTTTGTGAAAATTGACACAAAATTCCTAACCAAAATTATCAGAGGACACGGTTTCTGTTTCATGTCTGAAATGCTCTGGATTTAACTGTATTGTCGTATTTATCGAAGTGGCCGACGCTGAATTTGCAAAGACAACGTAAAATTAGAATTTGGCATAACGTTTATTTAGCGGCAGCTAGAATTGTTAGCTTGAGGCTAACCTAAGAAGCTACAGCTAGCCAGGGCAGGTAGCTAATGTTAGCTGCGTTCATTTTGTCAACTAGCTAGCCAGTTCGCTAAGGTTAGCTAGTAAGTTATGCGTGCTAGTTAATGTTAGCATGGTGCTAGTCATCAGCTGATAGTAACGTTTGTCAAAGTTGCTTCGATCACCGATGTCGTTCATCAGAGGTTGGGATATGAAAAGCGTACTGAATCTGGCTGGCGAATTATTTTAGAGTTTGCCGGTCAGAGGACGGGGGTTTGGATTTAACGTTAACATTACTCGCTAACCGTGCAGGGAGGGGAGAAGCTCAAGCTGGATAAGTTTCCTCATCATACAGGTTATTGGACTTTAAATGAAGATCGTGCCATCAGAGGTAAGCAACTGTAAACTGTTATCTTTGACACTACCGTTTGTTAGCTTAATGTTTTACGTTAACACTCCCGCAGATGTATATTATATCTAACGTGAATGGTTAACAATGATGGACGCGACAGTGAAGTTGAGAATGGTAGCTTATGGTATGGCGGCTAGCTAACATTTTGTGGCGGTGCCGACTCCGTTGAAGCCAGCATTAACATTTGCTTTCAGTCAGTAGGTCAACGGACTAATTTTAATGTTAGACGGGAACAGCTTTCCAGCTGGCCGTGAACTAGAGGGTGCAACGGATTGTGTGGGCTTTGATGGAGAGTCATGCTGGCACGGTGTTAACGTTACAGCTAATGTTAACTCTGCAATATTAGACACTGTCATTGTACGATTGAAGCAAGTGTTGCCGTGTTAGCTAACAGACCCGTTTGAGTCACTGTCAGTGCAATATCTAATTGTATTAATATCAGAGGTGTAGTTTGGATTTTAGACTTATACACTGCGGAAGCTCACCTAGCTAACCTGGCTAACGCCTGGTAGCTAATTCGGCTAACCTGGCTAATGGTTAACGTTGACTTGTTGACGAACCAGCTGAATGGGCCCCACAACCCGCTGGCTGAACACAGCGTCACTAGCTAACGTTAACGTTGGATTGGAGAGAGATATGCTTGCTTGTCCCGCAGTTTTCAGGGTAACGTTAACGACGTTAGCTAGTTAACGTTAGACTGCTAACGGTAACGAGAGCCCGAATACGATTGTCATTTATAGGAGGAATTGAAGTCTTACGCAAACGATATGTAGCAAGAGAGGACGCAAATTAACATTGAATATGCTTTCTAAATTCCAACCATGACGAGATCTACCCCATCATCTGTAAGTACAGAGATACTCGGGCTCCGTCTTTATACACGAACGTTAGGCTTTTAATTGTTTTGGATGGGTTACATTTGATCCAGCTTTGGGATGGATCTAATCATTTGGGCGTGAGAAGATGACACACAGGCTTGTTACAGAGGTCTTTAGCCATCACCTATGATATGATACGGCTACTAATAGCAAGCTAGCTGTCGTTATATTTACACCTAAATAGGCCCGTTGATGCCGTGATGAGTAGAGCCAGGAAAGGAACTGTTCATATGTCAGTACTGAAAATGAAGAATAATCAAACGTTTAGGGCAGACTAAAGAGCTACAAGTGCGCTTGCAAAATGGCTTTGTGGTCAAATACAGCTCGAATTTACCCAGTAGGGTTAGTGGTGTTTAAAATGTCAAATTCGCCCTATAGTCATGTTAGTCTGATGCCATGTATTGTATTAGTAATATGGGCTCTAACCAAACTTTTTTAGTTCTTTGTCAATTTGCATAATCTTGTACAATAATTTCATATAGGCCAGTTGGGCTACCTATTTTCAGAAAAGTATATTTCAGGTCTTCAAATTCAATGTAATTAAAAAAAAAAAAAAAAAAAAAAGATTATAGAAATACTGAGAGGAGATCCAGTGCCATTAGGTCCACAACGATATTAATCCTGATTTGTTTTGTGAAATGTTATGTAGCCAGCCTGTGCCTTTCTCAGTAAACTATATATCTTATAACAGTTTCACGAGAGCTTCAGATCTTTTGTGTTTTTATAATTTCATTTCTTGGCATTAACTACTTTTTAACTGTTGATCCACAAGCAGCTTACCTTTTTGAATTGCAGCTTTATTTTTAAATTCCCCAAGAGTTCATACATTCACCCCAAGTACACTTTTTAAAGTTTTGGGGTGTCCTCTGTTCTTTAGGGGTCCTCTGTCCCTTCCTCTCAACAAAAGTTTAACTACTATGACGTTAAATCCCACCAAAGATGCACAATGATAATGATCTGTTTTTATTCTTTGTAGTGGGTTGTGGTTTGCTGCTGGACTCTCCTCCCAGGATGATATGAAATTTAACAGGAGACGATGCATCCAGGTTAGCTGCTATATATTAAGCCTTAACCCTTTGGTGGGAAGCGGTGCACCTAAATCTTCTTTGCATTCAGTTATTTTGCTGTTTTGAATTTGGCATCCAAACTTACAAATTTTAGGGCATCTCCAGTGGGGAAAAAGTCAAACAATATTTCATTATTGTTAATATTAGTCATACAGTATTTAATATTTCCATTAATTCAGTTTAACTTTTTGATGACAGAGCTAAAAGTGATTCAAATTGGTTTGACATAATTGTTTTCACGTCTAAGCAGAACAAGCAGAAAAATAGGCACTCTAGTCATCATGACAAATCAGTCTCATCATTTTAGTGCTTTAAATTTAATATGTGCATTAAAAAAGGTTAAAATAAATTCTTGAACTTAGGCTTATCTTATTTAGCAAAATTAGTTTTACTTTATAGTTGAGTCTATGCAACTATATTGTAACATGAGGTTTTATAAAGAAATAGATTTATATAGTAAATATATTAAAGAAGTAGTGAGTGAATAAATATATATATATATATATATATATATATATATATATATATATATATATATATATATATGTATTTAATGTATGTCTGTATATGTATGTTATATAATGAAACATTTAGTTTCTTAAAAACAGCCTTTGCCTGTGCTCTATCATCTTACAGTTTCTCTTATTTCTGTCAGTGGATGTGTATTTTTTCCTTTTGCAAAGCTGGGTCAGCTTTCTAACGCTCTCAGATGGAGTGCAGGTTTTGGGCTGTGCAGCTATTTTGCTGTCAGGCTCTTGTGTTGAAAGCAGCGTCTAAGTGTGCCAAAGTTCAATTTTATTTCTTGTTTATTTCTTGTTTTCTCATTGGAAAATGGGAGCAGCTCTGCCCTGGCAACAAAAGTAGGCTATTTGCATACTGCGTTGTGATTGGTCTGTGCATTGATGGGCTTGCCAAATCACGCTGTATCTCTGTGGTGATAGGCTATGCTAATTAGGTGCTGTTGCTGGGATTCTGAATAGTGGTTACTGTGTAGCACTGGTGAATTGTGTTGTCTGGTGAGAGATGCTGATAGCTGAACATGCTATTTAATAATTTTTTGATTCCTTCTGGCTTAAAATGAAGGATGATTCACTGTACAGTGTGGAGATGCTTTATTTTCACCCCTTTTCACTGTTAAACCTGCTGTTTTGCTCCTTTTTCTTCACAAAGGTTGATATGTTACTGCTATATTTTATTTTGTGGTTATCCTTTGATGCATTTTTATAACTTAACAGATTTAACAAATGACACAATGTATTAACCTGGCATTTCTCTTAACAATGAATTAATCCCTGTTTTTGTTCTCAATATCCTCTTTTAATTTTTGCCTGTTTTTAAAGAGTGAGCTTGATCATTTCAACATACATGTAAATATTACAAATGCATAATCTACATTTTGCATATATTTTTCTTTTCAAGAGATGAACTAAGACATTTTGTGTTCAGGAAATTCTCACTGGGTAGATTAAGGAGCAAATAATGCCTACTTATATTACATCTGTGCAATAAGCAGCACATTTCTGTTGATTTTGGGACCAAAAAATCTCTTATGTGAAAGAGAAAATACAGCTGTTTTAGGTCAGGATTATTACCCTTTTTCCTTCCAAGTCTGTTTAGTCACATAATGTTGAATTAAGTTAATACACAGCTCATAGTAGTGCTGATTTCTTCCAGGAGGAGAGACTTCAGCATGCAAACCTTCGTCCGTCCGGCTTGCGCCCTCTTTTTCTTTACACACTGCTGGTCTTCAGATGGCTGCTCCAATGCCCCATACGCACCAGCAGTACAGTGACCGCCACCAGCCAAGCACTGACCAATCTGTTACGGTTTTACCGTACAGCGACCAGACACCACAGCTCACTGCCAATCAGGTACACTAACCTTACCCTACCCCAGCCCTTGGATTTCTTTTAGTTTCTTTCTTTCTTTCTTTCTTAATGTGAACTGTAAGAAGAATTGCAATACTTAATGTAATTTGAAAGTCGACTTCCCTGTTTTTGCTGCTGTCACAAGGCAGAATAGCTCGTTATCAAATGTTTCTTTCAGTCTAGACATTTAATATTCATTTATGTGCAGCATCTATTGTAGTAAATTTAATTAATGGCCTATAAGATTTAACAAAGGCCTGTGACTCAAAAAAAAGTACTGTGCATATTGTTTTGTTTATGAAATGTTTTGATTCTCCCTTTTGATACTCAGAGGCACATGCCCCAGTGCTTTCGTGACCCAACTTCAGCTCCCCTGAGGAAGCTCTCCATTGACCTTATCAAAACATACAAACACATCAATGAGGTTAGTTTTGTACATCTATCTATATCATCTGTTTTTTATATTGCAAGGATAAAACTTAAATTTAACTGTAAAACGTTGAAAATTTAAGACTAATAAAAATTATCTTCAAATTTGATCACATGTATTATTTTGTGAATTTACAGGTGTATTATGCAAAAAAGAAGCGACGGCACCAACAGGGTCAGGGTGAAGACTCCAGTCACAAAAAAGAGAGGAAGGTCTTTAATGATGGCTATGACGATGATAACTATGACTACATCGTCAAAAATGGGGAGAAGTGGATGGACCGCTATGAGATTGATTCCTTGATAGGAAAGGGATCGTTTGGACAGGTGCTTAATTATAAATCACACACAAACATACACTTTGAGTACATGTGACAGAGGACATTTTCTTGAATTTGGAGAAACATTTTTCTCTGTAGTAATAACTTTGAGATATTTAATGCTTCACACAGAAGATTTTTCATATGCAGTTAACATTTGAAGTAGTGATATTTATATAGTCAAACCGCTTAAATCTATCTTTGGGAAACATTCAAATTTGTTCTTGTTGGTATCTTTAGGTTGTGAAAGCATATGACCGTGCAGAGCAGGAATGGGTTGCCATTAAGATCATCAAGAACAAGAAAGCTTTCCTCAATCAAGCCCAGATTGAAGTGCGCCTCCTAGAGCTCATGAACAAACATGATACCGAGATGAAATACTACATTGGTAATCCACTCTTGAAATTTGATTTGACGAAATATATTAAAGAAATGTCAAGGTTTTTCCTGTATTTGCCTAATATGGGTACAATTTGCTTTTCTGCAGTTCACCTAAAACGTCACTTCATGTTTCGGAACCACCTCTGCCTCGTGTTTGAGATGCTTTCATATAACCTGTATGACCTGCTCCGAAATACCAACTTCCGTGGCGTCTCACTCAACCTCACCCGGAAGTTTGCCCAGCAGCTATGCACGGCGCTGCTCTTCCTGGCCACGCCTGAGCTCAGCATCATCCACTGTGACCTGAAGCCTGAGAACATTCTCCTCTGCAACCCCAAGAGGAGTGCCATCAAAATAGTGGACTTTGGCAGCTCATGCCAACTGGGACAAAGGGTATCTAGCTGCAGTTTTCCTTATCAGCAATAAAATAGATGTATGCAAGAATGTCGCTGAGAAGTGCGTGGTAGTTGTTGCTTCTTAACTTATGGTTTAATTAACAGGTTATTCAGAGTTTGCAAGCAAATGGTGAAACTGAGTGTCCTTGCTTTCTTTTTGTAGATATACCAATATATCCAGAGTCGCTTCTACCGTTCCCCAGAGGTGCTGCTGGGAATGCCCTATGACCTGGCCATCGACATGTGGTCCTTGGGTTGCATCTTGGTAGAGATGCACACTGGAGAACCTCTCTTCAGTGGAGCCAATGAGGTATAAGGAACTGAAACACTACTCCAGTTTGTTCTGTGTTGAGCTTTGAATCTGAGAATTGCAGATAGCAATGGTTTTTCACCTCATGTCTTACAAATAACGTCACGTAGACCTCAAAGATAGGGAAGTGGAGTTAAAATAAGTGTAATTGTTGTCCTATGCGATTGTAGTCGCTTACCTGAGCATAAATGTTTTGATAGTTGAGCCATCTGAGGACAACATTTGAGGATATTTAACTTTACATACTGGGTAAAAAATGTATTAAGTGAAAACTGTCTTTTAAGTTGCAGATATAACACGTGAATTGTAGTAGTTTTGCCTGATACTTATTTCTGCCAACAGGAGGAAGTAACTTGATTTAACACATTTTCCACAGGTGGACCAGATGAACAAAATAGTCGAGGTTCTTGGTATCCCACCTAATCACATAATGGACCTAGCCCCAAAAGCCAGGAAGTTCTTTGAGAAGCTTTCAGATGGTACATGGAGTGTTAAGAAGACCAAAGATGGCAAAAGGGTGAGCTCAGTTGTTTTCTGAACTGAGCCTCTGACCAAAATTTGTGCTTTGAAGTCATTGTTAAAACCATGGTAGAGTGTTTGATCAAATGCAGATGTGTTCCTAATCTTTGTGTACTCTGCCTTGAACAGTATAAGCCTCCAGCCTCGCGGAAGCTCCACTCCATCCTGGGTGTGGAGACAGGGGGTCCTGGTGGCCGCCGGGCGGGGGAGTCTGGCCACGCTGTTGCTGACTACTTGAAGTTCAAGGACCTGATCCTCCGGATGTTGGACTATGATCCTAAGAGCCGCATCCAGCCCTACTATGCCCTGCAGCACAGCTTCTTCAAGAAGACTGCGGATGAGGGGACCAATACAAGCAGCAGCGTGTCTACAAGCCCCGCATTAGAGCAGTCCCAGTCTTCAGGAACCACCTCCAGCACCTCCTCTAGTTCAGGTAACTCCTGCCTTAAAGTGATGGGCAGCTATTCACTGTCTTTTATTGAAAGCAGTGAAACACATTGATCTGTCAGTTGTTGTGTTCTAAGACAATATGAGGGATGTATGATATCACATCACTACAATTATCCGTACAGTAAAGGCTGTTGACTCTGTGGAATTACCAAGTTATTCACAGGGAACAACATTAAAACTATTAAAATACATTTATTTGTGAAACTTTTTGACAATTCTAACGTGTTGTATGTTTTAATATACATTAGCTAATCCTACTGTAACATTTGACATATGTTATATGATGTTGTTGAGGCTGTACTTGTGACACTTTGTTTAACCCTTAGGAGGATCATCTGGGACAAGTACCAGTGGCAGAGCAAGATCAGACCCTACCCATCACCACTTGCACAGTGGAGGACACTTCGGCACGGCCATGCCTGCCATCGATGGTGACAGCCTCTGCCCACAGGTCAGTAAGTTACCTGGAAGGTTCTGAAATGTGATCTGATACTGAGTAGAGGTATTGTGATCTTAGCACATTTTTTCTCATTCAGTGTGTGCACAGTGGCTTCCCCTGTTATATTATTTTAAACTGTTTGCTTAAAATCTTTTCAGAACAAAACTTAAAGAATATTATGAATTTAACTAATAAACACAATACTGCACATTACTACATAAGTACACACAGTACAGTACAGCACAGTAAAAACATGCATATTTAAATTTTTTCATGTTTATTATTTTACTTTTTTGATAGTCTGATTCTAATATAAAACAAGATTAACAAAAAAAAATCTTAAACTAAAAAGATTCTGGAAAGTAACGTTGACAAAAAATAGTCATCCTTCTGAGAATTATGTGAACTTTTAAACTATGATTTTATTAATTGTACTAAAATGAAATGTCTTACAACGTAACATCGTAACGTATCACAACTTTAAGCAGTACTACCTTAAAACTGTAATAAAAATTAATGCATCTGTATTCTGCAACTGACTCTTGCTATTTGCTTGACATTGACAGGCAAGACAGCCTTACCCACCCCCGCTGGTGTGGGGAGGTGGCGTTGGACCAGAGTCCGTCACTGGAGAGACACACCCAGTCCAGGAGACCACCTTCCATGTTCCCCCTCAGCACCCTAAGGCCCTGCATCCCCACTCACACACTCATCACCACCATGGGCAGATGATGGCTACACGGCCACGCCCACGCCACTACACCTCCCCGACACACAGCTCCTCGACACAGGACTCCATGGAGGTGGTTCATGGCCATCTGTCCATGACCTCCCTGTCTTCCTCTGCCTCCTCTTCCTCTACATCGTCCTCTTCCACTGGGAACCATGGCAACCAGGCCTACCAGCTCCGCCATTTGCCTGCCGGAGCCCTTGACTTTGGTCAGAATGGTGGGCTGAGCATGGGGCTAGGTGCCTTCTCGAACCCACGGCAGGAGACTGGCATGGCAGCGCACCCTGCATTCTCCATGGGCACGAACACAGGGCCTGCCCACTACCTAGCGGAAGGCCACCTGGGCATGAGGCAGGGCATGGACCGGGAGGAGTCTCCAATGACTGGAGTGTGTGTGCAGCAGAGTTCTATGGCCAGCTCGTGACTGCACTGACATTTGGCTGTGTGTTCCCCCTGTGCGTCATTTTTAAGGTGGTGTTTTTTACTACAAGGTGTGTTGAGAACAAAAGCTGCTCACGTCAGAAGGGAGATATCACTGAACCGCTACTACAGAGAAAAACCTTTGTTAAAAAGTATATATGTAATTTTCATCAGTTTTTGTTTTGCAATCATTAGGCACAAAATAATACTGCGGAATAACCATAGTGAGATTGAGACATCCATCTTACCATTTCACCAGTTTCATGTAACCACCAAGTAATCACCATATGGTATTATGTGGCAAAATCTTCTAAGGAGCATTTCAGAGCGAAGTTTGAAGCTGTTTTGCAGGTAGCTGTTGGTGATGAAATGCTTGGCGTCCTCTTTCAGTTCAAAACGTGGACTGCCTGACATTACTGTTCCACTGGTTCTTAATTATTTTGCCCTTTTAAAGTGAAATTTCACATAAAAGCTGCTTGTAAATCCTGTAGCTTGACAATGAGGGGAAGTGTTTGCGGTGATATTTCTTGTTGTTGGTCGGTATTGTGTAACTCTGTTAAAGGGGAGCACATGGCAGTGGAGTCCCTATAGCGTGTGCTGGCCGGGTGGAGAGGAGACCCCGCAGGTGGATACTTACACCAACCGGGTCAAAGGAGAGGGAAGCACCACCCCTCAGGCCTAGAGGCCCCGTTGTCCTGCAAGCTGCAACTGGGCCCGGCACAGACGAGAGCAGCGATGGGCACGGGAGACGAAAGGATCCAGCCCAGTGAAAGGAAGGCAGTCAGTGGCTGGTTCTAGATAACCCTTTGGCCTTATGACTCATGGACTTGGAATGGGATGGAGCTGGACATTATCATTTGAATTAAGATGGCTTTTCTCTATTTTTCTCTCTAGACAGCCCTTAATTCTTTAAGGAAATTAAAACAACTTAGAAAAGGTAAATAAGAATGGTAATTTGAGGCCTTTCTCGACAAAGATTACTTCTTCAGCAGGGCCCCACATAACAGGGTCTTATTGTACACAACAACCTCCTAAACATTACTTCCTTGAAAATCTTATTCACTGGTTAAGGATTTTGCAGTGGAAAGAACTATCTATTCCAGAGTCTACCCTTTTATGTTTTGTTATTTTTCCCTTTTGCATGTAGTTCCTCATCAGAACCACCTGCACAAGTCTCTCCATCCAAAACATGGAAACTGAAGAAAAAAATGAGTTAAGTGACTGCCTTTTTTCTCCTCAAATTATGCTGTGAATTTTACAAGAATTTATTTTCCCTTTGGATATGTTTTTATACCAAAGCAGTTGTTTTATAGCATATAGGTGTCTGTAACCAATAATGTAGCAGTTCACCACTTTGACGCAAAGTTTATCAAGATCTTATTTTAACGTCAATACAAACAGCTGCAATATTTTACTTTAGCAAAACTGGAGACCGTTGTTGAGACCGTTGGCTATTGTGTATTCTGGCCAGATTTGTTTGCAACGTTTTACCAAAACTGTTTCCATATTAATTGGTAGATTATTTTGGGAGTCTTTTAAAACTTTGGTATGTTAGAGAATTTGGTAGTTACTCTGCAGGCTCCGGAGTAGCAAGATAGAAGCTGATGGTTTAAAAAAAAAAAAAAAAGGAGACTAATGCGTTCTATTTCTGTGTCGTCGTTTTTCTTTTGCCCCATCATACTATTTCAAAGGGTTTTGCTGCCTTTCATACATCATTTGGTCAACTTGGCTAGTTTCTGCCATGAAGCAAGACTGTCATTGTCTTGGCAGGGTAAGGATAATTGTGGCAAATCGGTTTGTGTTGAAAGGTATTGTTCTGATTTGGTAGGGCAGATCCCCATGATTATTGTCCTATTCAAAGGGAAAGGGTGTCCATCAGCCCACAATCACGTGCTTTGCCTAGGCAGACATGCATGTCCTCAAAACATTACAGTCAATAACCAGATTTTTTTTTTATATCAGGGAGTTTGAAGTGCTTTCTTTCTTCTGTTGCTCATTTTACCAGCCTTGAAATTAGACAGAAAAACCTGCCCACAGCCACCTTTTAAATTAAGGGCAGGCCACAGGTGATGCTGTTGTCATTTTTAAAGGAGAAACCATCATAAGAAATCATGCTTGGTATTTCCACAAACACAAATGTAAAGCTACCTATATTGAGATTGGGGTTTTATCTGGATGTCAAGGTTAATTGCAAATTTGCAATCATTTTTCATACCCCGCAGAATTTGAGACATTTAGAAATTGCCAGTGGTTTTATTACTGGCACTCATACTGGTACTAAACATTCCAAAAATAAAGACTGAAAAAGAAAAAAAATTGACTGCAGTGACTCGTAAGTGTGCGCCTATTTCAGATCATGCTGATTGACCTCTTATTTAGAGCAGTTGTCATGAAATGCAGCCCCTTTTTAATAGTTGAAATAGAATTTATGTATATATTTATATTTTTTTAATAAAGGAAGTATAGAACTCACTACCTTGCTCCTGCTGGTATGTTGATTATGTTTGTCAATTTGGTGACCATTCAGTGGGCAGGAACTCCTGTTTTCTTAGTGGCAAAACCTTGCCTTTTGGCAAAGGTACTTGACTACATCAGGACAACACTATGAGGTAGGGTTTGAATCAAACAGGGAAAGCTAGATCTTCAAACCTTAATAATTTTCACAGGGTATATTGTAAGTGCATGTACATCACAAACCTTACTTTTTGGTTATATGAGAAGCACATGGTTGAAAAAAAGGTTCCATCTTTCATAAGCCTGTTCAGTTTGTGGGTTATACACAAACACGTATACTTGTTGACATATCTGAACACCCAACAGAAGTTGAAATCCTCTTATTTAATTTGGATTTATCCTTTTCATTTTTGGTTCCACATTTTTTCACTTTTTTTGTACATGCAACATGCACTATAGAATTGAACAGCATGGGGGAAAGGATAAGTCCATGTATCCACAGATTGTAAGATCTAGTCAAGACTTTGCTGTGTTTATGACAATGCCCTTTGTATTATATTAAGACAGTCTTATGTATGATATATAAAAAGAAGTTAATTGAATTGCTCTGCGTGTCTTTATTGTTCTCTTACAACTCCATCTACATGAGCTACTTCGTGAGAAGTGTTGACGCCTCACCCCCCAGTAGCATAACCATACACAATCCACAAAAACACGTTACTACACGCTGCTTTTACTACAGTTAACAGGCGCACACTACATTTGTGTAGACAACAAAAACAGCGTGAATAGAAAAGCAAAACCATATGTTATAGCAAGTATTTATAAAAAGAGCGAAGCCATTCAATATCGCCTCGGCTCGTTGGTCTAGGGGTATGATTCTCGCTTCGGGTGCGAGAGGTCCCGGGTTCAAATCCCGGACGAGCCCTCTATAGTTTTACCCAACGAGCGCAGAGAGCAAAAATACAAACACGGCATTCACGGTTGTTAATAATTTGCGGACATGAACACGGTATTCTACCATGTAACCATGAGAAAAATCGAGAAAAATGCGATTTACCGAGGCTTTCGGGATGCTGATTCTTGTCCATTATATTTTATTCGATTCTATCGTCCTTGTCCAGTCCTCACGCCACAGGCTGGGCTATTGTTCACCCCTTTGAGATACGAGCCTCTGTACTGAACGTTACGTTATGCGTGTAAAAAATTGGACAAAAACAGGGCTCGTCCGGGATTTGAACCCGGGACCTCTCGCACCCTAAGCGAGAATCATACCCCTAGACCAACGAGCCATGTAGTAAAACATGCTCTTCTAAAACCTTCTTGACCAGTATTGGTCTACGGTTGTTTCCTTATGTATTTCAGAAACACGCATTCTGGCAAAAGCATTTACTGAAATGAACACAAAAGCAGCTACTCCTCGAGAAAGCACAATATCATCGACGCCGAAGTTGGCGTCCGACTCGACGGTTAGGGAAAAATTCATTGACAAAATCAGCTGTCGATTCTCCGTTTTTTGCGCCATTTATTGTCATTAAAGTGTATTTCACACAACCTAGTTAAAGCATTGACGCCTTTTAAACCCAACCTTAATAGTTATGAGACTTTACTAATATTTTACTACCACTATTTGTAAAAGAGTATGGGGAGAAGGGTAATAAAATGTGCTTTAATGTGTAGCTTCTCTGGATTAACCCGGAGCAGACTTCACAAGTCTAGGGATGGTGGTACTCGATCCTCACCTAGTCTGTCTGATGTGGTCAGGTTGAGAAAACTGCACTTACCCCCCAACTATCGAATAGGAACCTAACTTCAGCGAAAGGACGTGATGGTAGCACATCAAGTAAACGTTATGGATTTATTTTCTTATTGTTTTACATACAGTCAGATAATTGCCGAAAACAAAAAACGGGTCATCGCACATCGACTAACTTTATAAACACAGCGACAAACAAACCGGTCGCCCTGCCCTGGCAGCTAACTAGCTAGCTAGCTAGCCAGCCTGTCTGTCTTTCTGCGTCACTTCCTGAGTGGATGGCGGCGGTGCACCCGCGACAGCTGCTGCCACTCTATTTTTAAGGGTGAAGAAGAAAAATGGTCGGCTGCATTTTAATTGGTCGATAGAAGCACAGAGTGACCAATAGTAATGCGTCAGATTTAAGTGTGTCCAATCAGTGGGTTTGTGGGCGGGATATCGTCCTGCGTAACGATTTACTCCAACTTCAACCGTTGGAAGTGTCGCGAATCCAGTCAGTGTTGTGTTATAATTGTTTATGGAAACGCCTTTCAGACTCCTCTTGAGTACAGTAAATGACAGGGTCTGTCAGTGCTAGAAACCACCTGCGTCCACAAGAGTCTTTAAACGAAGGCGCCAAAGCCAGCAGATGATAATACTCGCTAAGTTGGCTAAGCTAACCACCTAGCCTCAAGCATGCCGAATTTTTGCGCGGCCCCAAACTGTACACGGAAGAGTACACAGTCAGATTTAGCATTTTTTCGGTTTCCAAGGGACCCGGAGAGGTAAGGCATATTATTTAATACTAATCACGTCGACTAACCTATTTACTCATGAAGCCAGCGTTAACCTGTGAGATTTATCAGTTAAAAATGTTGTTAAGCTTTACTTCATGAAACTAAAATGCAGTGGTATGTTTTCATGTTGAGTGCATGATTGTCTTTCATTTTCTAGCACCTAATGTAAATTACTAGTAGGGCTGCAACTAACATTATTCTCATTGTTGATTAAATAATTCAGTTCCCCGCTAGGCTTTCCCAAAGTTCAACATGATGTATTCAGTTGTTTTTATTTGATCAACAGTCCAAAATCCAAAAATACTTTTGCAATCAGATACTACAAAAAAAAAAAACATCAAATTGTCACATTTGAGAAGCTTTAACCCGCAAATATTTGGGATTTTTGCTTGAACAATGACTAAAACAAAAATTTAATTATCAAAGTGTTTGCCTATTAATAGTCTTTTGATCAACTAATCAATTAATCAGCTGATGGCCTCAGCTCCAAGGAAAGCTTGTTTTGAAAAAAATATGTTTTTACTGATTTGTCAATTTCTGTGCCAACTCATGGATGCCTATTTTAATTTAAGTGTTTATGTAGCATATCAAGGCTTATCTTTAAACTCTGTGGCAGAGTGAGCTTAGTGCTGCTTCGTAGGTAACTCAGACCTATGCTTAGGCTACAACATGAAAACTAATGTTACAGCTCGGTAATGAGCACATCCAATGTGTCAGCAATATCCACTGCAGTGATCAAAGAATACAACCGTCATAGTTGAAAATTCAATGTAAAGCAAGAAAAATATTTATTGTTTCCACAGTACCCCAGTTATTTGATATCTGTTTTTTGCATCATAGTGTCTGTCAACACTGCCCTAAAAATGTTTATTTTGCATGTTATATTTTTTTTAATATTCTCCTGTTTGAATGCATTACGTATCTAAAAGATGGTCTCAAGCAGTTCATACAGATTCGGCGACTGTCTCAGTGCGTTACTATCTTTCAAATGTCACATTAAACTGTTTTGTTTTGTTTTTCTTTATCTTTTAGATGCCGAATCTGGGTAGAGAACTGCCGCAGAGCAGATTTAGAGGCGAAAACATCAGACCAGTTGAACAAGCACTACAGATTATGTGCCAAACACTTTGACCCAGCTATGGTGTGCAAAACTGTGAGTAGCTGGCCTGATCCTACCCAATCAGCTTTCCCAAATATGTTTCTCTCAAAAATGGCTTATGTGAGTATATTGTTTTCCAGAGCCCCTACAGGACTGTACTGAAGGATACAGCCATTCCAACCATATTTGATCTGACAAGCCATCTAAGAAATCCTCATACCAGACATCGCAAGCGGATTAAAGAACTTGTAAGTAAAATATTTATTAGCCCTCTGCTTACCTTTTAGGGTTGTTTAAATTTTTCTCTTGTGTTTCATAGTTTGACCAACTGCTGTGTGATTTTTGTAAATTAACTATAGCTTTTCATTTCAGACTGAAGAAGATATAAGAAAGATTAAAGAAAGGAGATGTAAGTAAATGGGAAATGTATTTTTTGTCATGCATTCAAAATAATTGCATGTTAATTTTATGTAACATATCCATTAACTTAAAATGATCACTGTTGCTTCCTTGTCTGTCTCTACCCAGTGGCATCTTCTATTGAACAGCTTGTTTCCAAAAAGGATGCAGCAGCTGAGGATGGCACAAGCACCAATGAGGATGAACCTCAGCTGTCCACAGAGGAGAAGGAGTTTCGTGAATACCTGAGATCCTTGTTTGAGGTTGTGGTCTTGTTAGGAAAACAGAGTATCCCATTAATTGCTGAGAAAGCAAATGAAGCTGAACACAAGTCCAACAACTTCCAGGCATTTCTAGATTACCGCATGAATGCTGGAGATGAAGCTTTGAAGAAGCGGTTTGAGTCGACAGCTGTGAACACAGAGTACCTCTCTGCAACACAGCAGAGCCAGCTCCTTGACATCTGTGAGAACACAGTGAGAGAGGAGATGCTAATGGAGGTGAGAGAGAGTCGCTTCTTCTCCCTCGTGACAGGGGACCTTGTTGAATTTTCCGGTGAGAAACACCTTCCTCTATTTTTACGATTTGTGAATCAGCAGAACGTCCTTCGAGAGGAGTTTTTGGACTTTGTTGTGTTTGATGGTGATGAGTCTGCACTGGTAGAGAGGCTGGAGGCCCAGCTGACTGACCGTTGGGGGCTTAGCATGGAGGACTGCCGTGGTCAGGCCCACAAGGCCACTGGAACCTCCACCACCAAGATGAAAGCTGTGGCAGTATTACTGATGGAGAAGTATCCCCTGGCATTGCACATGCCTTGCTCCCATATGGCACTAAACATCCACCTGGCCAACAGTCTGCCTTTTCCCAATGTCCAGGTTGTCATGGAGACTCTGAGGAGGATTGGAGCTTTCTTTAGAACCCCGCTCAGTCAGGATGAGCTAGAGAAAGCTATCTCCTCTCATTACCAGAAAAATGAGGAGAAAGGAACTGCACTAAAACAAGTTTGTGGCTCAGGATGGACAGAGCAGCACAATGTCTTCGATGTGCTGCTAGATTTGTTGCCACCCCTCCTGCTGTGCATGGAGAGCATTTTAGACAATGATGATGGAAAGTTTGCTGATGCTGTCACAGCAGATGCATATTCAATCACAGAAACTCTGGCCGAATTTGAGATCATTGTCACCATCGTCATCTTAAAGAATGTTCTCACGTTCACCAGAGCCTTTGGGAGGAATCTCCAAGGGGAAACACTTGATGTGTTTTTTGCTGCCAACAGTCTAACTGCTGTCCTGCATTCACTAAATGAGGTCAATGATAACATCGATGTCTACCATGAATTCTGGTATGAAGAGGCCGTGAGTGTGGCCAGTGTGATGCAGATTCCTGAGAAGGTCCCGAGGCTGTTCCTGCGCAAACAGCGTGCAGCCGATGTGGGTGAAATCCAAGCAGAGTCGTATTTTAAGGAGTATGTGACTGTCCCTGTTATCCGTGGCATCATGCAAGAGGTGGAGGACATGTTCTCTGAGAACAACCTCAAAGCTCTGAAGTGTCTGTCACTGGTCCCAGCTGTCATGGGCCAAATGAAGTTCAACACCACTGAGGAGAACTATGCAGATGTTTACCGCAACGACCTCCCCAACCCGGACACGCTTCCTGCAGAGCTTCACTGCTGGAGAATCAAGTGGAAGCACAGGGGCAAAGAGGTGCGCCTGCCCACCACCATCCACGAAACCTTGCAGCTTCCAGACGTCAAGTTCTTTCCCAACGTGAACTCCTTCCTCAAGGTGCTTTCCACCTTACCCGTGCTGAAACTGGAGGACAACAAAAGTGACACAGCAAGTGAGCGGCTGCGGGCTTATCTTGCCAGCATGCCTGCTAAGCAGTGGAACAAAAGTCTTGCAATGCTCAACGTTAACACTCATGTCAAACATGACTTGGATGTCATGGTAGACAAATATTGCAGACTCTACCCGGAGGACGACCCTGAAGCTGAGGCTGCAGCTGAGGCTGCAGCTGAGGAGGCGGCGGAGGAGGCGGCTGAGGAAGACGTTGCGATGAAATGATATGACGCGGACACTGAGCTGAAATAGGTATTCTGGGACAAATATGAACGAAACAGAGGCTGTCAGCCATAAACACATCCTCCTTTGGTTTCACATGAATGTCTTGCTGCATTTACAGCTGGATATTTGTATAAATAATTTAAATGCAGATGTAAAGAGGTCTCAGTCTCTGAGGTTTCCAAGAAAAAAATAAATGACACATGTTCTTGTATGTGATAAAAATGTTGGTTTTTGCAATGTATTGCATTGTAAGTAATTGAATCTGGCGGGAAGAAAACGTAAATAAATTCTCAATACCTAATGGAGACTCAACAAAAATTGTAACACTGCTAAACATGCAGAAATGTAAGTTACAGCCAAAGGCATGATCTGTAAATATTCAAAGCTCTGAGTCTTTGTCAGGCTGTTTTATTATGAGACTAGCCTCCTCTGTAATGATGCTGTGATCTTAAGGAAAGTATTTTTTAAGCCTGTTTATTTTTTCCTCATTCATTTTGTTTGCTAAATTGCGTGGACGGGTTTTCTCTGCTCAGATCCACTCTTCAACAACTCATTTACAGTTAGCTTTACTTTATTGCGTGCTTTTCAAACCACACTCATGTAGCCCTGTTGATCCACAGTAGTTATTCAATTCCACTGACTGTGAGGCGGGAGGAGCACAAGAGGGAGCAGTTACACCAATATCCTGAATCAGTGCCATTGGGAAGCCTTTTTTTTTTTTTTTTTTTTTTTTTTTTTTTTTTAATATAAATTAAAAGCTTAAATTGCTAGTGTGACATATTTTGGATAGTTAGAAAGGTCAGTATGTTGAGAGCTCACCTCTGTAGAAGGTACATTCTGATTGAAACAGAGGTACTAGAGGAAATCATCCTGATATGTAATACACATGTTCATGTCCTTGTCTGCCTCATGCGCTGTTTTGCAGAATGAATTGCAGGAAATTTGACATAACTCTGGGCGTAGCAGCATTTGAATTGTGTTACTGTTATTGTTTATAGTGAGGTGGTTTGCTTTTAACATTCAGTTACTTGTCAAAAGTCTGTTTTCACCTTGGTTTAATAAAATGTTTTTATAGGAGACAAAATGAAGACACTGTGAGTCAGCAATGCTGTCTTATTTTTCATTTTTCTTCAGTTGCATTCAAACTTTTTTTTCTGGATCCATTTAGGTACCATCTTTAAATTGAAATTACTTGCACACACCACATTGAAAACAAATGTAAAGGAGTTCTCTGAGTATTTTCAAATGTAAACGCTTGACTCATGCAGCTTGATCCACGGACAAGTGAAGCTTTGTCATTTTTCGTGATTTTCAGCTGCATTATCGGCCATTTCCTCCACACGGAACCACAGCAGGCCTCTGTTACATCCACTGTATGTTGGATTGGCATTTTCTGACATGGCAGCACAGGGGTTAACCGTGCCTCCTCCCTCTCTGCTGGTCCAGACGGTGACGAGCTCAGGTGATAGTTCACCGTGCAAACTCACAGTGCAGAGCCCGGCAAGTGCATCTCGAAGGATCACACAAATGTGGGTGGGGTCGCTTTGATGCGCAACCAGACAGCAATGTGCACTCCACAGCAAAGCCCAAAGTCCTTTTAAACTTCAGTAAGAACAAATAGGCTGCAGGAGGAGAGCGGGGAGGGGGCGTGTGGGCTGCATCCTTTAGTCTCAAACAAAGATTGGTGAGATATACTCAGCAGAGAATTACATAAAGCTGTAAGGAGGAATAACCCTGACTGGACAAAAACTGAGAGTGCAGGGTGAGGGACCGGGCACTTGCAACTCTTCCGAGTCGTGAGTAGGACGTTTATTTGCGCGTTTATCCCTGATAGAGAGGCTTTCTGTGCACCTTCATCCTCCAGGTAGTCATCATCATGGCATGGCCGTGCATCACGCGTGCTTGCTGCATCAACCGCTTCTGGACCGAGCTGGACAAAGCGGACATCGCGGTGCCTTTGGTTTTCACCAAATACTCGGATGTGGCCGACGTGCAGCATCTGCCCCATCACCCACAGCCGAAACTGAAGGCCGGTGCCATTGCCATAGAGACCCAGCCCCATCACGGCGAGCAGGAGGCTGCGAAGGCACCGCCCGCGACGGGTGCCGCAGCGGGCAAAGATGGCTCTACTGCGTCCGTGATGCGCCAAGACTTCAAGGCGTGGAGAGTGCGCCCTGAGCCCAGCTGCAAACCCAGAAATGAGTACCAACCCTCGCCGGCCCCGTTCAATACAGAAACCCAGTATCAGAAGGATTACAAACCCTGGCCTATACCGAAAAAACACGACCACCCCTGGATCCCAAGACCCAGCCCCACCGCCGCCGCCGCCGCCGCCGCTACCACCACCTCCGCCGGGCCAGAGCGCAGCGCAGGGAGCGGCAAGCTGGAGCCCGCGGCCGTGGAGGCCGAGAGCGGCGTGGAGAAGAGCGAGATTGAGGAGAAAATGCAGGAGAAGGAGTCAAAGGAGGTGACGAAGAGAAGCGTGAAAAGGGAAAAGTCAACGGAGAGAAAAAGCGGCGAGAAGACGGAGGGACAGATGCCTGCAGATGCGAGCGCGGAGCAGAGGAAAGGCAGAGCAGCTGCGGACGCTCTCAACAGACAGATCAAGGAGGTCATGTCGACTTCCAGCAGCTACAGGTAAGTATGAGAGAGAGTGAGCCATGATCCTGTTCTGGGGCTGACAGAAATGTTTTTTTTATTTATTTATTCTAATCCCTATAGTTTATAGTGACTTTACAATGGATGACAACCAACGGAGGCATTTAACTTATGAAACTATCTACAGTGCCGCATACAAGTATCCCCTGTTTCAACTAACAGAAGTAGGCTTAATGCCACGCTGTTTGGTGATAAAACATTTACAGAGCATGGTGGGATATTTGGTGTTGCATGGTCTCTTGTTACAGTCTCCAGTGATTTCCAAAGCAAACTGATATTTCCACAGATAAAGGTTTCAATATTGATTTTTTTTCTGCTTTATCCTCCACGAGAGTACTACCAAATCAATGCAGGGGCCCATAGATGAGTAAAGCCAGTAAAAGGGGCTGAATGTAATCATGTGTCCTAACATGGTTTCATTGCACAGGCTTCCTCCAAATTGAGTTAGGGATGCATGATGCACTCAAGTTAATACTTGCTGCCTTCATTCTGTCCCAATGAGACATGGAGGTTAACATATTTTGTGGCAGTGTCTTCAATTTCACATTTAGTTTGTTGAGGAGCAACTTTTTCCAATGGAATTAAATGGACAAATAAACCACGTGCCGCTTTTCAAAGCCTGCTTTTTAAGCTAAAACAGAACTACATCTGATCACATTGTTAATGAAATGCTACATTGATAAACAGTTGCACAGAAGAATAAACCAAGAAACATTAGAGATCATATAAAACCGTTGCTCCTCAGAAATTTAAAGGCCACATGATCTTTGAAGTAAAATTTGAAAAACTGAAGTATCCATTTACATAATTTAGTCAGTGAACGGAGACAACTGGTGATTTCAGGAAATAATGATAATAAAACAATTCAGCGCAGACTGCAATATGTGAGGAGCCTTAATAATTGCGTCAGTATATAGCAACAGGAATGATCTAATTATCTCCAATTTCCTGGAGCAGAGCACTCAATACTCTCATGATACATGCTTAATACAAGAATGTATATTCTTCATTATCCATAAGGTGCATCCACACATGTGTTTACAAGTCTATGATTGTAGCTTTTTACAGCCTATACCAAACCAGTTTGAGGACCTGTAAATATCAGTGATAAAAATAACCGTCAGCCACTATAGAGAAATGAAAAGGTGAATATGACCTTGTGATATGAATCAGGTGTTCAGCAATGAACTGGCAGCAGAGCACTGCACAGCCTGGAGCTGTAATAATCAACATGAGACATTGGCAATATTAACGTCCCTCATTATCAATATTCTGTATGACCAATGCAATTTAGTCCTGCCATGTTTCTAAGTGGACAACAGTGTGTATTAAAGATTAGTTAGCTCCTCATGATGTGTATTTGTCATTTAATACGGGCACAGGCCAACAGGCCAATCATAATCCAATTCCCACATTAAGATGAACTCACCCAGTGTAAACTTGCTATTTCGACTGGTTAACATAATTGGCCTGTCATTAAGTTTAATGCCATACAACTGGGACTAATCCTGCACTGAAGTATGAAAACATACAGTGTTCAATTTGAACTATTTTACCAACTGTAAATCTTTTAGAGCTGAAACAATTAGTTGATGTATTGATTATCAGTCATATTATCAATCAACTGAAAATTTATCAGCTGATAATCAATTCATCCTTTCAGCTGAGCATTTTCAGCATTCTCTAGTCCCAGCTTCTCCAATGTGAGGATCTGAGTCCTTTTGTTTTAGTAAACTATCTTTGGGTTTTTTAAATGAATTGAGAAAATATTTGCCAGATTAAATGATCATGAAAATAAGGTGCATCCCTTGAGCCTTTATGTTTTCCTTTTCGTTGCTCCCAGAACTGAGTTCAAGGCATATAAGGATGTGAAACCAGTGAAGCCCATCAAAGCTCCATCTCAGTATAAACCCCCTGTGGAGGAGACCAGTCTGGAAACCAGCTACAGTGCCACATTCAAGGGGGAGCAGGTGAAGGCTCACTCCACTGACAACAAGCTGCTGGAGCGCAGGAGGATACGCAGCCTGTACAGTGAGCCCAGCAAGGAGCCTGCCAAGGTGAGAGCCTGTCCTCACACAGTTCCTGTGCTGTTCCTGCAGGTCTGTGAAATTCTGCTACCATTTATACCATGAGTTATGTTTGCTCTTAAGTACACAGAATGACATACAGTAAGTGCCTTCCTTATAGTCGTATCTAAAACTTTATTAGCCCTGCTATAGCCTAGGTTTAGTATTCTGTGATTTGCACACTGCCCATGCATACATTTTATTTTATTATACACACCATCAAAGTCATGCCCTAGTCTAATGGCAGGCGGTTGGTGGTCAGACTTATTATACACCAACTAAAACAACTTCATATCTCAATTTAGAGAATATTTACATTTTTAAAGTGTTGAATTATCCAGCCTGTGTACAAGTAAACGAACATAACTAGGCCATTCAGCAAACTGTACATACTAGTACTTAAAGTGTTCAATGCATCAGTTGCATGTTATCCACAGTTAAGACAAAATTTGGTTAATCATTTTCAACAATGTGTCAATAGTAGTGTGTTCATATGGCCACTCCCTCTCTCGTTCTTGTAGGACTTCTCAGAGACTGAGAGCAGCTCTGTTCTAAATCTGCTGTAGTCAGGTGTGTTCTCTGTTTCTTCTAGAAGGCATGGAGGCTGACCTCAAATTGACCAGACGCGAACATGCATACTGTACACCCACACACACATACACATACACACACACACACAGTATGCACCTTGGCCAGTATGAGCCTCAGTCACATCTATCACCCAGCTGCCAGATGCAATCCTCCCAGACTTATTAGCCACATCATCACTGATTGCCCACCTCTAGACCCGCACCACCCACTGCCTTTTGTGGACCTCAGTAGTTTCAGCAATTGAACAAATGTTCATGCAAGAGGGTGGATGGATAAATGAAAACATGTGACGGATAAGAATCAAAGAAAAATAGGATTTATTGCATCAGTGAAGGCCAACAAGAAAATAATCACATTAGTATACAATTATTTAGTAGGGCTCTATTTTGGTGACAATGTATGATGGAAATGGCATTAAGTAAAATGGAATTTGTAATGGAAGCTCACCATGACTGCATACAAGTGGGCGGAGAGGCACAGTGGGGTGTGTGCCAGTGCCAGTGCCAAGTATTTTACGTATTTTTGATATCAGGCATTGGTAACACTTGTTTGCAGATGATGTTATCCTTTTGGCTTTTGACGTCTGCAGCTCACTATGATGCAGCCGTCCACAGAATCAAGAATGTGGGCTGAAATTTAGCAAATGTGTTGAATCTAATCTGGGCTGATCTCTTAATCACGAGCATCATGGGGCAGAGCACACACTCCACCACCACAACCAGTGTTGACATATTCCCACTGATTCCACCTTGACTGTTTGCGGCAACAAAATTTACAAAAATGATGCCATGCCCTATGCACCACCTACTTTGCACAAACATTTTTTATTCACAGAAATAGAGCCCTTCCTGTTTCTGTCAGAAACAGCCTTTTACAAACATTTGTCATCTCTTACAATTGATATGTTTTTAAGGTTTATTTACTCAGCAAAAGTTGAGCATGCATGCAACTTCTTTGCTGTTCATTTATACAAATGGACCATGTGGGAGCTTCTCCAGAAGTCAGAAAGGACATAAGTGCCTTGCTTAAGGGCACGATCGCACCCACATTTTCCCACTCGTTATGGGAATTTGAACCAGTAGTTGTAAGCCTGCTTGTCAAGCCTCTAGGTTTTGCCACCACTATTAATAGTTGAATGTAACTATTTCATACTTTAAAGAGTTAGACTACCATCATATACTAATATAAACCATATACTTTGAATGTTATACTTTCCTTAAAAGTTTATTTTAATGGAAAACTGCATGAACCACTGTTCTTTGAAAGGAGAGGCACAAATACACCTTTTGTGCTGTTTTTTTTCTTTTCTCTTCATTGCACTAACCACATAATGCAAATATCACCTTTACCATATGGTGTCATTTGCCTGTCATTACTTTAAGTAACAGGACAATAAAGGTACGTATTGCATGTTAAAATAGGACTTTGACATGATGTAGTCTCCATTAGTTAGGTAAACATTTAAAGGAATAGTTTGACATTTATGCTTATTTGCTTTCTTGCTAAGAATTAGATGAGAACATTTATACCACACATACCTATTGTTAAATATGAAGCTACCACCAGCTGCTGATTATCTTAGCACAAAAACTTGAAACTGTAAAATCCATTTATTTTTACCTTTGGTCAGAACTAGGCTAGCTGTTTCCCCACGTTTCCATGCTAAGCTAAGCTAATCAGCTGCTGGTTTTAGCTTGATACTAAACATACAGACATCAGAGCGATATCGATCTTCTCATCTAGCTCTCAGCAAGAAAGCGAATAAGTGCGTTTTCCCCAAATGTCAAGTATTTTTAAAACAGAGTTTAATCTCAGTATTTGCACCTCTTTTCTCTTCTAGGTGGATAAACCAGTGTCTCGCACCAAACCAAAAAAGACACCAACAACAACAACAGGAAAGATGGTGAAAAAAGCAAAAGAGAAGCAGATTGCCAGTTCCCAGTCAGGCAAGAAGAAACCGTCTTTGAGCGCCGCAGAACCCAAACCGGAGGGAGCTGTCACGAAGAAGAGCAAAGAGATCAGCAATAGACTGGCTGAGGCGAAGCACTAAAAGTTACATCTCCACACTTTTATGTGCGTGATCAAAGGTTACTTGACGAATTGGGCAAATCTCTTCCCCTTGGTTTATTTCCTCACCTGTTGTTTTTGCTGTCCTGTCACATATTGTTCACCTTTGAATGGGCACCGATGTTGAGCTTTTAGAATAATGCAAATCACTGTCACTGTAAACCGTGCGTGTGTGTGTGAATGTGTGTTTGTGAGTGTGTGGAAATATGTGATTGCTTGTGTTTTGGTGCACAGAACCGCTTTATATTAATTGAGCACATGATTTGCACATTATTTATATGAGTTCTGTTTTGACATCAGACTATAAAAAAGAGCCATCTGTACACATGCTACATGTGTATGAAAGGGCATTTTTACCTTTGTCTGAATGGATGAGAGTTGAGATCTATATTAAAATGATTGTAGAAAATGTCAAGGGGATGCCTTTTCTCTGAGACTGTATCACATGAGAGGTTTTGTTAAAATACAAAATCAGTTTTACGGTTGCGTTCCTAGTTACAGTGCCTCCGCTGTATGGTCCTGGTTTTCATTTCATTGTTCTGGATGATATCTGGTTTCATCAGTTTGGTTGCTAAGAAACCAAATGACCTGTAATATAATTGCTAAAGCTTGCATGCAAGACCCCGTTTTTGGTTGAGTAGAAACATTTTAGCAGACTATACTGTATGTCACAGTCACATTTTAGCTTGTAAATCGAGCCATTTAAGATAAGTGTATTGGGGCAATGACCTTTTCAAATATAATGCATGTGTAGTAATAGACTCTGATCACACCAAAAGGTACATACAGTTAGTAAAATCATAAAATAGTCTCGTGGCTGTTAAAGCTATAAAATAAACACACCAGCAATATGGTTTCACCCACAAACATATTTCTTGCAATTTAAATGGAGATCCACTCCTTTAATTTAATAAGAATACTGCAGTTTCTACAGTGACTCAGTATTTTGTGGCATTGTGCTCCATCCTCTCCTCTGAGCTGTGACGCTGTAATTGTGCTAAATAAGAAAAAAGACATGCACATAGGCCTGAAAAACCTGTTGTATTTACTCAATAATTTTCACTCTGAATGAGCTGATCTCTCCAGGTGTTGAAGGACAAGGAATGGGCCAGGACTTGAAGTTCAGCTCTTTAAAAATGCTGCTGTCTGAAAATGCGCAAACCACATCTGTTCATTGTGAGCGTGACATGAGATGTTTTTACTAAAATGTCATCACACCCTACCCCTCTCTCTGGTTGTTAACACAGTAAGTCATCTGCCATGATACCCTTAATAGCCAACATGGCTGCAGTGTGTGAGGGCCCAGTCGAGCACTAACCACCGTGAGTCTGCTTCCAGTTTTAGCTTCTGTGTGTATGTGTGTATGTGTGTGTGTGTGTGTGTGTGTGTGTGTGTGTGTGTGTGTGTGCGTGCGTGCGTGTGTGTATGTGAATGATAGACTTTTTTGTGTATGACCTCTAAAGCCTGCTGCCTGCTAGCATCAAGTCTGACCTAACCACAAGAAGTGCTGCTATGCACTCCAACACCCTGGTGCTATATCTCTCATCATATATGCTGTCTGGTTTGGACTGCGTGTGGCGTCAGACCAGAGTGAAATGATGATATGACAATGTCATACCGCTGCAGACATGTTGTGATTTTGTGCTTGTATTCTCAGCTTGCTCTGAATGAACTCTGATTAAAATGATGATACAGAATTCTGTGTTGTGACTTATTGCATCCTTTTTTTCTAGCCATTAGTATGTCTTGAATAGTATTAGACCGTCACACCCATATTCTGACTAAATATTTTTTTGAGTTGCAAAAATGTTGTTGAAAATGTGGGAATGAATAAATAATTATATCATATGAATATTTTAATTTGCTGCAAAAACCTTTGAATGTTTCAGTAAAAATGCTTCAAATAACTTGACTTAAAAACATTAAAAAAACTATTCTTATACTCTTTTATATATTTTTCAAAAATAAATAGAAAAATGTTAAGTCATGACATTAATAGCACAGTAAAATTACAGGAGTTGATGGCTGACTGAAGACTGAAAATGAACCTAAATGGTTTCCAAAATGTAATATATAAATGCTGTACCTGGATGTTTGCTATATCCCTAAATTTTAACTTATATACCACATGTAAGCTGATACTTAACTAATGATGTGAAAGAAAGACACTAGTTTGGTTAAAATGGTAGTTTATAGATTTGTTTGTGAGTAAAATCATTAATTAACTAATTAAGCCCTTATTTGCAGTGTTCATCATCTTCCTATCGGTGTTTTTGTCTCTCACTGTCTCAACTGCTGTTCCCTCCTTACAAGCCCTTATTTATATATAAAGGCAAACAATAACTAAATCCAAAAAATGCAAAATGAGTCTTACTGTGATGGTATTATTCTCTGTGTTTTCTAGAGTTCAGAGATTAATTAATACATCCAAAATGTCCTCATCTCAAAACAAAGATTAATCTGAAGTGAAACAAATAGGAAATGATTGTAAAACATTATTTGATTATTTTTCATTTCATTCACTAACTGGCTTTGCTGATGGTCATTTTCCTGTGAATCAGTCATCCCGGCACGAAACTGCATAAATAATTCAGTTGTTATGGGCCCTTCTGTTTGCAGAGCAACATGAAATATTGAATAAGAGATCAGCAATGGCACTATAAGCTCTGTCCCTTCTCTAGAAGACTTATTTAGCTGGTTCCCTCCTCACCTACATAGCTTGTTATGTTGTGTTGAAAGGGTAGAACTGAGATTTCATACACTTGCTTCACTGTGTATGAAATATAGTGATATGATTTGTGTGTTTATTTCCGTCAGTGAAGCTCTGTCAGTTACTGTCACAAACAAAATAAGTCACTGTTCCTCACACTTTACCTGTTTATATGAAAATGGTATCTAGTCATAAGATATTCATGCAGACTAAATGTTCAGCCAGTTAACAGCAGTGTAAGAGACAAGTTCCCAGGTTGTGAGTCTGCACCAGGCACAAACCTGAAAATTAAAATGTCCTCCACAACGTACAATAAATGGCTATTTTCAACATTGTACAACATTGTGTGATTTTATTTATGTTACGCTAGGAGACGTGCACCCTCGTGAAAATATTCTTCGGCAGGCAAGACACTGCATAGTGTGTGACCTCTAGTGGATAGGATCTATTGAATAGTCTCACAGTATCATTTGGACCTAAACGAAAAGTAAGATGGCTGCAGGCTAAACTAAGTAGCTCACTTTTCCTTCTCCTAAAGCCCCAGTTCAAATGGGAATCTAAAGTGTTCACAGGCTAGATGGGATATCTAGTTCCTCCAGACATAAATCACATCTCTTCCTGCTTGGCTCCAAACTCTTTGGATATCACGGACATCCAAATACCCGCCATTGCAAATAAATCTTAGCAGAACTTTTTTTTTTTTTTTCCTTTCCTGTCGCATTAATTATCCAATGACCTGTCAGATTTATTTTAAGACCCTTTGGAAGGTGCCAACCCATAAATTGGGAACCACTATGTTAAGCTGCCTGGCTGTATATAAATTAGTTAAACTAGTTCCACCTCAATCAATACTGATGCATTAATACTATCTTATAATATGTAATGATATTGCAGTTATCCTCCTGCAGAACTACTTTCACTTTTGATACTTTAAGTACATTTAACTGACAATACTTTACGTGTAAGATTGTAAAGACCAGATTTTAACTTGTGATGAAGTAGTTTCTACATTACATTTGTGCAAGTAAAGAATCATCTGAATACTTCTTCCGCCCCCGCCCCACTATTTCAACAACAATAACCTTCATCAGTTTTCATATAATAAAGGTTTCATGAGTCTGAAACTGTGTTTTACACTGTCTTTACATTACCTTGGTAAATGCGGCCTGGATATACAATTCTGTGTGTAGAGGTTTATTTAGAGACCCGGTCTGGTGCGGTCTGGATGGGGAATCTGAAACTGTGGAGTCCTACATGTTATTTCAGTCCAGGTCTGACATTTAAAAAATGTCAGGGTTTTCAGGTGTAGACTTGGTCTATTGTTGCTGTCTGGATGAAACCACCATTTGTTTGATTGCATGAGTAAAATGCAGGTTTCACAGCATTAAAGCTTTAACCAGGATGCTTCAGCGTCTCTTTTCTCTCTGAAACTGAGAAATAGTTTGTATTTTTTCCGTTTCGATGTAAACTTCCTCCGGTCTTGAATTTGTAGGACGGCCCTCCTACAGCAGATGGCGCTGTGCTCTCTTTCTGTCTTGGCGGTGGTTTTTAAATAACCGACGAAGAAGAACAACGTCCGGTGACGCGAGAGGAAATAAACAAACCCAGACAAGCTCGGAGGAGGGAAGGAGAGTTAGCCCAGAGCTGCTGCAGCGACTGACTCTCATACTCGTAAGAAACAGTTACTAAACTTCAAGTGTCCCAAGTTTCGGAAACTTTAGTGTGTGTTTACAAATTCCGCATTAAAATGCCATTAATATTTCTCATGTGAAATATTTAAAAAATATGATAAGCTGTGATGGAAAGGTCCGAAAAAAAAACAGTGGTAACCTGTGACAGGTTCAGCGGCAGCTAGACTGTTAGCCAAAACACTAGCTTTTATATAAACACAACATATTTAGCTAGAGATAGCTACTGTTTCCTTTATTGCCAACTAGTTAAATCAGAAACAAACAAACAAAAAATGTCTGTAAATGTTTTGTGGGTAATGTAACCTTCACTTTTCAGTTAACCAGTGCTAACAATAGCTGGCATCATCTGCAAACCAGCAGAAATGCTTCTCAGCTAAGCCCACAGTTTATTTGTCTCCCTGTTGAAATGTCTGTCAGTGTGTGTCGTCAGGTGGCCAGGCCTGGGTGTGTGTGCAGCTGCAGCAGAGGACCACACAGTGGAGGTCACTTGCCATCATGATGACAACTAAGAGACTGGACAATTTTGAGGTAGCGTGTGAGTGGGCTTCATGCAACTTCAAGGGCCACACCATGGAGGAGCTGAGTGACCATATGTCAATGCATTTAAAGGACTATCTGGGAGACAAAGACGCCCTGGAGGAGCTGGGTGAGTAAAGTTATCACTTTTGTTAGTGGTGTTAAATAACCACTAACAAATGCAAGGAGCCAGCATATGTCAGCTGTAATACAGGGCAACACCACAGGTATCAAAAGTATTTTCGATTTAATAAAAAGAAAGGCCGACTCTGTATTTTGGCTCCTACTCCAGTAAGTACCCCACCACCTGCCCTTGCCCACTCAGCTGTAACTACTCTTGATGGGGGTCATTGTCTGACTAGCAGAAAAAAGCCATTGTTATCCAAAATGCTTATTTTCTTTATCCCACTGGAGCCGGTAGAAGTTTTGTAAAGAGCTGCAGTATGTGGTCTCATTTGTTAATGCTGAATGAAATATTAACAAAATACTTCTGCCTTGCAAAGTCTTTAAAAATGTGCCCAAACACTCACTTTCTGAAGATGAACTACAAGACCACTCTAGTATGTGCAAGTTGTACACTGTCCAGAGGCCGCACAGTGTCCCTGTGGTGACTTTCACATTTTTCATTCAGAAATGTAGAAGATGAAAATTGCGATTCTTATGTGAATCGATTTTGTTTACCCACCTTTAGTTCACCACTGTAGACATTTGTTTGCTTAAAAATGTGTTAATTGATTAAAAATCTTTAGACTATTGGGTATTACTCTTAAATATTAGTAATAAACATAATAGATTTGGATAATACACTTCCTTTGTCTCATTGCATCCATACAGCATTTTTGGGTAGTTAGTGCTATTAACAGTTGTTATATAAAAAGCTGTTACTTCTGATGCCTTGATCAAGTTTTCTGTTGTAATTTTTTTTTTTGGCTGTTGTTGTCTCAAAGAGTTTATCCCCATCGAATTGTTTCACCCTTCTTTAACTGAGCCTGACATTATCCCTAATCCCCTCTGTGAAGTCTAAGTCTCAGCTCTGTCTCGGTTAGATGTTGTTTGACTCTCTGGTGCATTATAAAACTAGACAAGAGCCTGTCTGAAGAAATTTACCTGAACATACTGACATCACTAACACTGGGTTGGTCAAAGATTCAGATTTTTAGTTAATTTTCCAGCCCTTCTCAGTCAAATATCAATGTACCACCTGTACATTCAGTAATAACAGTCCTTCCTTCACTGCAGTAATTACTCCTTTCCTGTCTGTGTTTAGATGAGTATGCTTGTCTCTGGAACGGATGTGAATTTCTATCTATGGGTAGTCCTGTGGAGCTGGAGGTCCATGCTTACTTCCACAACTACCACGGTAAACTCAAGTTTGTCGGGTCACAGCTGCTCAAGTCCCGTCCTGACCTGCCCAGCTGCAACCAAGGCTTACACAGCAACAACCTGGTTCCTGAAGGATCAGATGGATATGTTTGCCAGTGGGAGAACTGTGATGTAGGTATTTGTAGTTTAAATTATTCATTGGTCATCAAATTATTGATAGCAATGAAATCATTATGGAATTTATATTGTTTCTTTATACAGAGTACATTTAACAATCCTGAGTGGTTCTACCGACATGTGGACAATCACGTTGAAAGTGCTGAGGCACAGTCATTCTCACAACAACAGCAGGCTCTCTTCTGCCATTGGACAGGTATGACTGAGTAAGAAGGGGTTAAAGAGATGTTCCTGGTATGTGCAAATTTACCTGCTGTGGAATCAGGTGATGTATGTTTTATGTCTCTGTGACAGGCTGCGACGCTTTCTTCAAGATCAGGTATCGTTTGAGAGAACACATGCGGAGCCACACTCAGGAGAGACTTGTAGCTTGTCCCACATGTGGCAGCATGTTCTCCAGCAACACAAAGTTGTTTGACCACCTCCACAGGCAGGCCGAGCCAGTGGGTGAGAGGAGCACTTTGGTTTATCAAACTTTCCCACGATGCTGATGCTTAAAATGTTTTGGATAAATGCTGATTTTTGCACATGTTCTCATTCAAACAGAGTCGTTGGTGTGTGAACATTGTGGCAAAGCTTTTTCCAGCGAGAGACTTTTGAGGGATCACGTTCGTCAGCATGGTAATAACGTTCTACAGTTTCAACTTTGAATAATAGTAGTTACAATGCAGTTGTTGGGGTTGGACAGGTCAGACTGAATAAAGGACTGTTCTGAACTTCAAACAACATTTGACATGCTGTATTTGTTCCAGGTGTTGTAACTATAGTGTTTAATGTAGATGGAAGGGCTAAACAGATTGTGAATGGTCATATTATTTGATAACGATGGACCTAATTATTGTAAAATATTGGTGGTGGTTGGGTTTTTAAATGAACTCTTTACTTTGGAAACGGCAGCATACAAAACAGTCTCATCTCTAGGTCCATTTAGTAGCTGTGCTGGTGCTTTTAATCATGTCAGATGATCTTCATCAGATGGAGCCTGCTCAGCTGTGACAAAACTGTAAATTACACTTTTTTAAAACATAAATTTCAGCACTTTAAGGAGTTGAAGGAGAACATACTTTGATTTATAAGTATCATCTGTGTGAAGTTTCATCCATTTCAGTGTCTTTTCAGTTGCAGCACATTATTATCTGACATGTCATTAAACTGGACTTAGACCATTCTCTTATTGAAATTATAAAGAAATTATTATTTTTTATTAAACAGGATTTTAAAATGAATAACAAATGTTGGCCTCTGCAGTAAATAAAGTGCACAGGGGATCACTAATAACCCAAGGACCACATGTTGGACAGTTGTTAATCAGCCATTTGCAAGGTTTCGCATTTCATTATTACTTATGTCCTTTTCTTTTACTCCCAGTGAATCAGGTGAAGTGTCCCTTCTGTGACATGACCTGCACCACGTTGGCAGCACTGAAGATCCACATCCGGTTCCGCCACTGTGATGAGCGGCCGTTCCCATGTGACTTCTGCGACAAAAGGTAGAGCTTCGAAACAGATGATCAGACGTCCAATTGACAACAGCTATACGCTGTGTACAACCCCCTCTAAACTGTGTCGCCCTCTAAAACTGACGTTAAAAGTGGTGATATCAAGTTTCAGCTGTTTCAATAAAAGTCTTTAAATTGCTGTATCATGAAGGTTATCATTCATTACCTATGTTTAGGTGAGTAATTTATTGATGTAGCATTTTATCTGTAAAGCAATTTTAAAAACAGGAGTGACAACGTCCTATACAGAAGGAAAAAATTTAAGAAATTATAATAGATGGACAACACAATGTTGCCTGTAACACTAATGTTCATTAACATGCTGTTTCCTCCATCCTCTGTCAGTTTCTCCCAGGATGTTACCTGCTCTTTGGATCATTTTACTGTATGTTTCCAGCCCCTGTGATATGTGCTACATGTAACTCATTAATTCAACATTTTGTAGTATTTTCCCTTTATGTTTAAGGGCCTCTAGTATGTTTCTAAACTAATCTGGGGGGAAAATTCACGGCACTTTTTAATGCTACAAAAATGCAAACAGATACAAACAAAAAGCAACAACAACTAGCAGTGAGAACGCCACTGGCCCCACATGTTTATCTTTTTATGTTTTTTTTGTTTACAGATTTAAGAACCAGCGCGATCTACAAAAGCACACGGAGGTTCACAATGAGGGCACTGTGTATCACTGTACTGTGGAGGGTTGTGATTATTCCTGTCACACATTCCAAACCATGAGCCACCACTTCAAGAGAGTACATGAGGTTTGTTAGCACCAACATAAAGCTCTCAGTGAGGCTCTGTATTCCAGCTGTATATATGTTTTTTTAGAAGTCCCATGTATTGTAAAAATGTAATTATTTTTCATTCAGAGTCAGTAGTTAAGATAATGCTCTGGTACTTACATTATTACATGATGTTTTCCACCAACAGGTTGGGGGGATGTCCAAATATAAATGCCATATTTGTGATAAGGTCTTTTCCTGGTGTTACACTCTCACACTTCACCTTCGCAAAAAGCACGAGCTCAAATGGCCCTCTGGACATTCACGGTTTAGGTAAGTCATAGCAGCCAATGAGCACTCAGTACATTTACATGGCAGTTTTCACCAGTAAAGTGATAATGTAAACTAGACTTCTTTACACAGGAGTCCAAAAATTTAAAATAGACCTTTGAAAAACCTACCTGAACTTGACAACCATTTATTTATTTTCACAAAAGACATATCGTTCAGCTCTAGTGGAAAACAACATGCTCTCCATCCATTGTGGGAGCAGAGATGCAAATCACTTTCTCGTATTTTAGAGTAATCCACGAGTGGCTCCTTTCTGGATTAAAGTTTATAGCATCCTGGAAACTGTTTTTCTAACCAAAATTATCATGAATTCTGACTTGAGTTTGATCCCTGCCTGAAAAAAAGAAACACCTAGTGCTCATGTAGTGGAGAGAACTACTTTTAACTTTAGAACTGAGAGCGATACACTTATTGAGAACTGGAATATGGATTATTATTATATTTATGTGCTTCAGATCAGACTTTGTATAGACACACAACAGAAACACATTCTGGGGCATCTTAGGCTGCAATTATCAAGGTTCTTATGATGTTGATTTTGTTTATGTAGTTTCTGTTCATTCTCTCTTTAAAAGTCAATAAAAAGAATGACAAGAAAGTCTGTGATTAATGTAAAAAAATATTTTATCTGTTTTCTCCACAGATACAGAAAGGATGTAGACGGCTTCCTAAAAGTAAACATGGTGCGATTTGAGACTGTTGAAGTGACCAAGGAGATCATGAAGAACATGGCCAAAAAGCCACAGAGCCTTCGCAAAAGTCCTCGCACCAGCAGCCGGAACAAGAGGGCTGCAGCCACACCGGAGAGCGGCCGAAGCTCTCCTGCAGGATCGTCCTCGCCCTCCTCCAGCTCCTCCTCCTCATATTCTTCAGAGTTCTCTGGAGGCGAGGACGGTTCGTCGCAGCCCAGCCCCAGAGGCAGTGACTCTCCTGTCTACTGTGTGATGAGCACCATCCCTCACATTGAGGACGAGCCCGGAGGATTATCTCAGGAGGACTGTGATGGTAGTGGGACATCTGGAGCCGTTCAGGCCCTGACAGAGGTCGCCAGGGGCCTGGGCATGGACGTGGTTTGATTGTCCACTTTGCACTGGGAGAAGTCACAGGTGTCCAGTGTAAACTCTCGTGTAGCTGTTATGCAATGAAATTGTTTTGTCTGTTGTAGTATATTTGGCTGTGGAGCTATCAGTGGAGACAATACTGGAACTATTTTTTTCTTCCTCATGCTCTACAGTGTTTGTAGTGATGATACATCGTGATGGTTCTCTCTACGCTGGTGCTAGGGGACCACACTTTCACCATAGCAGCTCTTACTAACGCTAATGCCTCAGCTTATCTTTGTGACGTCCTGTGTTTATGAGATCGCCTGTTAAACATGTAGTAGATTAATCTTTCTGACAAATCTTACATGATTGAGTTAACAGCACTACAAAGCTAACTATGAAATACACACCATGTTCCATTTTTTGTGATATTTCCATGATGTTGCCCAGCAGAGGATTTCAGAGACATTATTTTTTATTGTAGCCTTGGAATGTTGCTTAATTTTATTGTTACATATTTTAAATACATTTTTTATAGAAAAGTGAACTTTTCTTGTGTTTTTCTTCCCCTGTAGGCTGTAGTTGATTGGTCGGTTTGTCCATCACTTTGGTCCAGACTGAAATATCTCATCAGCAATAGGGTGGATTGCTCTGACTTTTCATCTAGTGCCATCACCAAGTCAACAATTAAAAAAAAAAAAAAAAATTAAATTTGAACATTTACGTGCAAAACTATTTGTATTTTGAATTTAGTGCTAATTAGCAAATATAAACAAGGAAACACACTAAATTAAAACTGTGAACATGATAAACATTAAACCTGCCAAACATCAGCATGTTAGCATTGTCATGGTCACACTCTCCTTCTGTGTCAGACCGACTCAGGAGACTCATTGCCCCAGGTAAGACGTTCCCAGAAAGCCAGGATGAGGGAGCTGCCGTCTGCAGGGGTGGAGATGACAGGTTTCATGATGTGAGTGTAGAAACTCCCTCCCTCTAAGGTAAGCAGTCTCCTGCTTCCTCGCAGCAAGAGGGAAATAAAGAGGTGGCATAAAGAAGCCATGCAAAGCCTCTTTTTGCCGCTGTGCTACCAGAGGTATCCTGATCCCTTTGCAGGTATTAAGTGAATAGTCATTTTGTCTACAGTGGAGATCCTTTCTTTTGTTCATGATCCACGTCGGCTCCCATGAAGCAGTTGGGTAGGGATACATTTCAGCTCCTGGATAAGAGATGAGTCCCCTAGGAGCGCTGGTGTCATTACATCTACTGCTGTTCTGATTCAAGACAGACAAATGACTTATGTTTATATGTGGCAGTGGTATGGTGCGTGAAGATGGATGTGTATGAGTTGTAGTGAACGGAGATGGACCAGTGTGCAAAGTCTTAGTAGAATCAAACTGGTCATCTACAATCTCCTGCTTCACCCTCTTCACTTTAACGAAGCTGTCGCACTCAAGCTGCCTTTTCCTGTCAAGTGAGCCGCCTTGTGTGCCATCACGTTCAGGAGTCACATCCCGAGATTTGTCTCTGAGAGGCAAATCCTGTGTGGTGTCAGTTTGGTGGTCCCTGTGTTTCTTCTCCTCGTCGAGTTTCTCTCTCCAGTGCAGGTTCGGCGGCTGGTCTGCTTCCTCCCTCTTGGTCAGATGGCTGTGGCAAGACACTGGTGAAGATGTGGAAAGGTGAGAGGTTGTCCCTGGTTCACTCCTGTCACTGGTGTTTCTGTGTGCAGACTGTCCACACGGAGAGTCTACAGAGTGAGAAGCAGGTCAGCTTTAATAATATGACGCATCACCCTGTTGATAACAGTATCTCTTACAGTGCTGGCCTTGAGCTCACCTTGATTTGAATGCGTGCAAGAGGGCTGCTCCGATTGCTTGTGTTGTACTGAGTCTGGGAGACTGACGGCAGATGGATACTCAGGTGTCGGCTCTCGTTTTTGCTGCATTTTCTGTTAAATGATGCATCAAGTACAGTTTGTAAAGCACAAACTAGTTCTAAACTATTGAAATCAGATGAAATCAAAACCATTTCAAAATGAACTGAACTAAAAGATACCAGAGTTTTCTACACACACAAAGTCCAGAAATATACAATAATATTTTTTTATATGTGAAACTCCTTAAAACGGGGTTACCTTATTTGGACATGTCTCATGCTAAAAATTAAAAATAGAAATTAAAAAACCTTTATGGCTGCTTTTTAATTTAAATAATCTCTAAATCTAGTTTAGTTTGAAAGGCAAAATAAATTTCTGGTTTTCCTGGTTTATGTGACTAAAATTTTGATGCATTTAATCATTACCTTGTGTTGTTTATGGTAATAAATCTTCCATGCAATGCACACATGCAGAGCACCCCATCTCCCTCGTTTCTGAAAAAAACAAAACAAACAAAAAAACTCTTGATTCACTACATTTAGTTTAATCAATCACAATGGAGGTTGGACTTTTAAAAGGGAAACAGAAGGAAGATATTAGTTTCACTGTACTGTTCTATGCTTTAATAGCTGTGTCAGTTTTAAATGAAGCATCTTGGACTCACTGTCCTGAAGGACTTCTGCGTCGATCTGTGGAAGGCAGTGACCGGGGAGAAAGAGGGCCTCGATCCTCTGGGAAGGTGGAAATACGACTAGACAGAAACAACATTAGTGTTAACGTTCTGAATTAAATCACTACTAAGTAAATGTTTATACAGCACAGACACACATCCTCTTACTTTACTGTACTGAGCGTCCAGTATAGTTGGTAGGAGAGGTGGGATGGTGGGCGGCTGGTGCAGGATGGGGGCATGCTGAGGGGTGTGCTGATGCATGTGTTGATGTTGACGAACCAGGCTGTGCATATATGAAGCGGACGGCTGGAACATGAACAAGAGTGTTTTTAGTTGCTGAGCAGGCAGGAGGGCACAGTCCAGAGCAGGGGTTTCCAAAGTCTCAGACTCTGTGGGGCCCCACTCAGACAAGACTGAGACAATGCTGTAGAAGAGTAATGTTGCCAAGGAGTCAGTCAGTTGAGCCCCCCCCCCCCCCCCCCCCTTTTTTTTCTTGCTTAGATTTGTTTATGTTTTGGCAAATTGGAACCATTAAAAGTATGCTGAATTAGCTATTAGCAGTTAGTGTGGATGTGCAGTTGACTTTTTTTCTGTGACTTCTAAGAAGATTTATTGACACTTATTCACGAGGATGGCGGTATCATCTTTTAAATTGTGCTGAATCTAAAATATACGAATCATCCCTGCGTGTTTTTTATTTGCCTGAGTTACGGCTCTGAGAAGGAATGCACAAATTGGGAGTCGAATCAGCAGCCAGACTATAACTCACTCCCTGTCGTTTTTAGAGCACCTGCAACTTTCCCTCACATTACAGATTGAAAACCTCTGTTCTAGAGGAAGAACATGAAGGAAACCCTTTTTGGCAAGTATTCATTAAAAAAAAAAGGCATGTTGCAATTTAAACAAAACAGTAGAGGCAGTCATAAAATGTGTAACCGAGAGTGTAGCTGGACATACCAGACCGTGGAGTGCGTTCTGCACTTGAATCAGTGGGTCTGCCATCCAGTAAGTGAGGATGATTGAAGGCTTGCCGGAGTCCAAACACTTCACTGCTTCGAAGCACTGTGTTACTGACTGGCAAGATGGAGCTTTGCTTTTTCAGAGGAAAGTTATCAGACCAGCTAATCACCAGGATTGATTAATCAGATTGTTCTTGATGTCCTCTCTTTCCAGATTAGTGGTGACCTTTGCAGCCAAGACACAAGCGGTAAAAATCAGTGAACATTCACAGAATTATAAACACAGTCATGTGTTGCAGCTTTTCAGCACATAAGCGTTTTTAAGGATACAGATTGTACAATTTATGATATATTTTTTACGGCAGTTTATCGTGCAAATCAGATGCAAATTACAGTATCTTGTTATATTGCATTACAGGCAGTAATCCAATTAAGCCATTCAATGTGCCAAACCATTTAATTAATTTAGGATCCATCCGTTCCAAGGACACATGATTAGTAATGCTGTTAGTGAATGGGGATCACTGTGATATGCAGTATGTTGCATATAATGCTGGAGAGAGAAGAGGATAGAAGCTTCTTTTCTGGTGGTTATTATGAATGTGTGTGTTATATATCGCTCCAACAGGAAATGTTTGACTTTACTCCCAACAGGATTTCCAAAAACAACCTGAGATTCACACAGAAAATTAAAATATTTATTGAAGCCTTTGATGTGCACAAATCAATACAAGGGCACAGAGATGAAACACAGGGTACTCACAATCGTGAGTTTCAGACATAGAGCTGAAATGAATCAGCAGCTATTTTGATAGTGGCTTCATTGTTGTGATTTTTTATCAGTTTGCCTTATTTTTAAATATAACACAAGACTTTTTAAGACAGAAAAGGCATTTTTGAGCTATTTGTGTTAGTGTGCAGCATTATAATGTTTTCATTTTTGAAGACAAGGTGCTTCTAACGGTCTTAATGTTGTTTCTATTGTAAAAAAAAGAAAAAGAAACTTACTATACACATTCAGAAGATTGATAAAATTACTGTAATGCATTTAAAATATAATAAAATACAACAGCTCAAAACCGTCAAAAATTATGTTCAATCTGCATCTCTGACAATTTCAGAAGACTCTCAAGGTTAATATTTAATACAAGACTGTTTTATTGGACTGTATTTCAGTGTAGAGTGGTGTCTGTGTTCCTGGAGTAAATAATAATCATCCTGGCTCCTTCTCTGCGTTTAAATGAAAGGATGGATGATGGAGGGTGGTGTCGATCGCTTTCCTCCATCATTCTGTTTGTGTCAGTGCCCCTTTAACCTCTCTGCAGCAGTAGTAATAGCCTGATCCCTCCTTTCTCATAAAGACAAGATTAGCTGGAGGTTACACATCCCACGTTCTCTAAATTTCGTCCATGTCAGCGTGCCACAGAAATCTCTTAATCTCATAAAGGAGCTGTTTGTTAAGGAGCACAAACAGAGTGGATGAGGCATCAGAAACAGCTAGCTGTGTCGTCTGAGGGCATGATGAGCGCCGGTGCTCACCTCCGAGACGAAACACCCTCTCAATCGATTATTCATTAGTTTAACCTTCTGAGATTCATTTTTTTCATTCTCAATACATGTTAAGAGATTACAGTTAATATTTTATGTGTGTAAAACACAAACAGATGAGTTCTACACCTCAATACTGACGAAACACTGTTTAAGCAAGAATAGTAAGAATTCACTATTTCCAGCTCCTCTGATGTTAATATGTTCTGGTTTTCTTGATCTTGCATTACAGTACACTGAATATCTTTGGGTTTTAGACTGCTGATAGGACAAATTCAAACATGTAAAGACATCACCTTAGGCTCTACAAATTTGTAAATGGAATTTTTCTCTATTTACTTACCTTTTATAGAACAAACCATGAATTTAATAATGAAAATAATTGTTGGTTGAGTTCTTAAAACCAGTTACAGCCCCATTGTAAATAGTCATGAATTTATTAATTGTTGCATATTGAACATAATATCAGGGGAGAAGAAGATATACCAGATGTTCTTGCTTGAAGACAAGAGAAATTAAAATTTTGCTCTTTGAATTGGTACAGAATTTTTTAAGGTGACATACACAGAACAGCCTTGTAAAAAAAAAATGGTAGAAAGTTATTTTCAGGTATAACTACAAGTCAGAAATTTTACCTGTTTACCTGCCACAGTATTTCTCCTAATAAAATCAAATGCATGTATTCTATAAATATGTTTCTTACCTGTTTAATGAAGAGAAGTGAATGTAAAATCTCGACTCCCTGATGTTTGAGGGTCGTTATCCAGTGAAGACCCAGCTCCTCCAGCCTGTTTATCGGGCTACAAAGCAAAGACAAATACCTCTAATATGTCTTCCCTTATATTTAATTATCAGCCACATTAACTGTGCTGATCAATTCTGCTAACTGGAGAGTGAATCCTGTCCGTCTCCCCCCTGCAGACTCTGAATAGTGACTTCAGTTCAGCAGGGACCACCTGTTGCTCTGAGTCAGTTTTAGCTGTCTGCTGTCCCTGGTCAATTAGTCAGTGTTACTTACCAACACCAGGAAAGACCATTAACTACTCCTAATGGCTTTGACTAATCCAATCAGCCCCCTAAACCCTTCTGATTCAGTTTAGAGAGAGAGAGATTACAGTATGTGGCAACAGGAGGGGATTTCAAAGACAGACACAGGAGAGAGACTTAAGAATGAATAAATATGTCCCCATATAATGTACAATATGGCATCAGTGGCAATGCTCTGATTATATATCTAACACTTTGCTCTGGCTCTCAATATGCGTGTTGTTTTTAGTTCATTTTCTTTTTTATTAGTTGTAAAAAAAATTTTAAGTTATTTTTTAAAAAATTTGTTTAGGTTATTTGAATTCTGAATTGCAACCCTCTCACATTTTATATTATATTTGTTTATTATTTTATATTCATATTATCAATAATTGAATAATTAATAATAACAATCAGAAAGTGACTTTTTTTCAGTCAAATAATAAAAAGAAGAATGGCAGAGACCTAATAGATTCATTTATCATTGTTTAGTCTGTATTTTGAATGCAATTTCATAAGCATTCCATAAACTAATAGAAATCAATAATTTTACACAGTTATTATATAATTCCCTTTATAGTTATATTACACCTGAAATAACACCACTATTGCAGAGTCCCAGTTGTATAATACAAACTAACTGTGCACATTATATACTGTTTTTGCAATTAGTAACTATTAATTATTATATTATTATAATATGGTATTATAATAACAGGAAATAATACAATACTACCAACAACAATAACAATCAGAAAGCTATTTTAAGATTTTTTTTAAATCAAAACTCACAAAATGTCTTTCTAAGGAATTATATTACTGCCTTTGTAACTGTGGCCACTGACTTTTTTGAGTGTACTTAATTTTGTCACTTTTTCAGTTTGAATAAACAACATACTAAAAATCTGCTTAATGACTAAATTCAATTCAACTGAGTTCTGAAAAAAACTTGAATAGGCTACACTGTGCTCACACCCGAAATATGAACGACACAATGTTTAAATCAGTGAATATGTGGCCTCTCCCTTTGCTTTGTGAGAATAAATGAGAGGTTGATAAATTATAAATATAATACTTTATATCAGTCAGCAGTTCACCTCCTTGACAACTGATAATTTATCTACAGGCAGGACAGATAATTATTCTTTGTCTTTGGCAGATGTGCTTTCACAGCGTGCACATGCTCACGACTCACATGGGAAACAGATGAGAGATACCGTACATACTGTTTATTATGAGGAGCATCAACAACATTTAGGGCTTACCTTTCGTTTCTTTTCTTTTTTACCCTTTAGAGCTATTTATTCCACTAGTGTATGTCAAAATTAACAACTTCCAAAGGCAATTCTTTGAAAAACAGGAGGTTGATGCTTCAGCCACAAAGCAGCATGTAAGGTCACCGTGAAGCACAGATGGTACTGAACACAATCAGTCTTTGAAAATCTGTCTGCTGGCTCCGAACACATCAGCTCCCAGTATAGCCTCAATGTTTAGTTAGTTGATGAAATGCTTCTAAATACTGACACACATTCTTTGAATTGTGCAAACTGGCTCAGGCTTGTTGTCCTGAGTGGCCCCAGACAAACTGGGCTACCCTTCAATTGGATCCCATTAAGCAGAACATAAGACGGTGATTGGATGAGGCTTTGGGATGACATGTTCTCCTTGATTAGCTAATTCCATTCTCACTAACCATCCAAATCCTGTTAGTATATGCAGGGTTAAAACTGCTGCTCCATCGAGGAACGGTGTTCACTGGCCACAAACCATTACCCTTTATAACCCACAGCTCACTTGCGCTAAGACTCATTAGAGGGCTTAAAGCAAGGAGCTTCTTTAGCAAGGAGCTAAAATGTACATTACTGCAGACTAATTTTTTTCATTTGCACAGCTATTAAAATGTTCCTCTAGTATCTTAAAGTCCTAATTTGCTGATTACAAATGACCTTAGTCCTGCTAATAAATCCACCAGGCCATTATTATCAGTCTGTACTTATAGCAAATTAGGAGTGTAGGTGTACATCATATGTTGGCTGATGAATAATAAGAAATTGCAGTACAGAAATACCAAAGATATAATTGAAGTTATTCAGAAACAGTGTCACCATTTGTTTGTCCAGCAGACTATAAACTATAAAACTATAAAACGTCCTGTGCTGTAAATATCCTATCACAAAAATACTAATTATATCAGTATCATATCTTCTAATTGTCAGATACCAGTTTGGGTATGGAGGCTCAGGGTAGAAAAGAGAGGGTCAAAGTGCTTCATGATGATCCTGTATCTGTAGTAAGATGCTACAAATATTAAGTAGTAAGAAAGAAAAATGTATCTGCATGTGCTTCTTGTTGTACCTTATTGAAATGACTCTTACAGTTTAATGTAAGATGCTACCACATTGCATTATGGGAGGTGTAGGAGGAAACGTTCTCCGAGCTTGAGCCATTAAACTAAGGATATCTTTTTCCGTGTTGTTTTTAAATCCGGCTTAAAAAGTTTTTATGCACATGCAATGCCTGAGAAATATTCATCTGCCCAAACAACAAACAAAACCTTTAAAAAAAAAAAAAAAAGTCAACAAAAACAAGATAAGGTAGACGCACTTTATTCCTAAAACAGAAGCTGCACCATCAGTAGCGGCACACAATTATATGTACACATATTCACACACACAATTACCTAAATCTGTTATATAAAATATATAATCTGACAATGTACCTTTTAATTCCTCTTCAGAGCTCATTGAGTTACTGTGCGAGAGACTCTGGAGCCAAAGCAGACAGAGAGGTAAGTCTCATCCACTCATTGGGTGGGACGCAAATGCCCAGGCCAGCTTTTACTTCATTTTTACAGCATGGCAATAAAAAGGTCTGTACCCTTTGAAAAAATAATATTCTAAAAGCAATCTACAGCAAATTCACTTGAACAGGTTTTTCCGTGTTGTAATTGAGAAAATTACACTTTTTAACCAATTCCTTTACAGTGAGATGTACACACTCTAGGATTTGTAATATATAAAAGATATTAAGCATTAAAAATTCCACATTTAAAAACTTACAATAAATAATATATGCAGGCATTTCATTAAGATAAAATTTCATAGATTGCAATCTACAGTCATTAAAAAGACAATTTATTCTCCTTTATGAAACGTCCCTTGATCTTCCAAAATGCTAAAATGGATTCTTGGCATCTGATTGATTGATTGGTTGGTTGATTGGAAACTTCCAGTCAGTCAGTGTTGTGTAAGATACATCAGGGTGGTGGAGGAGGAGGAGGAGGGTTTGCTTCCTCCACATTTGCCCTGATGGAGTGTGAGGTCCTTTTGAGTGTCGCGGATCCACGATTCGACTGAGCGACCCATCCGATCAGATCCCAGCAGTTTGATCCCGTTAGCGTTCAGAGCATGTTCATGATAAAGTTGTACATCTGAGTGAGCACCACAAAGTGAACGGGCAGACAGGAGCGCCGGTCCTGGGTCGCAGGGTCGCATGTCAGCCAGGAGAGGGCGTTGTATTGCTCTAGAACAAATCTGTCAAGAGGAAGGCAGACAGAGGTGTGTTAATACAAACAGTAACTCGCGTCTTTCTTCTTACTTTACCAAGCAGCTCTCTCACAGCGTACAGACTTTTCTGATATGAGAAGTGTACCTGAGCACATCAGAGGTGTGGTTAGAGTCCAGCGGGTGGGAGTGTTTACTGTGCAGAAGCTCGTCTGATTGGACAGAAGACACATGCAGGTGCAGAGAGGCCTGGGAAAAGAAAGATGGAGACAGTTTAGTTTGATTTGTAATATCACCTCCGGTCTGAGCACCAAGTGTTTTTTAAAGGACACAGACAGCATTTAAATAATCACCATTTACTGTTGAATCACCAGTGCGAAGTGTATATATAACAAGACATTTCAAGATGTCACATTTGGTTTTAGGTAAGGGGAGTTGGCATTATTCAGTATATTCTGAAGTTTTCTAGACCGAAAATAAGCGTTAGTTGTAGCACTACTTGAATGTGACAAAGTTTTCCCACCAACAGCCCAAATTGCTTTGGTACTCCAACAAACTGATTAAAAAAAGTTTCTAGTGTGAATGTACCTTGAGGAAGAGAGGGCACTGGTTCTGGGCTTGAGGGCAGGCTGACCAGAACCAGTCGGGCAGTGGTCCAGCCTTTGCTGTGGAGACAAAGTACCCCAGAGCCATGGGCTGCTGCAGGATGTTCAGAGCCTCCTCATGTGACTCCATACGATCTGCACTCTGGCCCTGCGAGACAACATGGATGAAATGAATGAAAAGGGCAAGAACTTGTTTTCTACAACTTGGGATTTAAATAGTCTATTTTCTGTTATTTATATCCTGTTTATGAATGAACTGAGTTGAGTTCTGCCAGGCTACGATACACTGAGTTCAGGGTGAGGATAGATTTCATCTTCCTTTTATCCAGAAGCAGTTGCTTCATTATTTGAGCACATCAGCACACACAGAAGTCAGTCTTTATTCAAAGAAATCATTTTCAATCTGTTGTATTGTACTCTGGGCTTCATCTACAAGCAAAATGTGATATAGTTTAGTTACAGTCTGCTCCACCTGAGACCCACTGTGTCACTCTAAATTCTGACGTTGCCTTGTCTCAGCAGATGATGGATAAATAAAGACAATCTGACAATTATGTGTCACTAAATTTAAAATTGCACTTCTAAAACAAAGTGACTGACCTTGCTTCCATCTCCCCCCTGATGGTAGTGGGAGCTAGGAGAGTGAACAGGGGAGGTTGTGGGGGAGTTGGGCAGGATGTTGATGAGGTCTGGGTCCACCATGTCGTTGTCAAACAGGTCAAAGATGCCCATTCCATCAGATCCATCTGCAGACACAGAAAACAAGCAAAGCTCAGGGGTTGACTGCGGATCAACTTCAGCAGTTTGCATTATTCATGACTGATGTTACATAAAGATATTTGAGTGAAGTTTTTCTTTTTTGGCTCGTCAGCTACAAAACGTACCAGGATTTATGGAGTTGAAGTCCATGGGCTCTGCAGTGTTAGTGTTGACCTGCACCATGGCTGAGGTGGGGAACACCAGGATGTGTGTGCAGGATGTGTCCTGAGGGGTGCTCAGCTGTGATGTCTGCATGTTCAGTGTGGTGCTGCGACCGAACACTGAACCTGTTGAGACCGAGTCTGCAGAGACAACATGGAGAAGAGACGTTGTAACTTACAAACTTAACTGGGCTCTCTTAGAACAACCTTATTACCATTTTATTTTACCTGGCATGATGACAAATGAACCCTGGGGCTCCATGGCAACCAGACAGGCACTCAGGATACTGGGGGTGTCAGCAGCAGAGATGCCACACATCCTACATGTCTCCTTCAGACGCTTACTGAGGGACTGTAAGTTCCTCCTGCTCAGCAGAATACTCCAGTCTGTAACATGGACAAGATAAGAGCACATTAGTGTATGTTCATTCATGTATTTAAGTTAACTGCACTCTTTAAAACCACTGCAGGAGTCTGTGTGTACCTCTCAGCTCGCCATGGCCCATCCTACCAAGCCGTCCAATGACCACCCTCCATGGCAGCGAGGTCACCTGCACCAGGCCGAGACACCACTCCCACAGCTTCTGCAAACCCACTCGTCTGGCGGAGCCCTTTTTCCTGCGAGCCCTGCCGAAACAACACAGTCACAAATTTACCAGTAACTTAACTAGAGATCCTGTGGGACTGATTCGCATTTTATTTTCTATGCGCCAGTGCACGTACCTGTTGGGTACATCAATACTAATGATGCAGGTCTCCAGCAGCTCTCCGTGTTGGTCGGTGCAGGAGGCCAGCAGCCAGCGCTGGTCGTGGGACAGACAGTAGCCGACAAACAGGATGTTGTATTTCTGGGATGCTTCACCGAAGGTCTCCCCAAGCTCCGTCTGCTTGTCTTTAATGGGAGCCAAAATGAAGGGCGGTGTATACAAGCGCAGACACTCAGGCCTCTGCGCAAAGGAAAGAAACTTGTTAATTTCAAAGAGAAACAACAGAGGACGCGACAGTACAGACGCTGCGCTGGCCAGCAACCTCAGCCTGTCTTCACAGTAGTTTCAGCTATGCTACCAGTATGGCAGTTACCTCAGGGTTCTTGAGCGCCATGTCAATGGCAAGACCAGGGCCAAAGCCTGTCAGAGCCTTGAAGTTGGTGGAGTTGGGCAGAGGCCGACGACACTGTGTGAACACAGAGAAGGCTAGCGACTTCAGGTGCTGGCCATAGAGGTGGCGCTCCCCGCTGTGCACTGGCTGCAGCAGATACTGGCAGGGAACAATCTGAAAAAAAATAACAGTGGGGCTTCACACTTGTGATAATGCATTTGATGTGGTTATCTGCACTGCAAGCTTTGAGTTTGTACCATTGTCAATCTCAAGTCACAGATTTGTGTCATTCTGTATGTATGTATGTATGTATGTATGTATGCGCATTAGTTTTCACCAATAGTGGCTGGTTTACTTTTAAAAATGTTGATGGAAAATTGTGGATGGCATTAAATGAGGTATCTCTTAAATAAATACTTGTGAAGTTCGAAGCAATGTCCAGTCATTTGTCCTCACTAGCAAAGAGACTAGATAACAAATATAACATCAAATGTAATATATAATAAAAAAAAAAAAAAAAAAAAAAAAAAAAAAAAAAAAAACAGACAGGAATTAAGATTTAAGAAAATGTGAAAACAGAAAAACTGAATTAGGGGAAAAAGTAATTCATGATATCTGAGGAAGAAGCATTTATATCATGATTGACATGCATAAATACATGCACTTCATTTATGTTTCATTTTAGTAAAATCCTAATGTTTCTGCTGTGTTACTTTGTTATGATATGAAACAGAAAAGAGGACTGTGCAGTGAATGTGTGACAGAAAGGATGGAGATTAACTCGGCCACTACTGTACTAAAGACTTGAACTGAAATCATTAGCACGTTCACACCTCGTTTCAAAATTCCCTCTGGCATGTTGATGCAATCTTGTGTCACTATATCACAGGTGTGGCAGTTACCACCTCTATTAGTGTCTGCTAATGAGTCCCCTGTTCCTTTCTCACCTCCCTGTATGCCTGCTGGTAAGCTGCTCTATTCTAACTGAACTGCCAAAGAGAGGTAATTAGTTAAAACTAAAGATGACATCAATCACAGCTCAGCAGCAGATATCTTTTTGACTGTGTGAACTAACTTGTCCATCTGATAATCTTGTCATAGATTTAAAATCATCCACTTCTATTGGAGGATTTCTTTTAAATCCACTCCCTCAAATATTAATTCTCAACATTTCAGGTCTTTTTTCTCAAGCTGTACCTGCACCGAGACAGCGTTTCTGATGCGAGAAGGCAGGAACTGGAGCATCTCCATGTAGCAGCGCAGCAGGCCCAGTGTGTAGGTGCTGGAGTGGACCTCTCTGTCTGCGTCTTCGTAGCTGAAGGGGTCGACGATATACACAACAATGGCGGGCGGGTAAGACACAGCGTGGGACTCTCCATCTGTTGGCTTTCCTACTTTGTCTCTCTCCATTGTGCTGTTAAGAAAAGTCAGATAATTACACAGCAGGTCAATAAATTATCTTAACCGAAACTGTCCAAATGTTACTGTACACACAGGCACTACACCAACTTCAACATCCACCGCTGAGCCGTCACCACTACAGAAACAGCTCCCAGCAGTAGCAACAGGTGGTGCTGACAAATGTATTTATGAAGCTGTTTTTGAACAATTTTATGATGAAATGTGTTTTAGCATCAGAGCAGAGTGACCAGGTTCTTTTTTTTTCAGTGCATGGCAGGGTCACTGCTAGAGCTGCAAGGATAAGTGTATTAAACCATTGACAAAATTAAACGGCAACTATTTTGATAATCATTTAATCGTTTCAGTCAATTTTAACGCAAAATTACTTTTTGGGTTTTGGATCGTTGGTTGTTTGGTTTTGATGTTTTATAGACATTCACTATTAATTCATAAATAATGATCAGATTAATGAGGAAGATAATCGTTGGCTGCAGCCTGTCACGTTGCTTGAATACACAGTACCAGTACCAGGGCTCCAGACATAACTTTTCCACTGGTGGCACTCACCGGTGCTACCAACTTTTGTGAAAGGGAGCTCCTCTTTTGCCGTTATAGGCAGTGTTGACCTTGATGACCATTTCATTCTCCTCTATTGAGCAAATACTCTAACTGCTGAATAGAAGTGGGGAGGGGCTCAGTGTTTCGGATGAGGCATTGGTCCCTTCAGGTTTTATGTGATGACTTTGTCAAGACAGAACAACTATGAACGCTTTTCCGAAGTAGTGAAAATCCCATCAGCAGACATAAAAGCAGTGGTAACCTACCTCTCTGGTGTCTCAGAGGGCCCTTGAGGCTGACTGGCTGAGGGTCCATTTTCTGCCAGCCCCCCTGCTCCCTGTGAGTTTGACTGGGGTCCATTCTGAGATGAGCTGCCCTGCAAGCCGGCTGTCCCAAATGGCGAGTAGGAGCTTGGCTTGGCTGAGGCCATTCCCCCGATAGTCTGGGAGCCTGAGGAGGAAGAGGGAGGGGTGCTGTTGACCTGGCCAGGCTGGGCAGAGCTGGTGCTGGAGCTGGTAGTGTTGGTGCTCTGGGGTCCTGAGGAGGTGCTGGAAGAGCTGGAGGTCTGGGAGGAGGAGGACGAGGTCACCGTAGGGCTGCGCTGGGACAATAGGGAGCTATCCAAAGACTGCTCTGACAGGTATGGAGCTGAAAGAGGTCACAAAGTAAAAAGAAAACACTCATCAATTTTACAAAACATGAGATCTCACTAACATTAGCTTTTTTTAGTGTTATGAGTAAAGATTTTACCTAAATCATAGCGACACACTTGAGCAAAGAGTTTGAGCTTATTAAAGGCTTCATTGTTTCCGTCTCTGGCAGCCATCTTGAGGAACCAATCACTAAGGGGCTGCTCTGTCATGCTCCTGCCTTCTGTGGGGCCGACCTTCAAAATGCCGTCTTGATGACTCTTACAGATGGGCCTGTGTTGCCCTAGTTGACATGCCTGTTGAGAAAAAGGGAGTGAGTGCGAATACGAAAGTGTGAATCATTTCTCAGAGCGTGAAACTGTTTTTGTGGGCATGTCGGTACAGGAAGGATGAGTTTTATAAACTGCCAGGTGCATACCTCATACATAGCACTGAGATCTTTGAAGAAGGTCTTGGCCCCGCGGACTAGAGCCTCATTTTCCGGGCAGATGACAATATATCCCACATCTCTCTGGGAGCCAAAAGGATCCAGGAGAAGCTTCTCCCAGTAGGGCAAGCCGAAAGGAGACAGCACCACAAAGTCATACTCATAACCAACCAAAAAGGTCGGGATGGGCAGGGGCTCAGGAGACTCGTCTGTGCCTGCAGTGAAAAGAATCAAAAGCTCATCATCGTCTTCCACAACAACAAAGTGATCAAACACAACAATATTCCAAAACCAATCTCTAATCACTCAGACATCAGTCTAAGGCACAAATGTTTTCAACGCACCATATGATCCCCTCCCAGCCATCTTGTGGAATTGTTGCCAGGTGAGCGGTCCCTGAACACCCCAGGAGCGAACACTCCTCTTCTTCTGAATAGTGTCCTGCAGCACAGGCTGGAGGGACAATAACACCCGCAGGACGTCCTGAGAGAATAGCTTGCTCATGTCTGCTGCTACAAAAGGAAAAAAGAAGAAGTTTTAACTTTACTTCCTCTGAGGTTCAGAGTGAATAATAATATAATACTACTTGCAGTAGTAAAACGTAGTAATATGTGAATACATACATTTGCATTTTGGCCACTGATGAAGACAGGTGCTTTTCACTAGTGTTTCATCTACTTTGCCTCCCGACATATTGTCCATGAACTGCCTGCCATGCTCCAGCGCCATGTAGCAGTCATTATAACAGTCTCTCTCCTCCACCCTCAGGAATGAGCTGGGGGCTGAGCTCGGCTTGGGATACTCCACACCTGCCATTGGGGCGAATGGGTTGGTGCACTGATCCTGCAGCAGCAGGATTAGCTCATCTGGAGGCTTCTCCTTCAGGCTGCCAGCTTTGTGAGTTGTGGTAGCTCGGAGCTCTTCAAAACACCGCTCTGTGTCCCGACTCGAGTCTGAGCCCCGTCCCACCACGTCCAGTTCATCCTCCAGAAAGAGCCCGGCCGATTGGCCAAAGCGCCGATTGGTGACCGCGCTGAAGCCACAAGTGCAGGGGTACTGGGCCTCGCCGTTGTCCTTCAGGTACACTCCTACATCTGCCCCTCGGATGTTCATGTTGCAGACGCAAACGCAGCAACTGTCGAAGTTGCAGTCCTTGTAGAGGTTCATGACTGACTCAGAGAGGATGAGGGTGACATAGAGGCTGTGAGCCTCGGGGATGGAGGGTACGGTGGCCGGCTCCACGGAGCTGAGGGGTCGGCAGGTGGAGGGCGTGGACGCTGGGGAGTAAAGGTCAGAGTTGTCATACTTGAGCGAGCCCTGGACGCTGGCTGGGCCGCGGGGAGTCCGTGGAGTGCGTGGTGTACGAGGGGTGGGCACAGAGAAGCGTGGCGTGGCTGGAGAGGGCAGGATGCCTGTGCCACTGTTACTGGGAGGAGCACTGCTGGACATGAAGGGTGTGTGGGTCTGAGGGGTGTAGGTCTGGCTGTAGTCGGGCTCCACACTGGGCACGTTGCTGTTACAGAGAGATCAACAGTGATTTCAGATTCTAAAGGTCTCCACATCTTTTCTACTTTTACACTTCTACACTTTAATTTCTTAGTGGATTTTTTTCTTCACATTATGATACTATTTTCCTTGGATGATATAAACCTATTTAGCATTACCACTGGCTCAGAGCTTTACCTGTCTTTGGTGAGGAGATTGACATTTGACCCCGGGGGTATCAGTTCCATTTTGCCCAGAGTCCAGCTGCGCGTGTACACGCAGTCTTCTGGCAGTTTGATAGGCAACAGACACTGGCTGGGTAGTGTCTTCAGAGGGGCGTACATGGAACAGCCAATGAATGACTGACATGTCTCCGGCTTGTACACGAAGGAGAAGTCCTGAAAACAGAGACAGCAGGCACTTAATAATTGAAGGCAAATTAAAACTGTGAGAAACATTTGATGTAACAGAATTTCCCACTTGCCCCCACACTGGGCAGGTGTGTGTGATGTGTCATACCTTTATTTCAGATGGCTTTGGGCTACAGAATCCCTCCTCCACCTCCATCTTGAAGTGACTGTTGATCTGGCTGCCGTCCAACAGCGTGAGGCCCGCCCCTGCTTCCAGGCTATCCTTGCTCCCGGAGTTCATGGGAGAGTACCCCTGCTGCTCCAGGGAGGGTGGGGTCGGAAACATCTGGTGCAGGTCTGCTGAGCCTAGACACATAAGACATTGTTATTTCTCTTGAAACAACCTGTGTATAAATGTTACTATGTTTTGACTAATGATTAACTGAATCTCTGTCTCCTTACTTATGCAGGACAGGGGGTCCAATGTGGCCGGTTTAGTTTCTTTACAGCCAAACTTGTCCTCTGCTCCAGCTCCAGCTCTTTTGGATCCAGGCTGTGCAGACAGGGAAAAAACAAAATGATAAACTCAATAAATCATCCATTTTAGTGTTTCAACAGGCTTTACAGGCCCACATCAGCAGCAGTTTCCAAGTGTAAGACATGCAACTTTTGGGCACACAGATGCACTAACCGTCAGCTCATCTTCATCTGAATTGAAGATTTTATCCAGGTCGCTGTAGGATACAGCCAAGTCATTCTCATGGATAAGGCTGGTGGAGGCTGAAGGTTTGCTGCCTGATGGACCCTGACCGTCTGCAACGCAAAACAAATTGGAGAGGAGGCTTAGACACCAAAGTCCAAATATTTAATTGAATCAAAAGTCAAGACCTAGAGGCCAAACAGACAAAGGGAGGGTATTCTCACCATCTGCTGAAGATCCACTTCCTTCATCCACCTAGGTAGAAAAAAATTATCATTATTTAACTTTACAGTAGTAAAGTATCACAGAACCTGTCACCATTTGTACTTAAAAAAAGCAGCGGTTTTTGAACTTACCCTAAATGCAATACAATTTCAAATGAACCCACAGAATTTTTATACTTTTCTACTGCCTGTAGCACTGTGGGGATTGTTTTTATGAGAGGGCCACTGTTTTGTTTATATCATACACAAAGACACAGCTGCACCACATGTAAATACAACACATGTACTCCACAGTGCGGTAATTGACATGATTTGTTTATGTGCTGTTACAGGTTTATCCTTGTATCCAGTGTCATGAACTTTCTGCCAGTCAACCTTCTGTCAGGGTCAACTAATCCAACTAATGTGGAATTTGGTGTCATCAGAAATGTACTGGAATACTGGCACAGCGACAGCCTTACAAGACAGCTGAAGAAAAATACAGTCTGAAACATATAATTTAACATTAATAAATGTCTGATTAAGAAGCGTTGCTGTCAGAGTAGGACTGAAAACTTCTCTGATTTGCAAATGACTACTTCTCTGGAATATGTGACTGTTTCTATACAAGCACACACATTGAATATCCCAGGTTCACACTGCTTCTCGACCAGGAAAGGAAAGCAGATTTAAGCGAGGATCTTGTGATACACCACACATTCAGCCCTGGTCAGGAACACACCTTGTGTTTCTTGTTGCCCTCTCTCTCAGCTCCAGACTTGTCCTTCTTGTCAGTGAAACTGAACTCCTCATCTCCGTCTTCGAAAGCGTAAGGGTCTGGCTCCTCACTCTGCTCTCCGTCTCCTGTGGCGGAAGCAAGATGGCTGTTTCTCCGGTGGGTGTAAGTCTTGACCAGATCCTGGGACACCTTCAGGGGCCGCGTGGAGCCCGACATCAACCTGTGAGGAAAGACATTTTGCAGAGAAGGTCAGAGGGATGCAGGTGTGCTGATTAAATACACAGCTACATTTGTTTTAATGCGTGCGAGGATGACTAATTAAATGCTTACTCAGTTACAGAAACTATGCCTTCTGTTCCTCCTCCTCCCCCAGAATCATCTCGTATCTTATCCACAGGTAGCTGTGGTGTCAGGAAGTTGGAGGCCTTCTTCCTGGGCAGGTTGAAATACTTCCAGGGGTTGTGGGTGGAGTCTTCATTGGGGTTGACTGCTGAACCTACAAAGACAGTGGGTTCCAAGGTTTCGTTGTAGGCTGGGGGGAAGGGCAGAGGCATAGGCATGTTCTCCAGCTGAGGCTCCTCAGATGAGCCCTTCTGTGGAAGCAGACATGGCTCCACTGACAGCGGGTAGAACGGTTGGTGGATGGGCGTGGACGAGTTCTTCATGCCACCTGGAGTCATGTCACCTTCGACGTGATCGCAGGGATGTGGGCTGAGAGGAGGGGGAGGTGGGGATCCGACGAGGTCTGCAGAGGGGCCGTGTGTGTGTAGCGTAGGAGCTTTGGGGGGCGCTGTGTCCACATGGTGCAGGCTGGGATACGAGCCCTCCTCCTGTGATCTTAGACAAAGCCTCTGGGTCTGTGGCTCCAGGGACTGCTCCTCGCTCACAGAGTTGCGGTGGTGAAAAGGCGTCTGTGGCCTTTTCTGCTGCTTCTCCCCCTTGTCCAGCTTCTCGCCAAGCTTGTGCTTGGGCGCTGGCTGGGCAGGCTGGCCTAATGAAGGCGGGTGTCCTGAGGTGCTGCTGGATCGCTGTTTCTGATTCTTATGTCTACATAAAAAAAAACCAAATCATGCTTACAAGATGCTTTCTTTCAGTTAGAAACAAAAACCACTAGTGAACGCATTCCACTCAACATACCTTGAGCAAGTGCAATGTGGCCTGTGAGTTGACTCCACAAAATCCCAAAGTCCATTTTTCTCAGACTGCTCTTCACAGGTCCCATTTGTCAAGGTAGTAAACTTCCTCCTAATAAAAAAAAAAAAAAAAGGGGCAGAAATTTGATCAGTCAACCATAGAGGCACTTCTTATACTGGCAATCCTAATTTTGAGGAAGAGATGAGACTAAACATACTTGTTCCCTGTACGGTTTATGTTATATTCCTGCCACACAGACTCCACCATCTGGCTGGCCAGCCTGCGGGGGATTTTACCCCCATGAAGAGTGTTGTTAGAGCTGTAGCCATCGGACGCAGAGGACAATTTGAGCCACCTCTGGGCAGGCTGATAATCTGTGTGGCAAGGTAAGAGCGAAAAGTGCAATACTGTTAGAGTGCGCAATCTCACGAAAATAAGGGTTGATAAATGTGAAGGCTTTTAAATCTTGTCAATGCGCAGCTCCAATTCTCACCAGTCTGTGCCTCCTCCGGTGATGTCGGAGGAGTCAGAGTGACGGAGGACATGGCAGGGTCTCTGTGAGCAGCCTGGCCCTGCTGAGCACCACACAGGCTTCCTGAGGTGTTGGCTGAGCCCTGAGGGACCACAGCAGGGAGGTCCGACAGGGGGAGAAGCACCAGGCAGGAAGGGTAAACCATCCTTACTCCCGCTGGAATCAAACACATTTGTTTATTTCAAAAACAGCACATAAATAACACAGAAATAAGTTTTTTTTGCAACGCTGAAACATAAACACAACAAATATTTATTTGTAAAGCCAGTAATGATGGGATTGAATCATTATGATAATGTGCACCTGAATTACATAAAACTATTAACTGACTAGACCACAGACTATTGCTGCAGCAAAAATGTTTAGTATTTTATTCTGTAATTCTCTCCTAATCACTCATTCATTTTCATAATTATTGTCAAAGGGAGGGAAACTAGTCTCTATGTTTTTGGTTTCCTTCTTTATATTAAACTGATGAGGCTGGTGATATCATGTGTGTGTTATTGTCGCAAACCCCTTGAATAAAATCAAATTCAAGTATGTCTTTTATTATTTTACCACACTGTCCCTGACCCAAGAAAAATATGAGATATCACCAAACTTATCCTTAAATATTCAAATATATTACGTTTAATGACAACTTACCAACAAGAACCTCCACGGCTGCCAGGGAGTCGTCCTCCCAGTCCGAATCTTCAATCTTGTCTTCCTGGACCTCTTTGGGAGTGGGGCTGATGGGATAAAACTGCCTCCACTCTTCAATAAGCTTCTGAGTAGGGTGGTCTGACATCTTAAAAGCCTGGCCAGTGAGGGTCCCATTTAAGCCGTATGGGCTCAGGATGACTGGAGGGCAGAGAGGAGTCAGAGTAATTATGAGTGCCTCTAATAAACCTAACAGAAAATGTATTAAGACATGGACCAGTTCCATATAAAACATCACTACTGTGCAAGACTGCTGTGATCCTACCTTGCAAGGGGCTGGAGCTCTGCTGGGCGAGGCTGAGATGCTCCTCGCTCAGCCGCTGAAGAGGCTGATGTTGAGCAATCTCCACACTCGTGCAGACGTTGCTGTCGCCGTGTACGAAGAAGGTGAACGCACAAGACAGGTGTTCGCTGCAGGAGGGGTTGTAAGGTTTAGAGGGATTAGTCCATAAGCATAAACACATCATGAAAACACTTGAGACGAGCTTCACTTTGCAGTCAGCACCCAAAAGCTAATGTAACCCCCTGCAGGCTGTTGAGGTTATCAGTGTACTGTCTGTCACTCATTGTTAAGCAATGACTCGAGAGGGTAAGAGAGGCCTGAAAAGGGTGGAGATGTTGTCACAAATACAATTCTTCACATAATTGGCTAGGCACTTTGATCCACTTCATGCTTTCAGGTGACAACTGTTGCTTCCACAGACATGTGACATGACAGCCTGCTAATACAACTAATCCGATGGTGCACAGTCAAAAATATAAGCCAAAAATAAGCATGGGGGATTATTATAGCCCTGAAATGTTACAACAATATCCCTCTTTATACTCTAACTACTTCTGGAAGACCAGGCTGCTAAATGCACTAAAATAGTGCTTGTTGACATGGTTGCTGTAAAACCACAGTGCACACTCAGCATTTTCCAAAGACTGCCCTGTTTACCAGCCAGAGAGGGCAGGCGACAGCGAGACTGCCAGACTCTTCTGTTAGAGGTGCCGCCTCAACACACACTTGTAGACAGTCTTTATGTAAAAACAGACGCTAATCACCAGTGAGCGAGGAATCTACTCCTCTTCTATGCAACCGCTCTTTTATATAGTTGCTTAAACCCTCTGGAACCATTGCCAAAGTTGCCAGAGGGAACTGAGCCAAAGGGCTGTGCATCAAACCCAAGTCAGCTTGGACCAACACAGCCAAAAAGGCGTGACTCAAATTAGTTTGTCAGGGAACTCCAGGATTCCCCAGCCCCTTCATTCAAGAGCAACTGGGGGGCGCTAAATCTATGTCAGCAGACTTATATACAAGAGGTAAGGAAATAGAGTGGTGCAAAACCCCACAGATATTTATGTGCCGCTGCTGGTTCACCTCAAGCTTGCAATTCTACAATAATAACAACAACACAGACCAATTTTACTTTGCAGCCGGGAGAAGTGGAGGTGTAGACATTAAACATTACCCTGAAAGTGTTGCTCTATTACCTTGGAAAAGACTCAACTGAAATTGTGCAACATGCTGAATGATTATTATTCATGCATTTCACACATGAAACCAGGTGAAAAATGTGTCAGGCTGATAATGTAATTAGAAACTTGTAATAATCCTGTTGTATTCTATCACATTATTATATCTGATTTAATTGCTGAAATCAACATTTTCTCTGAGAACTGCAGGATCGTGGTGACTCAAAGCAACATGGATCTAGCTGTAAATGCGTTTTTAATCATTATTTAAAACTGACCTCAGTGTAGCTCCCGTGTAGGAGTTAGAGCAGCAGATGCTGAATCGCAGTCAACAGTCTAGTGTCATGTTCACACTGCTCAAGGAAAGCCGTGTGCGTATTTGTTCATACTATTTTTCTTATGAAGATGATGATGTCTCATTCCCAGAGATGGCTATCAGCGTTTAACAACAAAGTTGAAACAATCCAGCTCCAAGCACCATTCTTCCACTGATCAAAGGGCGTCGCAGGCCAGGAACTGTTATGATAACTTTAAAGCACAACTTACATAACAATGAGCACATCTGCCCGATGAGGGTTTCCCCACTGCAGTGTAGCATACACAATCATCTGTCCTTAATATGTCTTCATCAAGGTCTGTTTGATGGGTCAGCATAAAATGCTCCATGCATGCTTCAAACACAGCTCGCAGCCAATGTCCCAATAACTCCAGCTGCAACAGCCAAACCCAGACACGCAGAAACTCTTGACCAATACTCCACTATCAAATATTGACTTGCATTCAGCCCTTCACCACAACAGGTACAATACATGACATCTTGTTCTACTGCCATATTCATCTTCTGCAATTGTGCTGCTTCTTTTGTGTGAAAAAGAAGGTGCCTTAAAGTCAGTATGTTGGAAGGGACCCTCTCTGTTGCTACTTAAATTGTTAACATTGCTCTCACTTATGTAACTGATCAATAAATAGATTCTGAATAGATTTGCTGATTTCTGAGTCCCTCAAAATAATGTCAGCAACCCAGCATGTTCACATTCAAACCTTTCATGCTACACAGGCAGCATATTCTTTTCCTTCTTTTACAAGAAATCAGCAGAAAGTGTTCAGATTCACTAACAGCAGCTTCACAAATGTAGAATCATTCAAGATTAAAATGAGAGAATTCTCTTATAAAAGGAAAATCTGAGCAACAGATGGCCGAGTATGGCATGACTACATTGTTGCATCCACACAACAGGTAGAGGCACAGGTAAATCTCTCCGAACAGAACGCAGCCCAGCTATAACTTGTGACCTGATCGTTAGTTGAGTGTCAGCTTTAATTTAAGAATTTAGGGCCGGTCGTATAACTTTGCTTTCTCCTATTAGGAAGCGGCGACATACCTTTTATTAATGGTCTTCTCCTCCTTCTGGTACGGCTTAACAAACCACTTGCCAATGCGAACAAAGCCACGGTTCATGAGACAACGCTCCAACAGGTTGTGGATGGCTTTGAACAGCAGTGTTCGACACTCGTAGGACAGGCCACTCTCCCACTCACCATCCTCCTCACCTGAAACAAAGCGGAGACATTAAACCATTTACTTTTACCAAGCAAACCTCCTCTTCCCAGTAAAGAAATCTGCCTTGTGTCTACTATAAACTGTGGTGTGCTAGACACATACAAATAGACTTTGTTTGTTTGTAAACAACTCACAACAGTAATGACCCATTTAAACAGATGGGAAAACATTTGATTTCAACATTCATCTTATTGGTTATTATGGAATAGAATTATCGAAGATAAAATAATTTTGCTCTTTAGGTGGCAACATTTTTGATACATATTCATTCATACAAAAGATAAACACTATTATGAAAAGTTCTTATTCTTATTTGTATTACAGGTAAAGCTGTTCAACACTGTTTTCTCAACAGCCAAACTTCATAATGATTAAATGTAAGTTTCAAAACTCCAAATTAAATCTTATAGCTCTCTCTATTGGGTAACTGAGATTTGGGAAAATGTTGCTCTCTCTGTCTGTGTAATGACCAACTGTATTGTCTTAGAGTAACACTTGACCCTCCTTGACAGGAGACAGAATACCTGGTCAGTGTGGCAGCCCCCGAGGCAAATCTCTTTCCCACAGACATGAATATTAACAAGTTGGAACGAAACCTTCATCCAAAAATCAAGACCGTGTCAGGTGACTCTGGTGCACAATAGCTCGTTTTAGTGCTACCTAACACGCCTCCATGGCTGAGTGCCCATAGATTCCACATGGCTTTGAAGACTTTAAAAAGACCTGCTAGCCAAAATCAGTCTGGCTATCGTAACTTGTTATCATCAGACTTTGTATCATTAAAACTGCATTACAATTCTTTGCTGCAGCTTAGAATGGCTGGCATCGTCCTCAGACACCAAACATGTTTGAACATGAACACAGTTTCCACAAATGGACCAATTTTACCAGCAATTCTCTGTCAGCACAGCAGCTCTTGACAGTATCTGTTCATAACATCAACCATTACACTCCTGAATTTGTTTTTTTAAACATCTGGAATAGGTGTGCCAATTCCAAAGCACTTATTTGAGAATACATTTATTTATAATTTAGGGTAGTTGTACAAATATTGTTGCTAATCACCCTGGTGAGTGAAATATATCATTAGTGTAAATCAGTGCCGATATTGTGAGAATCACAAATCCTCATTTTGAGTGTGCAGAAATCATGGAGATGTTGCAACCACCTACTTGAGAGTTCATTATGAATAAGCTCGGCAAAACTGGGGTCATCCCCCCACCAGAAAAGCCAGAGCTCTCTGCGACCTGGGGTGTGGTGCCTTCTCCACACACTCAGCACATCTGCCGCCAGGCATCGGCTGAAACTACACAAGATAGGGTCCTCCTCAGTCACAGGGAAAAGGATGGGCGAAGAGGTGGGTCCTTGCCACACAAAACGCCTCCATTTTATTCCAGTCAAATCAGCCTAAGGAGAGGGAGAAAAACAAGGTGAGAATGAACACACATCACAAAGGCAATCATCTGTTGTTGTGTGACTGTATAACTCAGTGAATGTACTTCTTTCCTTACACACACACACACAGAGAAACAGAAGTGATGAAGACTGCCTATCCTGTCATGTATATAATCACTTCCAATGGAAAAAGTTGAAAACAGAGGCTTCCTGACATCCTGGAACGTTTTGTGATACGTGATCTTGTAAGTGTGACACCACAATCATACCTGAAAACATGACTGACATGCAGTAATTTACTCAGCGGCTATTAACAACTAATGACTAAACACTGCAAGTCAGTCTAAAATCAGACTAGTTGGTCTAACTTAAAGCAGCAACTGTGGGTCTTAAGTTTCAATATGTGCATTATTTAATATTGCAGTGTCACTTAAGCACTTAAGCAAAGATAAGATGTGTTTAACAGGTTTTTAAATCATTCGCCTGCTGGCCTGACCTGTAACCATCTTGTAATTAACGTCAATGTTAGTTGAATATTTTTGCAACCAATGCTCTGTAAACACTCGATCAGGACAAATTCATGTGCAACTCTTCAACGTAGCTACTCTGCAGTATGTGCCGTCTCTGTTATGAAAGTTAGCTAGATCACGATCATGCAAGTTGCAGGCCCGATGCCTTCACGCCAATCTGCAACTGACGTTACAAAGCTTGTTGCCTGATTAGCCAAAATGGCTTTCTGGCCTCTCAGTGAGAGAGCTAACGCTAGCTAGCGCAGAGAGCAGAGAGTCTCACCAAGCAGAAGAGGTTGGAGTGGCAGTCCTCCAAACTGGCCCCGTTTGGTACAAAGCACGAACTCATCCTTTCACTGCGTGGTTGTAACGTTGAAGTCCATTGTCTCAATCACCATCGGAGGGCAATAACTGATTTAGTTAACTCGCTGGCGAAGCGATGTTCAGTTGTAGTTATCCCGTTAAAGCGCTGACCAACTTGCTAGCTACACCGAGCTACCGCTAGTCAAACAGACAACTTCCAACCGGCGCTAGCCACCACTAGCCTGGCGGCTAAGCTAACGTTAGACAGGCAGCCTGATAGCGTCAACTGTAAGCTTCTAGCCACTGGATTCATCAATCCTATTTCAAATGTATTGTCTGAACTGGTTAGCCGCAAGCTTGCTGCTACATTACCTTAACATCAAACAGTCAACGCTTTCATGACCCGGAGAGACTAACGCTAAATCAAACAACGGAAAAGTTAGATGCGCAATAAAAATGCGAGCTTGAAAACTAAAAACTTCACCCCAAAAGCTTAGTCCCTGGTGTGCTAATGCTAATGCCAGCTAGCTGATCTGAAACAATTTCAAAGCAAAGGAACTCTCCCCTCCCCCTGATCTCTCCTAGCCTGCTAGCACACAAGCTAACATACCAGAGCTCCAACGCTAGCTTGTTAGCTACATAAAACAATTAGCTACACCGCCCTCCTTTTCGCTAAAACCACCACCGTGTCCCGTCATAGTACAACTACTCTTAAAACGGACGAAATGCCAAGTAAACGAGGCTACTCATCGGCTACTCTCCTCTGCCTGATCCATGGGTCCTGCAGATATCCATTATTTCAGTTCATGGATTGAATTCTTTAATGGCGGCCAGGAGGACAACTCTGCCTCTCACCTCCTATTGGCCAATTTGTGGTAATGGGGCGTCATCCGGCTTCAAGTAGCTCCATGACTTCACAGTTTACAAGATGAAAGCCCGGTGCATCTGTCATATACAGTCAGTGGTCACTCCTCAGTGATGTCTGTTACTAAACATGTTTCACTGTGCAACATCTGCTGCATGTGACCGCTCCAAGAAAGTGAGAAACACTGAGGATTTATTTGCGCAAAACACATCTTATCGCACAGAGAATCGATTATTAGAGATATGAATATCAATAAGACAGCACTTCTTTTGTCTGACAGAGCCTTTTTGCTTTGTGCATGGGATAATACTGCAGATATGAAGTTATCTAGGTCAAGTTGTGCAGACAAAGATGGGTACGTCACTGTTCCCAGTGGTATTTATTAGGCTAATGTGAATCTCAGCTGCAATGTGCATGACCAACTTTTGTCCTCCACTAATTTACAGTGCTAAAATTAGCTTTTGGGAGTTGATCACTTTTGCAGTAAATCAAATAACTGCAATTTTGGAGAGGTTTATAACATGCATGTATATATTTATGTCAACCTAATGCAATTCAGACGCACTTCAACGCCATCCTGTCATATCCATACCAAGCCACAGGGCGGAGACTCCACACAAGCCATCCTCCTCCACGTCCCTCCCCAAAAGGCGGGGCGTCGGATGCATCGAGAAAATGTCAACAACATGCCGGAGTCCTTCAGAGAAACAGAAACTGAGGCGGCGGGGAGGGACAGACAACAAAGGGAGCACGGAAACCAGCCGTCTGATAACGTCGTGTCTGTAATATCACAGTTCGCTGATGATAATTTAACACTTGTGCGGGTAGGAGCCTCCCCTGGGGGCAAGCAATGGGCTGCAATTGACTGGTGGTGCATGAGCATGAATGTGCAATATGGTCGCTTTATGGACACACTGTACCTGAGCCACCTGCATCTGCATTCAATCTTTCAGTTGTCTGGTAGCCTATTTCCTGGTGAAAGTGGGTAAATCATAAATCTGGATCCCTTAAGAAGCATCCAGGACTCATAATTCACCACACTGAGCAGATATCCTGTCAGGCATCACCAGTTGACCCCCTCTTTTTGACACCCTCTTTAAGTCTTCCTCATTGTCAGTCTCCAGAACATGTTCAGCCAAGTCGATGATTTCACTGTCACCCTGTCAGCTCTATAACCTTCACTGCTCTCTTGTCTCACTCAGAACATAAGCACTGGGCTGGCGATTGCTGGTGTTCTCGTAATAGCAAGGAGTATCAAACTGGTAAGACAGAAAGGCAAATTACAGTCTCAACTAAATCTAACAAGTGCATATTTTGGATTTGATGCATTTGCTGTTGCCCATTCCATGAATTAGATAATGGCTTCCCTACTGTATTTCAGGCCACATTTAGACTCTAATACTCCCCAGTGAAGTGGAAACTGTACAGATTTTTGCAAACTTAACAGCTTGAGTAAGACCAAAAGACTCCTTCTACTGACCCAGTTCCTTCCAAATCTGTTTTATAATATCACACTTGTAGATATTTTACCCACATGAGTCATTAAACGCTGACGCTCAAGTTGTCTCATTCTCCTTAGATCACCAAATTTCAAACTGCGTCTGAGATCCCCGCTCGCTTCATTGAGAAGAACGTCAGCCTTCGTGGGAAAGTTTGCTCGATCACAGAGAAAGGACTTGAAGTGGAGCATATCCCGATTTATCTGCCAGTCCTCTCGCCATTACTTTTAAAGCACAAAGGTAAAGTGGCGTATCCTTTTTGTGAAATCATGAAGGCTAGTTGACACACATATACACCTTAAAACCAGTGATTTATGGGGCACTGCCCTTCAGAGAACAGTTCATTAGAAATCGGAAAAATGAAAATGTATGTGTCTAATCCCACCTCCTGCCTCTCTCACCAGTTTAGCAGCATATCAATTTACCACAGGGGTAACGTCTTATCTTGTTACACCAAAAATGTTGGTGTGTTCATTGTGACATATTAACTTAAAGTCCGACTCAGGTGCATTTTATCATCCTGTCATGAGCAAGAGTGACAGGTAAGCTTGTTAGCTGCTATAGTGCTCGCTGAGCAATATAATTAGGAGGCTTATGCTTTATACAGAGTGCTCTATCAGCAGCTTCGGTGGAAAGGACTCACATGAACAGACCAGGGTGTCATCTAGCAATTTCAAATATTGACTTTGTCCCACTTGACCTTGCACTTTTCAAAGATGGTAAGTCCCATCGTCACAAACTGTCATGAACCAAAAGCTGGCAATGAAGTTCTGGTCAGATGTGTAATCTTCTTTGCTACACCTACAATATTCTCTGATTTAAAGCAGGATTTTACCAATTTTTAGACTATTTTAGTCAGTTTAACCCCTCATACAGCTGCATGTTTAATTTTCATTTAATCAGGAAATCTATTGAGAGATACATCATCTCTTTTGCAAGAGAGACCTGGCCAAAATAAGTGTCACATAGTTGCATAAGAGACACATCATTAATTTCCAATAAACACAACAAGACAGAATCTGAGAGGCATGAGGGATACAGCTTGACTATTTAAGCATTTCCTCATGAAACATTTTTTGAATATGATGTTTGAATGCCTGATGCTACGGCAGCAATTCCAGATGTGTGAAGTTAAAAAATTAGAAGAAGAAGAAGAAAAAAAGCTTTTTTGTTAAATGAGAAAGTTAATATTTCTAAATGAAAGGTAACAAAAAATATACAGTATTTTTTTATGTTGCTACTGAAACTCAAGTATGACATCGGCACTAATATGAAAATAACAAACATTACCCTGCCCTTATCATAATAACTGTTATTATTGTACCGCCATATAAATGGAGATGAAACTCCAAAGGTCAGCTCTGCTTTCCTGTAACACTTATGGTAAATGGCCCTTTTGTGTCCTCTTCAGATGTGTCCACGTCTCCATTGCTGGTGCAGCTTGCAGGAGTGGAGCTGACACCAGAGGGGAGGGTATGGCTGCAGAAGAACCTGGCTCCTGCCCAAACAGTGTGGCTAAAGCTGATCAGCCGTGACAACGACATACTACACTGTTTGGTGTCTCAAAGCAGGGTGAGGCATCCAATGGCTAAGACAGAGGAGGGAAATTATAACTCACTCAGTCAGTGTCTGAAGAAATGTCATAATTGAATTCTTAATGTAAGACTGATATGAGTTTGTCTTCTAAAAAGTTATTTCCTTGTCTTTCCTCTCCTGTCCAGCAGGGGTTGATGTTGAGCTACAGTATGAATGAAGAGGCCCTCATGCTCGGTCTGGCTCGCACTGCGCCCATCACGGTCCTGCCTGACTCTCGCTTCTACTGGCGTCTCCACAAACGGCTGCACAGGGCAGAGGTCAAAGCTGAGAGGAAGGGGAGGGGTCTATGGAAGGAGGACAGCCTATGGGAAAGAGCCTCCAAGGCTGTCAGGGATAGTGCTTTATACAGACTGATGAGGAAGATCTTTAAAAGTACTTGACTGAAGTTTGCTGTCTTTTAGTTCTGAAGTTATCAAAAAGTGACATCAGTCTTCATAAATTATGGAAGTATATTTATTTAACTGAATGGAGTTCCTGTCCTGTACACATCTCTAGTGTAAAACAAGTTAGAAAGCTTTTTGTGATTTGAAAAAAAAACTGTCCCATCCTTCATTCAGCTGACCTATGGGACAGATTCACTTCTTAGGAAATGAAACCACTTCACTTTACTTTACATTCCTCATTACACCTGTATCAACAAGTTTACAGTTTTGACTGTGTGTCTTTCAAAGTTTTATAAAAATGGTTATTTCAACCCTGTCTCAAATCCTGATAATAATCCCTCATCTTTCAATTACCCCATTAACGCACAGCTAAGCACAGCCTCCCCTGTGTGTGTGTGTGTGTGTGTGTGTGTGTGTGTGTGTGTGTGTGTGTGTGTGTGAGACATCCTACTAAACACAAGATGGGGGCGGGGTATGTTAATGGAGTTCAAAATGGAGAGGGAGGTCCACTTGTCCACTCTCTGAAATCACTGTTGCTATAGAAACACCAAAGCGAACCAAAGGGCTAAACTGTATATTGGCCTCCCCAAACCCCATGGGAGCCGTGTGTGTGTGTGTGTGTGTGTGTGGTGGGGTCTTTGAGTGCCTATAAAGAGGACCCTTTTAGGTGTAATGTGACCATGACATTAGAGTATTTAAGCACTGAAACGAAAGACAAAGGTGACTAAACCTGTAACTTGCCTTTGATTTCATAGCACAATATGTAGAAATAAATGAACACCACACAACAGTGGAACAAATAATGATTTTATCTGTTGATTGTGTTCCAATGAGCGTACATCAACACCTCCCAAAGAATAAGCCCCAAAGCAAATTTCCAGTGTGTCCAGAATTAAGCTCATGTGATTGTGTCATTTGTTTGCCGTCCAAGTTCACAGCCAAAATTACACCTTGTATGCTTCCGTGTACTGTGGTGTTTCTTCATGCTTCATGTAAGCAAGGCAAAGGAGGAGGCCCTGCAAATGACGCCAGACCGTGATGTGTGTCCTGTGGGGTGCAGGGTGAGGGGGTCTCGGTTCAGGGAGAGCTAGTACTGAATCAGTCAGTCCAATGGGCACAAGGAGATTAGTGCAGAGGGGAGGAGGGTCACAGGGGTAGAAGGGGATTTTGGGTCTGAGCACAAAAGCAAGAGAGGAGGAGTCACAGAGGAAGGGAAAGGGAGTGAAGGGTGGGGCTGGGGTGGGGGGTGGGGGGGATTGATGAATCAGCCTGTCTCCCTTTTGTTGTGCAAATGTTACTAGCGACTGTTACGGCCGAAACGGCTCGTGATTGGTGGGCTGGTTTAATTTGTAAGGTGCATTTCAGGCTGATGGCTGTTGCAGCCAGACTTTGAACTGTCACTGAGGGAGGAGTGGGAGGGAAACCACGGCTGAGACAGACAACAGGGGGAAGACAGACTAAAGTTTCACAGAGAAATTGTGTTGGTCAAAAAGTAGGTTTAAATATTTAGCTGGCTGTATAATTTCTGGTGTCACTGCATCTTACTGATGACTATTTAGTGTTTGCAGGTAGGAATTTGACATCAACAATCAGATTTTGACTGGAAACATATTGGCATCAGTATAGGGCATGGCCACTTGCTATATAAGTTACATTACTCACCAATTGTCCAGATTTAATTTTGAAGTAGCTATTTAATGATTCAAATGAGCAGGAAGATCATTTAAACAATTTGATATTTGTTGGAACATCAAGTGAAGATTTAGGACCGCTGAATTCTTTGTTGTCTTTTAAATATTACTAGGCAAAATTATGACTTTAATGATAAAAATTTAATAATTACAATGTCAAATATAGTATAATTAACATTTCATCCAATTAAAATAAAGAAAAATAAGGTGTAGTCACACTGGCAAAAAGGGTAGTATGAATTTCAGTGTAAGTCAGTCGTCTTCAGTTCTTATGTATTTTAATTAGTCTGGGTTCTCTGACTGAGAACCATCTCCTCTGGTCTCTTACGGAAAAGTAGTCCACTCCGAAATCCACTCCAGGCTTTCTCAAATTCACTGGTCCCACACTAGTAGTAGTCATTTGAAAAGGCACCGTGCTTGATGTGGTGGTGGGTACTTGCCCACACCAGTGAAGTTGCTTGGACCTTTACTCTCTTTATTACTATTACTATTACTGGTTTATATTATTGCCAATTTGTGCCTCATGGCATGGAAGTTTGGAGCGTGGAAGGACAACTGTGGTGGTGAAAGTGGGAAGATTTTGTGAGGGAGCTGACAACGTGGTTTCAGAATCTGAAACTGAAGACTCAGAAGTAAGTAAGCTTATGATGCCTCATGAGATGCATGAATAGTTGACTGTAGTTAGCCAATATTTTTTGAAAAAACATGCATCATAACTAATACACATTTTAATTACTCAGATTGTTTCCTAGAGTGTATTTGTGCACTTTTCTGCCTGTGGCAATCTGCACACAGTTAGCTGTCACTTTAAATTTACTGTTGGTAAGATGCTGTATACAGTATCCAAGCAGATGTGCACCTGTTAAACTCGTGTGCCTGGACACACAGGCTCTGGAAAATAAATACACAACACATGTCAGTCCTTATCTTCATTGTGCCACTCCAGGTAAGCCACAGGCAATTATTTTTTATTCTTGGATCATTCTGACAACCACAAATTGCCTGAGCTGATGTGATGACTTACATATTTTTGTATTGTACTATTGGCTTGTTGGTTACCAGAATCTGTGTGACTAAAAAAATCACTTTTCTGCTGCATGCATTTCACTCCTTGCCATTGTGCTTTAGCAACAGAGATTTGCAGCAGGGCAGCATAACAAAGGCCTTTATTACACTCAGCCGGTAGCCATCCCAGAGAGAAAGAGATGGGGCACTCCCCCATCCGAGAGTAGAGTCCTTGGGGATTTTTGATTTGATTTGAGTGGGCTGTGTGTAGTTGGCCCGGGTGTGAAAGACAAAGAGATTTAAAGAGACAGAGAGCCGGTGTGACACTCACTGAGAGGCACCCCAAAAACACCAAAGTAACTCTCCATGTTTGCTCCTGAATGATAAACCTTACAGAGTGTTGTCAACATCTAATACAAGGAGCGTCTTTGTCAGGCAGGGTTGGTAAAGCTTAAATGTAAACTGATACAGGTATATGGACCTCCAGTCAGAATTCAGTCACTTTTGATGTGTAGTTTGACCCTGTTAACTGAGTTTTTCTTTAAAAGAGGCAGCTGTTTGTTTCACCCTCTGTCACAATAAACACTCCCTGGTAAGCAGCTATAACACTGGGTAGCTATTCCATCACACACCCACATGTACTGTAGAGTCTCTCTCTCTCTCTCTCTCTCTCTCTGTGTGTGTGTGTGTGTGTGTATGAAGGAATGCATCAGCCGTAAAGTGACTCCCTTGTTATTATGTGACTTGAAGTATTGTGAACAGTGTATCAGCTTGCTGGTGTGGGTCTGTAGGAGTGGAAACATGACTCTTTGTGGGTGCTGTGATCCCTCATGAATAATAGAAGTTTCTTGGTGGAAAGGAAGACAGGGGGACAGAGGCTGAACAGTTTGGGATTGAATGAATCGAACTGTGAATGTATATATGTATACTGGGTGTGTAGGTAAAAGACAGAAATATAACAGCAGAGAGGGACTTGCTGACACAGCATTCAGTGAATTATATCATAAAATGAACGAGCTGTCACTTTGTTACTGTATGTCAGAGGCCAATCATGCACTTGCTCATATCCTTTTACACTGAAATGGGAAACTGTTTCTGAATTGGTCTGTTGGTGCACTGTTCATCACTCGTTCCTCCATACAACTTCTCTCACTCCCGCAGAAAATCAACAGGTCTCTCTTGTCAACGAGGACATTAAGCAGAACATACAGACAATCTGATTCCAAAAAAAAACTCAGAGTAAAAGTAAAGGATAGGGGCAAGAGGGAGAGGTACGAGTGTCTTTGCTTGAAATAGATCTGACGGTTTGACGTATGGCTTTACCCACCCCTCAGTTCCACAGCGAAGCCAAGACGACTCCACCACACATGTTCTACTACTCACACATGAAAGTTAAAATAAGTTTGAGCTCTTCAAGTTTTCAAAATATATGCCATCCGCTTGATATTCTGGCTCTGGAGACAGGAAAATGGACAAAAGTGCAACCATTGCTTGTACACAGCATGTAATACTGAAGTCCAAAATATGATAATTTTAGGATGTACTAGAAAATGTTTTGACACTTTAAACAGTGTTTCCCTTTAAACATCATGATATTGACAGGATACCCAGCAGTTTTACAGACCAGATTCCTCTGTTTGCACTGTTTTTGTTTTTACGACTCCTTAACATTACAGTTGACATGCTCAGATAGCCTCACTGCCAGTCCTGCCCCTCTGTAACCCAACACTGACCCCTCAGTAACCCTGCTGCTTCAAGGTTCGCTCTGTCTCCTTATCAGGTCAAAAGCTCCCTGAAGCAGCACCGGTTGGACAATTCAAAGTTACAACTGTGAGCGTTTGCAGCTTTCCTTAGTCATGTGTAATAATTTATCTACTAAGTAAAAATCTGTGGGTTTTCAACTGTTGGACAGACAAAACAAGAAATTTGGATGTCACTTTGGTGGGAAATTGAGCTCTGAAGTTTTCACTACTTTAACATATTTCGCAGCCCAAACAATCAATCAATTAATCAAAAAAAAACAACAACTGGAAAATGAACCGGTCAAATCCTTAGTTGTATCCCTGATGTATGATGATATTCCACGTAGGTGAGCTTCAACATCAAGCTAAGACATGACCTTTGAAGTATAAAGAATAGGATCTTCACAACAGTATGGAAACAATAAATAAACAATAAATAGATCATTCAGTTTCATTAATTGTTAGATCACTACAAACTGTAGTGACGCACCAAACACTACATTTTACATGCCGTCTGTGAGTCTTTGATGTGAAAGGGGTCTGACATCCTGTAACTCTTAATGTGCAAACATACACACACCCAGAACACAAATACATGAAACAGAAACTTTATGGAAATCATTTCCAAGTTTGCACCTATATATTTGAAAATGACAATATTCTTACATGTAATGAAGTGCAAGTAATGACCATGAATTTAAATGGATCTTAGTTTCTATCTTGCCTATATAGCCCATACCTTTATATATCTATGAGTCAAGGAGCATTTAGTGTGTAGTTTGAAACCATCTGTCTAGCCAACAGCATACCAAGACTGTTTACTCTCTGCTCTGATAACTGCTTAACAAGCAATTTCAAGCTACTCATTGACTCTGTAGAACAATGAGATGGTTTACAGACTGTGTGCCATTTGGATCCCAAGCCGTCCCGATAGATTTGTAGTTAAGGGGGTTATTAGAGAGTAACATAACTGTGTTATGTATGAACATAACTGTGTTATGTATGAGCCTGTGCTTTTCCTTGTCCTTTCTGAGACAGTTTTATCAAGTGTGTTTACAGGTTTAAGGAAAGTAAGTGGCTCTTGTCATGCAGTGTGATGCCATGGAAATAAAACCCACACACGTATGAAGTTAGACAGATATACACACAAAGACAAAGACATGAAATGTCAAAATGTCAGAAAAGTATCTAGTCATAGTAACTACTGTGATTACGTTGAAACCAGTGAGACACAGAAACAGATAAATAGATTGTTATTATTCTAAACATGGCTGATGATCACTCAGCATTTATGACAGCTGGTCACATCAAATAAAATAGAGCAGTCATTGTATATCTAATTATTCATGTCCAAGTAAAGTGCTCTTTGGCATGTGTCAGTATGGAATAACAGATGCTACACTCTTTGTGTCTACATGTCATGAGAAGGCCTTTGTTAGATGCACTCATATATGAGAGGTGATTCGTGCAACTGAGTGTCGCATGCAAACTGTGCAGCCCCTTCAAGGGTAATTCCAGCTTATTGTGACTTGGGTCTTATGTTCATAGTTTTGGTCATTGTTTCTGCCAGTAATGATGCCAGCTTTAACATTTTGTCTGGGATATCTGGTTAGTCAGACTATTACACTACGAGGCATCTAACAATGTACATGATGCTTCTCTTTTTTTCAAGACACATTTAAAGGACATTTAGGAAATTTAGATTGATGTTTACTGTGGTAATTACTGACACATAAATATTTTAAACCAAAAAAGATGCACTGTACTGTCATTATCTCACCATACATGCAAGTACTCCAGATAGCCCACAGTCAAAAACCAAAATGAATTGATAGGCATCTGAACCCCATTGGTCTCTACCATTTACACAATTATCTTAAACCTTTAAATAATAAAAAACAACACAAAACCTTTAACTATAGCAAAACATGACTTATCTTTAGCTGAAGAAAATCCTTTAAACTCCAAACTCCAAAACCTGAGACAAGAAATAGAAACAGTTATTTTATCAGACAGATAGTAAACAAGATGGGTAACATTAGCATATTGTCTAAAGCACTGTTTGCTGGTTAAACCAAAAGTGAGAGCACTCAAAACATTAGTAATAATCCCTCATTGTACAAGGACATTGTGCAATGATCAGAGTTTATCTAAGAGGTTAAAATATGACTACATATGAAAGTGTTCAATTCAATTAGTTCACACTGAAAATGATACTTTCTTGTTGGCTTAAATCTGCATGTTTGGACTTTAAATACAGGCATAATATCACCCTCATATTCAGTGGGTGCAACATATCACTGGAAATTCAGTTAGATAAGAACAGGAATCTTCTGCATGGACATCAATGAGCAGCGTAGAACTAATGCATTGATATCCTGTCAGATGAAATATGTGTTGCACGTGCAGGATAGACAGAAAAAGTGAAAGTACTAAAATGCTGCATTCATATATTTCATATTATATTACTTCAGTTTGATATACTACAATAAAAACCCTTAACTTGGGGCCATCCCCGACCTACTTCTTGTCAGGGCCGGCAATAAAGTGGCTTATCAGACAGTTTGTCAGTGAAACATTTATTAGGCCTATGTGCCAGCAACAGCCGTGGCTCTTTTTGGGTTGTCCATCCATCAGTAATGTTGGTGCTTAAAATTCAAAGGTCAAGGTCACCAAACTCATTTTTGGACACTCAAGAATTCAGAGGCTTATTATGATAAAATAAACTTAATACCTTTTGTTAAATGATGTGGACAGACATGGATGTAAACAATACTAATAATTAATAAATATTAAATAATAATTAATTTAACAATTTTATTTCATTTAGATAATTTCATATATATATATAATTTATTTGATTGAATCTAATTTCATGTAATTGCTTTAACTCACTTTTATTTACTTTATTTCATTAATTTTTTTAATTAAATTTTTTAATTTAACTCAATTTTTTCTTCTAACTCAATTTTCGGCTTAAAATTTAGCTCATATTTCAACTTAATATATTTGATTGATTTAATATATTTGAATATATGTAGATCATATTAATTTAATTGATTAAATATAATTTGAATAAATAAAATTACATTTATTAAATCTAATTCAATTCATTAATAAAATTCAAGTCAATATATTTTATTGTTTTAATATAATTTTTTTTATTAATTTGGCTCAATGTAATTCATTTTATTTAATTAATTTCAATTCAATTTCATAGATAGATAGATAGCAGCTCACTATGCAGTTTAGATGAATAGTCTGAGGTGTCAAACAGTCTGATGGCAGTGATTTCCTGAACTGCTCAGTCCTGCAGCGCAGCGAGATGAGATGTTGGCTGCTGCTGTGGTTAATGCAAATTTATTTAATTTAATTAATTTCACTAAATTAAATTTAACTGAGTAAAATGCATTACATTCTTACTTGTTTTATTATTAAATATTATTAAATTAATTTAACACAATCTATTTTCATTGAGTAAATCTAATCTGATTTAATTACATATACTGTATTTAACTCAATTCATTTTATTTGATCAAATTTGATTTAATTAATTTTATTCAATATAATTAAATTGAGTAAATGTAATATATATATATATATATATATATATATATATATATATATATATTTAATTTATATGAATTTAATGAATTAAACTTATTTCAAGCAATTAATTTATCTCAATTTTATTTAATTAAGAAAGTGAACATTTTCCAAAATGTTGAATTACTGTACTGTTACTTTGTGTCATTGTCATAAAAATACAAAAATGTAAATTCAGATACACCGACATCATAGTCGCTGCCTGATAATACATTATTTTTCCTCCTCTCTCTGCACAGCATTTATAAAGTTTGCTGACTTGCACATTTGGTGACTTCTTGCCATGTGACTTCAGTGTTTATGGTAGATTCATGTAATTTAGTTGTATCACAACATGACATGTCAACGCTGCTCAAACAATGTCCCCAGTCATCTTTCTCTGCTCGGCTCTTATCTCTAATTTGGACTCTGTTATGAAATCAAACAGTAATTTAGAAACATTATTCTATAATTAAGCAGTAAGCCACAAGGGGCCATGCTCTACAGTGAGATCAGAGCAGCTGAGAGGCCTTGCAGGCATAAGGTGAAACAGAGTTTAATGGCTATGAAGAAACTCCTCAGAGGACTGACTGTCCATATGGCATTACAGTTTTCAGTCCTTCCACACTACAAATGTTTCATTGTAAAGCTCCAACTCAAACTCATCAGAGTACAGCTTAATATGAATGAAAAAGTACTGGTAATCATAAAAAGTCTATTCTGACAATATCCAAAGGAATAGATATTAACAAAGCGAGTGAGTCTTTGTCCATATGTTTTATCAGAAACACCCCACGCATCAAAGGCTTCTGTATTTTAAAGTTAGGTGGTGGCAGGGTCACAGGAAAGTACTTTCACCTCAAAGACACTTGACCCATGAGCTTTACACGTTCGACCAGACAGGCACCTCTCCTCAGGTCAGCCGGCACCAGACGCCAATAACTGTCCCAGGGGCTCCGAGCCTGTCCTGATCTATACTGTACTGTGTGTGTGTGTTTGTGTGTGTGTGTGTGTGTGTGTGAGACAGAGAGAGAGAGAGAGAGAGAGAGAGAGAGAATATCTTTGTAGTGGGAAGCAGTAAATCACAGGAAGACAGATGAGCAACAGGTGGGGAAACACTAAGCAGTGAAACTAAATGTGGGAGAGGTAGGAATGAAAAGCGATCAGGAGGAAGTAGCGGAAAATTAGGAATCCGGGAATAATGGTGAGGAGAAACAGAAAGAAGATGAATGAGAAACACATGCTGAAAAATAGATGTAGAAAGGGGACAAAAAGCTTGACAACTGCCCAAAGGGATGAGACCAGGCAGGATGGCAGTTTAGTAAAGAGAAGGATCAGAGAATGTTTTCAAACTACAGCCTAAATAGCTAAAAGATGTCACTTTCATTCAATTAATTCAATCACATGTTGATTTTGATCATGGTACCAATACAATTTTTCAAGAAAGTATTCAAATATATCCTCCCCAAGAGTTTTGCCAAAAATGTTTCTTGCATAATTTGTCTTCTAGGCACATTATTTAAAAATAAAGTGTGTAATGGTTAATCAGTCTTGAAATACGAAACTCTCTCCGAACTAGCTACATTTTGACACCACATTTTCTTCACCTCTTGATGCAATTAAAGTTAATGGTGCAGTTGGTAGTATTAGTAGTGCAAAGATGGTCAGGGGTAGTTTTTCATTTAGTGCTTCCATGTTTAATTGAATGCTGCCAGAAAATTCACAGTTTATGAAAAATGAACTTGAAATATTTCTTATATAATACATCTTCTGCAAAATCTCCATCATTTAGGCTTTTCTCCCCATAGTCACTCTACCTCCTTGTGCAGAAAGGAAGCAATTACTGTATCATTTCTCCTGTAAAAACTGCAAGTTGTGCTGTTTGTCTTCAGATTTGTGTGTTGGTTCATATCACAAGACACAACTTACCTTTTAGATTAATTCAGTTCCTGCTAATGTATTCAGTTTTCCTCCCCTTCATCTCCTCCCCCTCATAGGTTGTCCAGTTATTCGTCCCCTTCCTCTCACCATGAGCTCCTGGGTGGTGAACAGGAAAGGAGAGCCACAATACCGCCGGCACTTCCTCACAGACAACAGCATCTTTCATGGTAAGTACCAGACACACACACACACACACACACAACAGAATAATGTATTGGACAGAATATAATACAGTACCTTCTCCTACAGATAACTGTATGTCATGAGAGTGAACAGTAGAGGGAGACAGGTCTCCACTTATGTACCTGAAATTCTCTGCTTTTAATTGCACATTGCAAAACCAAGATACAGTTTGGTGACCTCAAAGAAACACTATCACTAAACCCTCAGCAAACCACTGTCCAAAACTAGAACTCCATTCAGACTGGTTATTGTGTTTTTCTTAGGTATATATATGAAACATCTCTGTACTAGCCGGCTGCTTCACCTGACCTGTATTGCTTTATGTTCCCTCTGGAGTTTCACTGTGGAGCCAAATATATCAAAGTTTAAGAAAAAAGAGAGACTCCTCACACCTTCCTGTGATATATCTACCATCTTGCATCTACAAGAAGGAGTTTGTATTCTCCTTCTGCTTGTGCATCAACTATAGTACCCTGTTACGTAATGTATCTGCACAACTGTTTATGCCGGTGTATTATATCAGATGCTATTCAAACCACAGTAAGTGGTGCAGCCTTCCTTTCCATTCTCCTAAAAGCTGAATCCAGATACACACCAGCATCATTCTGATCTTGGTTTATGAGTTTTGAGGCGATGGGGCTGCACGCTGACTGATCCACCAGACAAATCCGTGACAAATCCCTGATGCATGTGTCTGCCTCTATGGCTGTCACACCTACAGCAGACAGACCACCTAATGCCTCACCTTGACTAACTACAGTCAGAGTCTACATCCCACCCCTCAAGAGCATGTGCGAGATTACTGTCTGAGCTCTGCTTGTCAGCAAACCATAGCAGAAATGAGGCTTGACTGCTTCAGCACTCTTCTGCGGAAGATGGATTGACCTGATTGATGCTGTAATGCTTAGAAATAAGGATGTTATTCCATTTATGAGAATTTCACCCATTTTCTCCCTTTTTAAATACATATTTCAAGCCAAAGTTGATTTTTCTTCCAGAATCTGGGGTCAATTAATGTTGTTCAAAAGAAAATGAATAGCTGACTGAGCATGCAATAAGAATTAATTTTCATGAAGTCCCATAAAAGTGAGCTTGCACCACCTTCCCACCCCTTCCAATCAATTTCTAACAAGATAACATATTCTGATAGTAATCTAGTAGCCTGCAGTTATTACACTCAAGCTGCTCTGAACTTCTTCAGAAGGATAAAGGGAACACAAACAGTCTGGGAGTAAACTATGTGTTGTATTTTCAACAAACTTCAGATTCAGTTAATCTCTGTGTTTACTCCTTCATGTCTGTGGCAGTTTGTCCTTTCCCATCTATCAGAACCATTTAAAAAAAACATATGCCCTTCTTTTCTTTGCTTGATTATTTTCCACATGACTCTGCTTCACTCAGCCTCTTTCCCTTCCTCCCAGTTGTTTCCAGTCTTTTGTGAATGACAGCTGAGCGGCTGCTGGTTTTTGTTTGGTCAAGGCACATAAATCAGTACGGGAAGGTGGCTTGAGATGTGGGTTGGGGTGGGTTGTATGGATAGGGTGAGGGGGGGCTGTCTGTGGTCAGGCTGAAGAGAGATTTACACTTAGATCAATTGTGAGCAATAATTCGAAGGACATGAAACACACACACACACACACACACACACACACACACACACTGGAGCTTAACACTAATGTTCAGACATGTCTTTTTTTCCCTCCAGACTGCACTAATCGATTTGGTAACCTCTGCCTCTGGCTTTTAGTGTTTGAGCACAACTGTGTCTGTGTGTGAGTGTTTGTGCGCCTGTAACTGGCTCCTGCAGTCCCAAATTAAATGGCTTTAATGTGGACCAATGAACAAGACTAATGTGGGCGCTCTGGATTGACCAAGCTTTAATTAGGGAAATGACTCAACGAGGATGATGCACTCAAACCTGTTCACACACACAAACACACACAATTTAAAAGCTAAAAAAACACCTATTAGGCTAATTCATATTTTCACAGAACTTGCTCTCTCTCTCTCTCTCTCTCTCTCTCTCTCTGTTGGCACTCGGAGCTCCAGTATATGTGCACAGCATCCCTGACATTTCATGAAGCCTGTTCCCTGTCGTGTCTCTAAGGAAGAATTGATACACAAACTGAGGGAGACACAGAGCGTAAAGTGGGTCACAGCAGGCATCTCTGCGCAATGATGCTTTTTTCTCTCCTAAGAATTTACTCCGAGGAGTAGTTGTCCAAAGACCAACAAGCAGACGGATGCGGTACGAGTTCAGTTTGGTGGAGAATTCAAACTGTCGCCAAACAGCTGCACAAAAGCTGATGAAATGTCCAAATGGCAAACTCAGCCGGTTAAGCCACTGCTCTGTGCGCTATCGTTCACCCTCGCTCATTCCACGCCAGTCTTAAGCTCTTGCTTATTAACAACCACTCTCCGTCGGTCCATCGAGCGTGTGAGAAATCGGCTTATAGTTCTGCCTCTGTGTTGCTCCTGGTGAGAGCAGAGGATGTGTGCGCAGAGGCTGTGGATGTGAGAGGTTTGATGGTTGTGTGAGTCCACTCTGCAGACCGCACAGGGAGGCAGGTGCCGAGGAGCAGTTTGTCCCTGGGCTCGTTTTTGGACACAAAAAGTGACACTTGAACATCGTGGCGCGCTTCATGTGAACGTCCAATCATCATGGAGAAATGGACTAATCGGGCAGGTTTTGATGGCATTCCAAACCGCTACAACCAAGAAATAAAAATGATGTCAAAAGCGCATGGAGGGACCTTGTGAGACCAACTGCTCCAGTCCTAAATGGCAGAACTTGAAGTTTGCAGAAATCTCAGCTTGGAGAGGGGTAAGTGATCATTTTCAAGCTTCTGGTCGTTTGGTTATTTCATCTTTCTGTCTCGTCTGGAGAGGAATAGCCCACTCTGTGGGGTGCACGCATTCCTCTGAATGCCTACTAGCCTATATTGTAAACAGGCTTAAGCTCATGCGTAATTTCTCCATTGCGCTTGTTGTTGTGGAGAAATTTAATCACCAACACGGTTACAAACACTTGAGAAATCTTAATTGAGGGTTGTCAATTTGCATAAGGGATTCATTGTGCCATAATAATTAGCCTAATGCTCATCGACATTATACGTACTAAACGTCAGAATTAATTACATAACATCACTCAGTCGATTTATTTTTATGTTGTTATGTGTTTACAAATTGTTGACACATTTTGAGCTCTTGGTGAAGAGCAACAGTGGAGCAGTGGGAAACTGTCCCTGGTACTGAAAATGCCCATTTTTACATGTCACCAGGGGGCAGAAAAGCCTCTTAATTTGTCGATTTGACAGGACTTGCTCAGGCCTCAGTGCATACAGCACATAGGTGTGGATGTGCCACATCCTTCACAATCCTGCATCTTCTGCACTGTTCACAGAAATCTGTATTTATAGGTTTTGTCACTGCAATGCCTTGGTCAGAAGATGCCTGAGAGACTGACAGACCACATTGTACAGCCACATGCCACAGTTCAGTAACAGAGGTGGACTGGATTGTCATTTGGCATCAGCAGAAATAGGAGCCTCCTGAAACCCAGGCAGGACATGTTGAGCACCACAAAATGTGGCAGAGCTTTGGGTCGAGCTTTGATGACAAAATTGAAGCCCCAGCAGTCCCTGGGCTATTAGAGCGCCCCATTTCGCTCTCTCTCATACAATGTCAAAAATATGGTGCATCCCTGGCACTTAAAAAGCAGGATGTGTCAAGCTGTCAGTCTTCACCCCTGCAGCACCCGGGTTTGTGTGTCTCTTTCTCTATGAGATTGCAGAGCGTTGGGGTGTGAGGATGAGTGCCCCTGCAAGTCTCCATGGATAAGAGGGCTACCCCTTTATTCATTCTGTCAACATTTGTGCTAAGATGAGTTGCATGGCACCATGAGCCCTTGATGAGACAGAAGGAGAGAGAAAAATGAGAGAGAGAGTAAGATTTGGAGGAGCATGCATCGTTGCTAATCTACTCCACATGGAGGAAATGGCTTTTCCATGTAAAATGTGTTTTTTCTATATGTGTCTCTCCTGTACTGATGATGAATCTCAGCACGTTCCCTCTACCCCTCACCCCCACCCCCACCTCTTCCTTTCTCTCGCTCCAGGGCAGAGAAACAGCTAACAGACAACAGGGGAGGGAACATGTTCTCATCCTTTCAGCTCTATCCTTTTTATACCATTTCTTGTTCATTTCAATCTCCTCTCCTCTCGTCTTTGTAGGGCTGGGAATCAAACCTCAACCCTTTATTGGTACTGACTGAAATGTGTCTGTGTCTGCCAAATATCTGATCAGGTAGTTCCTGACTTAAATGAAAACGTCTTGCCAATTTTAAATAATTTTAGCTGGGCAAATATCTGAAATTAAAGGTTGGATTGCCACTGCCACTCAATCTCGCACTAGACCATCGGTGTTGGCAGTAAGGCAGGTAGCAATATCAACATTTGCCAGACAAATTCATAATAACCCTAACAGCAAGTTACCTAACATTATCATGCCCTCTGTAGCTGGTCCCTAATGACAACAGACATGTTTTGACGGGCCACTGGCCAACTGGGATTTGAGCTGGTAGTTCTCATGGCTGCCTTATCTCTTTCTTTGTTGGAGGACTTTTTAGGTGAAAAAAGTGATTTCTTCAGTGAAGGAAATTCTGGAAGGTTGCTTTCAGCTGAACGCTGTGTCCCGCACTTTGCCATTTCACCTGTGGGCAGAGGTTGTGTCTTTATAAACAGTGGGAGGGCCAGCAGTTAAACAGGGTGGGACTCACATATAACTACATGTACATGCTCATCCACTAACACACAGTTTTTTTTTTTTTTTAACACGTGAAGCGCACAGTTCACACAAAAATAGCCAAGGAAAAGAAATGTTGACGTATGATGGTTGGTACGATGTCATATTGACATCGTACAAGCCACATTATATAAAAATTACACTGTTCACTATAGTTTCAATGTCTGGGCTAAATATGAATATCATAAAAATATATAATAAAAAATTGAATTATTATATTTTTAAAATCTTTTTAGCATTTTTAGCAGCTGCATGTGGCGATAGTGGCATTTTAGTAACATTTTCTGCCAAAAATAAATCAGAAATTAATTTATAACAAAAAGAAATCCAACATTCGAGTAACCTGCTAATGGCCGTTATCCAAGGCAAACTCTACGTGGAAAGACAGAGCTGGCAGTAGCAGCGAAGCAGCAGGCATACAGCCAGTGTGATCACATAACAATACATGAAACACATGCGAAACTAGATTGGAAAGCAAAATAAAGAACATAGAAACTCAGTTTTACAACATACACAAAGGGGGTGTGACTAAGACTTCTCTGCTCAGGACCCCGTTACTCCATTATATCCTAACATAGAAAAAAGTAAAAGAAACCTTAAAGGTATTGTTTTGGCATTGATACTGAAACACAGGTAGTATCAGAAAAAATCCAAATAATGCAAAGCTTCTGCCAATCTCTTTGTTCCTTTTTACAGTTGTATCTAGTTTAAGAAAAATCTGTGTCACAGCTATTGTTATTCTGCCTTTTCTACAGCACCATAATCTGCATTCACATGAATTTCATGGAATATGAATTACTGTGTCTGCCTGCATGTCGACTTAGCTTCCAATACATCACATTTGTTCTTGCATTAAGCATGTACAATGAGACTTTAAAACACCAGCTTTTAAAACTAACTGGGATTCTTTATCATTGTTATAAAGCTGCAGCTGAGCAGTTTTCAAGAGCATTTAGATTTCCATATACCTGTAGAGCTCAATGTTCCTGTATCTAGGATCAAAACTGAAACTTAGATACACTAAGATCAAAACTGAAAGAAAATGATCTATTATCTATCCTACTTTTATTTCATTTTCGTCCACCCACTCAGCAGTTAATAAGCTACCTTGAAGCTTATTCCACTTAGTTATGTGGCCAACACTTGAAGGCCTTTCCTGAAGCACCACACAGGCGGGCAGTTATGGCTTCTCTTTCTGTTTCTTTTGAAGTAGCTGAGATCAGACAGTTTGCATGGAAGTCTGACTCTGCTGCCAAAGATACTGTATCTCAATCTTCTCACAGTCATCCAGCCTGGCTTTGGGAGGAAGAAAGAAGAAGCTTGAACATTGCCTGTGCACATAAAACATGCAAATACATGCTTACATGCACACACACATACAGACTGACACAAGCTTCAGTTCCCTTCTTTGATGTTAGTGCTGAACTCCTCTACTTGGGGAGCCCCTTGTAGCGTCTTCAGTGAATGCATTATCATGCTGCAGTTGTCATGTGTTTATTTTTATTCTGGTGCTGCTCTACACCCTGCACCCCTGGGGGACCTGGGAACCCATTCGTAGCATTGGTGACTTGAGCGCTGCCTTGAGCGCTGTTAATTAGGCAAAGTGAGCGACTGTGAGATAAGAGTGTGTGTTCGCTGTTTTCGCTGCTCATCATTTCCCAGTGTTCCCAAACCTTTTATGTCACTAATAAGCCCAAAATATACCAAAAATATTTTTTTGACTACTTCCCCACAGGTTTTGTGTTATTAGCTTCTTTTAAATGGTATTTCTGTTTGAATTTGCCCCCCTTAGTGCCAATAGTTTTCACTGCTGGTGAAGCATTGAGGCTGTAATAGAGGGGGAAACACTGCCAATGATAAACTGCCACTTTCATGAACATGAATTAAATGTTGGTACTGCTAGTCAGTAGCAGCCTTTTGTCAGTGTCCTTAAGGATTGTATGAATGCATTTTTTAAATCTTGTTCATGCAGTGTTTAAGCAGCTAGTCAAAAATTAGATAGAAATCCTGAAAAAATGAAAACAAGAGGGGGAATCCTGAAAAACTATTTTAACTGTCCTCTCCTGAAAAATACAGCACTGGTCATTTGGTCAAACACATAAAATTTACAGGTGGAAATCATGAATCACTTCAAACCTCATGAACACAATATTGATTAATTTTTCAATGTTAAAATTTTCAAAAATAACTATTCATTAAACAATAGCAGAGGATGTTTTTTATCTTTAAATGCAATTGTTGCTTATCTAGACATGACCATTTAAAGTCTTTAATATTATCTGTTTTTTTAAATAGAAATTTAGGCCACAAGCAAACAAAAGATCAACTTATTGCACAAGAGTTTGACATTTTCAGAAATATGCTTATTTGCCCTCTTGCTGAGAGGTAACAGAGAATATCAATACAATTCTGTTGTCTTTGTGGTAAATATGAAGCTACTCTACAGCTAGCAAATGTTTAGCTTAGCTTAGCATAAAGGCTGAAAAAGAGGGAAACAGCTAGCTCTGCCTAACAGTAACAAAATCCATCTGCCAGCCCACCCAGAGCTTTGTCTTGTAAATAGTGAGCCTGACGTTTGAAGTGAAGTTTGTGATCAAGATAAGAGATATTTTGAATGTATGTTTTTTCTATTCAGTTTTTTTTTTTACAGTGCATTAGAAGATGAGTTGTTGCTGTGTACTCCTTTGTGCGTGCAGTCTGCATGATATCCCCGCATTCATGCAGCTTTCCTCCAAATGATACACATCAGGTGGATTAGAGACTCCAGCTGTCCCATAGGTGTGAATGTGTAAAATCTGTCTATCTGTGTTAGTCCTGACTGACAATTGATTCATTTTGTTTACCTGCTCTCCACCTAATGCATGCTGGGAAAGGCTCCAGGCCTCAGTGAAAAATGAATCAATGAAATGTCATTCATATAATGTTGATGACTGGTACTTTTTGAGAATTCAGTGTGGTAGGATTTCAAGGAGGTTATGGAGAAGGACTAGAGTGGTTGTTGTCATACTTAAAAAGGGGAACCAGAAGGTGTTGGAGTCCGGTTGAATCACCTCCCTGATTTTTGCAGACAAAATGCTTCTGCTGGCTTCATCGGACCCTGACCTACATCATGCACTGGGGCAGTTCGCAGTGAAGTGCCTGGGATGGCAGTCAGCAGCTCCAAGTCTGAGACCATGGTTCTCTGAAGGAAAACAGCGGATTTGTCCCTTCAGTGGATTACTTTTGCCTGAACTGAAGGTGTTTAAATATCTTGGGATATGTTCATGGGTGAGGATAAAATGGAGCATGATTGGTGCAGCTAGAGTTCTGTACTGTACCTGACCACTGTGGTGAAGAGGAAGCTGAGCCAGAAGGCAACGTTTTTGATTTACCAGTTGATCTTCACTCCAACCCTGCTGCTGAAAAGAGTGTTCCCCTGTGGGGTGGCTGGGATTATTCTTCTACATAGGGTGAAGAGCTTAGACTTCCAGAGGGAGCTCAGAGTAAAGCTGCTGCTACATTGTGTTGAAAGGAGTCACTTGAGGTGGTACGGACATCTGATCAGGATGCCTCCTGCATGCCTTCCATTGAAAGTTTTGCAGGGATGCGTAACTGGTAGGAGACCCTGGGGTAGACCCAGAGTGTGCTGGACAGATTACATAACTCATCTGTTGTGGGAATACCTCAGGTCCTCCAGGAGGAGCTGGAAAGCGTTGCTGGGGAGAGAGACATCTGGAGTACCTTGCTTAATCTGCTGCCACCGTGACCTGACTCTGCATAAGCGGCAGGAAATGGATGGATGGATGGATTAATTGTCATTTTATTATTTGGTCATTATTACGCTTGAGTAAATATGACCACCTCACTTTGTTGGCATCACACTGGTTTGCCAAGGCTCATGCTCAGTACTGTCACAAATATGCTGGCAACGTTTATCCCGCATGGTGCAGTCTCATTTCCCGACACATTTATCCAGAAGTCATCATCGGCCACAGAGCTGTGTGCCTGATTAATTTAATTTCATAAGCTGTTGAGTGTACTGAGAACAGTGAAACAGGGTGGGGACTGGATGACATAACCCCAAATTCGGGAATATATGTAAGAAGAAGTTATGATGGGATTACTCAAGGTGTAATTTGGGGTTTATCATTGTTGATTTATTCAGTGATATTAATAATCATGACATATCTATCTAATCTGAAAAGAGGACTTTTCATGTTTCTCTTGGATATGATGATGATATAATATGATGGTGTTAAATAAAAGACCATTACTAGAGAGACAGTGGACAGATGTTAATATTGTTTATTTCAGAGAGGTTGTACAATGAACGTTCCCAAAAATCTATATCGATATACTGAACATTGCCCTGTTCAGACGGGATAAAAAAAATTACATGTAATTATTGTAAGGAATTGTATTTTATTGGCAACTCTTTACTAACACTTTTTCATGCTTGCATTTTTTTTTTTTGGTTACATCACTGCCATGTGATGCAGTTCGGAGGAGGAAGTTTTGAGCTCAAGTTGACATGTGTCTGGAGGCAGTTTTGTAATGTACTTATTTTTATGTGGAATTAATGACGTTGTTTGCATATTGTTGCGATAGCTGTGGTGCTGGCACGAGACTTGCATCCCTCTTGAGACGAGTTTCCATCAAAGTGAAATTCTACTATTTTTCCTATTTTTTATTTTTATTTTTTGGTTACATCACAATGGGTCGCCATGGGCGTTCCATCAAAGTCCTTTTTGAAAATTTTAGTTCACACAGTCAGCACGGATGAAGAGGACTTCACCCTGCAAAGCAAAGCCTACGTGAAATAGAATTGCCTTTAGTACAAGATGGACAGATGTGCTGTTGGTGATTCTTCTTGTAGCACACACACATACATACACAGACACACACACCCTGCATGTCAACCCATTAAATCGTCCTTTTGGTAGCGCATTATCACAAATGTTATGTCATCATTCTTATCCCCGTAACTCACTGGTTGACCCTTATGAGTCCAGCTGATAGGCAGAAACACGCATCTGCTGCACTCTCTTACCCTGCTCAACATAATCACTCCATAAACTACACAACAAACAATACTGTAGCTGCTGAACCTTGAATAGAAATCTGTGTGCCACACTGACACAGCTGCACATATTCTGTGGGACCTGCGAACATCAGAGGTGCAGGAGGCGGGAGTGGAGAACAGATGACCAGGCGAGAGGTGGAAACGTGTGTTTTCAGAGATAGAAGACTGTCAGATGAAGGTGCTGCCACAGACCTGAGCACAGTACAGAGGAGGATTTGGGAGTGTGGAAGCTTAAAGTCTGAAGTCAGTCTGGAGTGTCCGTCAAGTCTGACGTGTGGAAAACCAAAAGTGTTCTTTCAGAGCTTTTACCTACAGGTGGAGCCGAATATGTTGTGGATGTGACTCCTACTGGCACCTTATTTTCTGAGGAGAACATGGAGGAAATGTATTCCTCACTTTTTGGTCTAGATGTTTTATCTGCTCATAGAGTACGGTCCACCTTCATTTGTGGTCCCGATGAAAAATCTGCTGTGTTAACTGTAGCGACTCTACTGGCACGTAATGTCTACCACATTGGTGGCACCGTGGCTGTACCACAAAAATGCAGGCTTACACAAATTGGTAAGTTAATGTCTGTGTGTGTGTATGTGTGTGAGTCTAGACACTATAACTCAATGTGCTTTAGGGAAGCACTATGCTTTTTCCACTGCCTCACCTTCTGCCTTTTTGTTTAAAAACCTCTTGATATTTTTTTGTTACTGTGTAGGTTGTCTTCCTATGGTAAAATGTGTGTATGTGGACAAACATATTGCATATTGAACATTTTGCTTGCTGGTGCTATTTATAGCACATGAAAAGAGCAGGAGCTCATGTTTATGTATCAGTATCCCCAGGCTGATCGAATTGCTCACTTTCTGCAGCCATAACTTTGAACCTGCAGAAAGCTTGTCTTAATGAGCTGTTGCTCATTACATGCAAGAGAAGATTTATCTTGTTTGTGTTTTGATTTCAGTTTTTTTTTCTACTCGCCATAGCAACAATTATGTGTAAATGTCATTCATTTTGTCCTGTGGACAATCATCGAACCAAAGCTGATCATAGCTTAATTAAACTTCAGCACACAAAACACATCTTCAGGTCATGAGAGCAAACAGGTTAAACAGCATTGAGTGAAAAATTTCTACGCCACGCCACACCTCCATTCAGTTCTCTTTAGTTTGATCGCAGTGCTTGTTGTGTTTCATCAATAGTCGAACTGGCTGGGATAATCCAGGTACTGGTGCCTTATGTCGCATGAATAGTGCATGATGGATCAGACAGATGCTGCTGAATATGAATTTATGTAGTTATGAATAAATTAAGATAAGTCCTTGCACTGTGGTCCATTTCACTCATCACCCTCTGACCAATTCTCAACAGAGGTGTCATGCAGAGTCATTCAAGAACTGAAATATTAGCCCTAACTGATTATAAACTAAAATGAGGTTACGAATGAAAATGATGAGTGAAAACTGCTAATGATGATAATGTGATGCCAGGTGCTCTGTGTTATGTGTTTGCTGTCCTGGCCTGACCTACATTGTATGGATCTAAGTGAGGATGGCCTTTGTTCATCAGGTTATCACAGGGATCTTTCTGTCACCTACCCCATTTAAATATGTTTGAATTGCCTCAGCCTCTGTGGCAAGACAAAGCTTTGATCTGCTCTCTGTGCTGTGTGCCGACAGAGACGATGAGTTTTTACATGTACACACAGGCACACATAAACATAGATGCACTCCAGCAAATGAACACACAAAGACACACGTTCGTTGAATAAGAATTGGGAGCGAAAAAGTAGGAGTCACACAGAAAACAGCTGCTTTACATATTTTATTTTATTCTCTTAGCTAGTCTTAGCTAATCATATTTTATATACAGAGTGGCACTTGTTGATAACTTGGATATACATGTCAGAAGACACTGAAATTGTTTTCCTGATAGGCCCTGCCAGATAGACAGTGGGATAAAAACTGTAAATTTAAATCCTCATGGTCATTTGGTCCTATTCTTAATGCTTTGGGGAAAATGGGACAGGGGATGAGAGTTAAGATGTGAAGGGCACTGATCATTTGCTTCAACAATCACTGGGCTTTGGAGAGCCATTTCTTGGTTTTCATCTTTGATTATGAGGCAGCTCCCCTCTCCACAGCAGATATTATCCCTGCTACCTCTTCTCCTGGGGTCTTTTGCTTTGCAGTCTTCAGCTTAACCAGGTTTGACTCTTAATGGTCCTTATCATGCTGACAGAGAATAAAGTGGAGAACACTGGCAGAAATGTCAAGGAATAACAGGGATATATGGTGGAAACATAGGGAGAAGCAGCGATATGTACTGTATGTGGTGCTCTTTTAAGTTGTGCTTCAGCACAGAGACAGAAACAGATGATGAAATGGTACCTGTACATGTCTGTTCCTAATTTCTGCCTCTTATTGGCTATTGAGGTAAATGAAAAAAAGGATGACTTTTCAGAAGGACACTTTTACATATTTAAAGTGGTGGAAAGTGGTCAATAGCATTCATTCACTTTAGGCCTCATTTATGTGAGATGTGTTGTTGGAAGCTTGTGTAATCTGAGTCATGAATTTTGTAGCCTGAAACAGTGTTGGATCAAATACCTAGAAGATCATACCTGTTCAGTGGAGCAGAGACTGTGGATATGATCAATACTTCAGTAAACCCACATTCGACAGTGACCTCTACTGAATCCCATTGTTAATGAAGCTGTGAATTTCTGAAGTGGCATTAGAGATAAATAATTCAACATAGCCTGTTTTCTTTTTCTGGTTAATTCTTTTTCCCTGATTCTCTGTACCTTATGTGTTCTATTGTTTTCTATTGTACTTCTTCTATTCAACACTGTAAAGTACTTGCTCATACATCATGAGCAGATATGGGTTTATATTAATCCCTACAATATAATTCAATAATCCACTATAACTTATGTAATACATGCCTTTTATAATCTTAATCAGTGTTGTAGTTGACTACTGTGGGGTTTAATGAAGCCTTGAGTTTAAGATCCCGTCTATCCTGTTCTATGCTGGAGCAGATATTACACTGGTGGGAAACTGTAGTACCACACAAGAAATTAAGTGGGTTTCTTTGTTGTTGTTTACTTATGATTTGCGGAATTCATGAAAATAATGTTACAATTTACCACTTTTTCCTGATAGGCTGTCCTCTGCAAGAACCAGAGAAACACATTTGTTTGATGTCCAATTTCATCAAAAGTGCAACAGACTGATTTGCAAATTGTGACCTTCTTTCCAGGGGGCTGCCATTGTCTCATGTTATTGCATTGGGATTTAAAGCTGCACTAATAAATATTTTGGTATTGACAATGGATCAAATAATGATATATAATGTGAAAGCAGTCATTTCTAATTATATATCTGCAGTTTTCCTTAGCTCCGTGTGTTGTCCTGGCATGTTTTTTTAGCTCATTGTTTTGGTTTCATAGCCACAACTTAATTGATACATGGACTACATGTCCAGCACCAAAGAGCAGAGAGATGAATTTATTTAAAGTTAAAGAACCAGATATTTCCCTCAGATGTTGATGGAGACCAGAACTAAGAAAGGCATGAATACTGGACTTGAACTCATCAGGTGGACAGACACACGACTCCAGATGAATACTAATGTTGCTCTTTGTCTGCTGGTTGTCTTAATAGAAAAAATAATGACTACTGCTTCAAACCATTATTCTAATACCATTTGCTAAAGTGTGGTTCATAAAAAAACAAAGGCCTGAGGCAATCTTTAGTAACAACTGCTTTGTTTTATTTGCACACAGTGGCTCTATAGACCAGATGTAAACACCTGTAATCCTTTGTACTTTAAATAGATTCAGGCATAGAAGCTGTGGTTTGCTATAATAGGTGACCTTTACAGTCCATTTAACTTGGATAAAACCCAATCTTACCCTATCTATTAATCACTCACTGTTCAGCAACAGCAAGAAATAGCAGCTACCTGGAGCCCAGATATTTGTGTTTGCACAACCTTTAACAGACTTTTAGTTTACCTTGACTGTGAGCTGGTGTGTCTCAGGATGGAGCAAGCATTTACAACTTGAGAAATATTGTGAACCAAATGTGTGTCACTGCTAAATCTGTCCTCAAGACAGAGAGCCTGTTAGCAAGTGCTCGACTCAGCTCGTTTTCTGTTAAGTATGCTTAAACATGAGAGATTTGACTTTAGTTGTCTTTGAAGATAATCACCCATGCCATCTCAGAATATGCATTTTCATATTTTTTGTGCGTGTGTGCCCTAGAAGACTTTGAGTCATTAGGTTCTCTTGCTAGATTTTCCATGCATGTTTCTAACATTATTTTTAGTTTTGGTTTTCCAACTCTAGGAAGAGTCCTGGAGATTTTAAACTTCTATTTTATAAAGGCAACTGTCCTAGTAACACTCTTAGAAATGGTTTTATGCCTTTGCCCTGATTTCTGCCTCACTACAGTCCTGTTGTGGCAGTCCAACAGAGAGGTCCTTGGACCTTGGGGCTTGGTTTTTGTCCTGACATGCAGTGTGAATTGCATGACAGCAATTTCTAAACTATGTCCAATCAATTTACAGATGATCTCTGGTAGTCAGGATAAAAAGAAAAACTGGGAACACGCAAGCAGTATGTGGGGTATATTTCATCTTTCAGTGTAGACTATCATTACTTAGCACCAGGAATTTAAGAATGTCATTACGAGATTGCCTCGTACAAGGAGAGTCTGTCCTTCCACCTGGAGGACTTTGCTTGAGTCCCATTGCTCAAGCCCCAATATTTTGTACACTGTTATCAGACTGTTTACTCTTCAAGGTTGTGCCTCTTAATGAAATATTAACATTTCTGTATGTGATCTGTTAACATTTGATAACATTTTTTTACGCTCTTCATTTACTGTCTCAATGTTTTGGCTGGTGTACGTGCATACTGATGCATGCAAACATGAACATATTGCTTGCGTACATGAAAGTACAATGCTACAAGGACACACATGCACAACCAAGCACACACTAATACACACAAACACACACAGGTATGCGTGCATACACTCCACTAATGAGGATGGAAATCTCCCTGCCTCTCTGTCATTCCCCATCTGTATCCCTGCCACCGGCTGTCATGAAAAGTAAAAAGTTTGAAGTTTTGTCTTTTATCCTTTTCCGATGCTGGACTGTGCCTGGCAGTCAAGCAATCAACCACAAAGTCACTGCTTACCATCATCTCTGTCCCTCTGTTCTTCTTTCAGAACACTCCACCATTATTTTCCCTCTCCACACGTTCTCCAGTTCATTTCAAGTGTCTTTAATTGAACCTTTACCTACAGATGACAGATGCCAGAAATGTAGTTTCTCTTCAGACTATATGATGCACATACATATTGCGTACTGCAGTGCAAAAATTACTGCAGACAGTGAACTGTCATCCATCACCTTGCACCCAGTGTGAAAATGTGTGTCGTGTTGAAGCTGAGGGAGCAGATAGATATATAAATGCCACAGTATTTAAAACACCAATAATGCAGCAGCAACTGGTACCGTCTCAGCCTATTTAAAGGGTGTATTCCACCAAATTACAAAAAACAAACGACAAAAAGCAGATATTTGTAATATTAGACTAGGCCTATATACTGTATAGTCTATAATACATAGACTAATATCAGAAAGCCCAAGCAAATTTTTGTTACATTTTGGGCTCTGATGAAGCAGCCCAGTTGCAGTTTCCACCTGCCTCAACATGATGCCGAAATGTTCTCCCCTCAGAGCCTAGAGGCCCTCTGTGAAATGTAGAACAGAGGGACACACATTAGCTATGGCTCTCTCTATGAGATCTCTCTGTCCCTTCTCTGAGCTGCTTTCAGGAACAGGTCAGTGGATAACAGAAAAGCAGCCCTGTGTGTTCACACAGTAGCATCTCTGTTGCAGTTTGGACTCTCACCCACATCAGCTGCTGCCTGCTCCACTAATTGTGCGACTCTGTGACACTTTGCCTTACCTCTTCCTGAGAAAAGACAAATAAAGACAGGCACCTGTTCCCTTTGTGTCTTAATATAGTGCTCCACTGACCTCAATGTTTGTGTTTTTATCTCCAGTGGAGCGATGCATGAGTGTGATGCAGTCTGGGACACAGATGGTAAAGCTGAAGACAGGATCCAAAGGACTGGTGAGGCTCTTCTACCTGGATGAGCATCGCTCCTGCATCCGCTGGAAGCCCTCACGCAAGAGTGAGAAGGCCAAGAGTGAGTATGCATGCACGCATACTTACACACTTGTATACACATGCGTGTATGGGACTACACATAGTGTGACTTCTATTTCTAGTCATGTTAAAAAGACAAAACAGATAGACATTTTCCATGTAAGGCTTTCTTAAATAATTTAACCACAAGACTGCTTTTGTAATTTTCTTTTAAAAGTTATCAATATGTGGTCCATAGCCAAGGTCTGCAGTGGAGCTGTCTGTGTAAATGTTGTACAAAAAAAAAAAAAAAAAAAAACTCATTTGAGTCTTTGGATGTTGGACTTCAAAATTCTGTGAGCCTAGTAAGGATTGAACCCACATTCTCAAAACTTCCAAGCACTCCTCTAACTCCCTAAGCTACTTATAAACAGACACTTGATTAATGTTTATCAAAACCTTTGTTTCCTTAAGGTGTTAAACATCTAAATTCAAAGCAGGATTGTATTTCAAAACTTTATAGAGCAGTCCTTTATCACTGTGAGCTGTTTGACCAAATACACTTGAGCTTTATTTCTCAGAGCTTTTGACTCTTTCCTTTGGACATTTTTATCCAGTTGCAGTAAGTATCACAGTGATTGATCCCTTGATCAAAAATTCCTTTGTTTCCCTGAGCCAGACTTCTGGGGCAGCCCGGTAGTCGAGTGGTTAGGGCGCGTCCCATGTTGAGTGTAAGATGCTCTTAGTAGGCAGTCACTGGTTCGTCTCCCGACCGGTCCAACTCTTTCCTACATGTCATTTCCCTCTCTCTGCCCCCTTTCCTGTCAGTCTCCACTTATCTGTAATAAAGGCATAAAAAGCCCAAAAAAATAATAAAAAAAAAAAGAAGTCTGACTTCAAAGTTTATATGCTACATGAGGATTGAACCTGCAACCTCAAAATTTTAAAACTTTCCTCTGACACCCTGGACAATTATGCATTGCATCCATTACAGGGTGTATTTTGCAGAGCCTTTAAGTCTTCACTTTGGGTGTTGGATTCCAAAACTCACAGAGCCTCAAAAAAAAAAAAAAAAAAAAAATCAAACCTCGAAACTTCCAAGCAGTCCTCAAACATGCTGGACTATGTAGTTAAGGTTGGTTCTAAGCTTTTTCTTAGAGCTTTTGACTGTTACCTTTCTGTTCTGCCTTTCAAGAGGAAAGATTGGCGTACGTGGGCCATTCAGTGGTTTTGATGTTGTGGGTTCGATCCCTGTGAAGTGGATTGAATTTTGAAAAGCTCTAAGAAACAGAGCTCAAATGTTTTTGTTCATCAGGGAGGGAGTAAGAGGACTACTCTGGTCCAGCACAGTAATATTGAAATGCTTTAGAAAATAAGAGCAACTTGTCTGACCAAGTGAATCCTGGTGTTTCAGGACTTCTTGGTATATTTATGGTAGTGAGTTCAAACTTTACGAGGCTGCATTAATTTTGAAGTCCAACACCCAAAGTGAAAGTGCTCAGAGAGAAGATCCCAATTTGAAGAGGACTTGGTGGTGTGGTGGGGTTGTTCATGAGGCGCCAGCAGTGCAGTGTCTGGTTTGAATCTGGCTCATTGCTGGTAACTGCAGCATCAAAATCAGTCATGCTCCAGAAGTTGAGGCATACACACGCTACCAGCTGCCCAGTTTTTTCTCTGAATATGTGCTTTCAGAGGGTGTGTGCTGTCTTTCTGAGCAGGATCAAAATAGCGCTGCCATACTGTTACTTCCAGTCATAGTAGAATTTCAGAGAGGAGGTTATGTAAAGGGATGAGAGAACTGAGTGTAATGGAGAAAATGGATAATTTTGCAGGGGATTATTACAAAATACACTATTTACGTGGGTAAGAAGGCAATTAATTGGATAAAATCTTCAAATCATTAACTCTTTAATCTGTCGGTTAAACATAATGGTGTTTCTCAAAACACAAAACACATTAGTGCACTGATGACAATCACTACCGGATGAGACACCCTCTACTGTAAGGAGAGAACAAGAGAAATAAAAAGACAGATAAAGCAAATGTGAAAATACATGTCTACAGCAGGCTTTTCTCTCTCCTAACACAGAATCAAAGATAGCTAAGTTTATACTCCAATCTCATTAGACTGTGATACACTCTTAAGCCCACAGGAATTGCCTTCTCTATGTATTTTTACACATGACAGAGAAATGCAGAGAGAGTTAGGAGATTGCATAATGCTGTTTATGCCTTATCGCTGATTATGGCTTTTTATATATCAAAAAGGAATACAGACTTTTTACATATGACTACTTGGTCTCTCTGCTCCAGTCATTCCTCCATCATTAGGGATACACCAATCCATACTTTTTCTCCGCTGAACCCAAGACATCAGGTGATATCTGATATCAGTGCACTCTTTTTTTTTCTAAACTTAAAATCTATTTTATATTTCATCTTTCTTTCATCTATTAAAGAAGATATTTTTAAGGAAGGAGTCCCTCGAAGCAAGGGATTTCTTTGACACCTAACTTTGACAGATTGAATGTACAGTATAGTTTCTTTTATTCATAATTTCCAACAGCAGCTGGACACTGTAGTTTTTTTTTAAACAGGAGTAAACAGCATATTTATTGGGGTCTATTCTCAGCTGTGGATTAATACATATTTGGTGTTCTACTGAGTATTTATGATGTATGTGGGACGGACTCAAATTAAATTGTGTCAGTGTTCATGATAATGAAGGAACATGTGGTTCACTGATGTATTTTTAATAGCAATAATAGGTCTATGGCAGAGAGGAGTAGGCAACATCAGGCTCCAGCTTATTTCTAGGCCTTTTAACAAATAATCAAACTAGTCTTTTCTCTTCCTTTCCATCCCACATCTTCTCTTGTTCAGTCACCATTGATTCGCTGTACAAAGTGACAGAGGGCAGTCAATCGGACATCTTCCATCGGCATGCAGATGGCAGCTTCGACTCGGCCTGCTGTTTCACAGTGTACCATGGAAACCACATGGAGTCCCTCGACCTGGTGACGTCCAATGCAGAAGAAGCCAGAACCTGGATAACTGGCCTCCGCTACTTGATGGCCGGCATCAGCGATGAGGACTCTCTGGCCAAACGGCAGCGTACACACAACCAATATCCTTACATAAAACTTACATACAAATCACTGTTGTCAGATGAAACACTGTGTCTTGTCAAGAGCATATGAATGGTCTAGGAAGGAAGAAAATGTGTTTATGTGATTTGGGTTTTTTTTCTCAGCTCACTAAATTTTTCAAAAGAAAATCCTTCTCCAGAATGAGAATTTAAAGGTTTCAACTTATGAGTAACTCTATTCTCAGAACCAATGTGCAGTACTGCTAGGGGTGGCAAGTGGCATATTCATGTTTGATTTAGTTTCATCCCCCTGTAACCCAATGTTCAAAGTCAGACTAACTTGGTAGCTGGTGAATCTGGTAGCTGGTGAATCTTCCTGAAATAAAGTCGTGAGTTTTCATTACATGACCATGATTCATAAAAACAGCATTGACTTGAAATACTTGAAATAACACAGACAGATTTACTTGTTTTTTTATACATCAGATGCTCAAATGACACTATCCACATACAGTTTCCACATATACACATGATGCATACCTGATTTTCCTTAATGTGTGTGTCTGTGACGTGGATGAAGCAGACGTTTGAGGAGGCTGATAAAAATGGAGATGGTCTCCTGAACATTGAAGAGATCTACCAGCTTCTCCACAAGCTGAATGTCAATCTGCCACGCAGGAAGGTCAAGCAAATGTTTCAGGTCAGAATCTGGAGCCGTTTCATTTACTGTTAAATCCTGGCCAATGCTCAATAAGATAAACTAACAGCTATGTTTACAATTTCACATCTCACGTATAGCCTACAATAAATTGTTCTTACATTCATTTCATTTCTTACGATATGGGTTGATAGAATTTCATTACCACAACATTCAAATACACATATATCAAGTCTGTAAGTAAAAAAAAAGGATGTTTGCATTGATTTAAACTCGTAAAATTCCTTTTATATGAATATTTTAGATCAATGATGTCACATTAGTGTTACATTTTTTATTTTTTGTGCATTTGTGTTATTCAAATAAATGAGCAAGAAATATTTCATATGCTCATAAGTGAGAGAAACACGTTCAGAGGAAAAGGATGAAGTAGTTTAAGGATAAGGGCTGTCTCAATTTTTAAAACAGAAGTCACATTGAATAATGTCAGAAATCCACACTTCTCTGCTTTTTTAAAGTAAGTAGTAATGTGCATAATCTCAGTTGGAGGCGATTTTTCAATTTCTCACTTTTTCATTTTCTTGTTTTATTATCTATTTACCACAAACACAAATTTGCCTTCATTCTACAAGGCTTGGTTGACTTGAACAATAAATTTAGTTAATTATGATAGTTCATTAAACTGATTGAGATGGTTGATGTTCTTGTTTGTTTGTGTTTTGATTGATGTTTTAATTTGGACAAGGGTTTGTTTTAGGGGTGTCCATTACAACTGACCAGCTTCAGAAGCAACAGTGTTTAGGTGTAAGAAACTGGCAGAGAAATGAAGGATAGATGTTGTTTTGTCAAAGACACACAAAAAAAACCCAAAACAAAACAAAAAACATACTTACCACAATCAAAACAGTCAGGAAGTAGATAAAACCAAAGGGTTATTGCAAGGCAGATATTAGCTAATCAGGGTTGGGAAGTTGAAACAACAAATACAAAGTGGAGATTTTCACTAACCCAGCATCACATATTTCGTCGTTCCCATCAGTTTTAAGTCCCAGTTTTCTTAAGGAACTATTGATAATTGTATGAAGCTGATTTGAAAAGAAAAAAAATATGTTTTTCAGGGCCTTTAAATTTGCTAATGGAATTGAAATTGTCTTGCAGAATTTATGACATTTTTATTGAAAATTGCTGATATGATAAAGAATGTAGTGTCACCTAAATCCCAGATTTAGTGAAGCTGAAAGTTTTTATCTTTTCATAATGGGCTAAACTGTCATTTCACACTGTAAATCACTCCATTCTCTTGAGTTAAGATTACATAGAAAATTTCATTAATTTATCCCTAAGCTTTGGTAGACAGCAGCGTTGCCACCAGAACAGCTTGTGCTGTTGCTTAAAATACCCTGAATCCCTTTGTTTTCTGTCCATGCATTTCTGATGAAGTCCATCACAGTAATTTATCCTGCTGGTTATGTGTAGACTGTGTCTATGATCGAATCCCCAGTGCCCACAGTGAGCTCATTATGGGAGGGTGATGGAGGCATTAGCTGGTATTATTAGATTTGGTGTGGAGTCGAATGGGCCCCCGTGAGATCCAGGTAATATGAGAAGCTGGATCCCAGCGAGCAGACGGAGAGAAGTGGCAGGATGAAATGAGCAGTGAGCCACATGTGGTGACATATGAGGTTAGGAAAAGGAAAAATTGGTTGGAGAGGTAATGTGTTTGTGTCATAAAAGCTGGTACATTGTGTGTGGTTACTGGTGTGAATTTGTGTTTGTATGAGTGTGAAAGGGAGAGAAACATGACAAGAGATGGAGGAAAGATGAGACAGTTTGCAACTACACATGTGCACACCTTTATAGCTCAAGTCTACATGGTTTCTAATTTTAAACTATGGGCATTGACCGATATAGTGTCAGTGTTGATATTGGCTTATCACTCACAGTAAATATTGATTTTCTAACATATAATAGATCCTGATAATCAGACTGAATTATCATAATGTTTCACTTGAGTCATGTTAGCTGATTTCTTGTGAGGAGAGGTTATTCTGTTTTGTTTTCCCTTAACCTGTGTGTAGTGAATGACGTATCCACCCCATCATTTCCACAGAAACTGTGGTAGGGCTTGCAAGGAGCAAATCACTAAATCTTTTTTTCCACATTTATCAATAATATTTTGATTTAACAGTAGTTTTTTTGTAAGTAGACTTACAATTACTTGTTCAGCTGCATTGATCTCACCCATGCTTGTTGTCATTTACTGTTGCTATTTTCCATGAATGTAACTAGGTAGCTAGCAGCCAATTTAATGGGATAGTTCATGGGACGAGGATCTGGAACATGCATAACATGAAATCAGAAATCCATGACTGGGAGGCATGCCATCAAGGGAGACCTATAATTTACTTGTTTCTTGATTTGCGATTTTGACCTGTATTTTTAAAACAAACACACAGAGTCACAATGCAAGCCATGTGTTGGAGTTTGGTCTAACCATTAAAATAGAACAGATTGAGACTTACCATTTCATCAACCACACAGGAAGCAGACACCGACGATCAGCAGGGCACACTGACATACGAGGAGTTCTTGGTCTTCTACAAGATGATGTCTTTGAGACGGGACCTGTTCCTGCTGATGATGGCGTACAGTGACAGGAAGGACCACCTGACAGTGGAGGAGCTGGCCAACTTCCTGCGGAATGAGCAGAAGGTGAGAGGTCACACTGATCATACTGGTCTTGGGTTAAAAACAATAAATTGCTCTTAAAGCCGACGCGATAAGGTGTCCAAACTACTTTCTTTGGACTAAGCTATTTCAGAAGCAATATTTCTCTTCACCCCCTCCTTAGTCTAAGACCTAACTCCTTCTGTCTCAGCTGTCTGCCCAGAGGAGTCTGTTCCACTAAGCCAATCTGTCACACCTTTTTTTGCTCAGTGTTTGTCTTTGTGTTTCTGACACACACTTCCTATCTTTGCAATTTTTCATTATACTGTGTTTATTGTCTCCAGCCTGTGATTCTCTGCATTAATACTGTTCTCTGACTTAGCTGCAGGTATGACATGGCTGACAATTAACCCTGTAATGCCTGACCCCAGAAATAATGGACAGAAAATTCTGATTTCTTTAATCTGGAACCTTTATTTGGCCCTTTCACAAAATTTGAAAAAAAAATTACAAAAAATTATTTGCATATAGGTTTTCCCAAATTTTATACATGATTTTACTACATACTAAAATGCAAAAAAATATGTAATTATAACTTGCTTCAACAGATTAATTGTTCATGTTTGAATATTACTAAAAATTTCAAAGAAAATGTCACTGGAAAATTGTAAAAATCTCAATTTTCTTTACCTTGATCCAGTGAGTTGGGAACTATCTGAAGGTGGCCAACTGGGATTGTCCCATGTGCTGTGTTTGAATTGTTGTAGTGATAAAGGTATCCACCAGGGGTTGGAAGACAAGTATCAGATTGATACAAGAGGGTTTTGAGTGAAGTTTTTACCATAAGGTGATGCAATAGGTCTCAGAAATGCTTGTATCAAATTTGATGCATTTGGCATTATAGGGTTAATTTGTGAGGAACACAAATTTATTATAAAAATAAGATGTCATTCTGACTTTGTTTAGCATTTAGACTGGGATTAAATCCTTGTTATTTACTTAAAGAGTCTAAACAGGTATTTACATATTTTCTCATCTCAACTCAATATTTAATTCTGGTCATAGTTAAAGGCTTGTTTATAAACAAGCCTTAAAGACAGGAAACAACAAGGCTGTTCTAATGAAAAACAACATGATGAGTTATGAGAATTTAATAAAATTTAAATTTAATTGAGTAGTTGCATTTCGATATTGTTCTTGTAACTCATAATGTTACACCTCCACTTCTGAAAACACTTGTACAACCCTTCTTAGAACAGATGACCAGAGCTTCAAGGCTGACTCGTTGGGAGCAGCTCTGCCTTCATCTCTGCCTTTTACTTTCACCATCTCCCTGATACTTTGAGATCCTGTGCAGATTAGAATTTTTTTTCCCATAATACCAAAACAAATTAAGACTTGTCGACATTAATTTCACAGTATTCACTCTTGATTCATTCTGTGTCTGACTCTATACATAAACACAAGGCGAGGTATGAACCTAGTATATGACTGGCTTCACTTCCTGGCTGCTCTGGAGATGCCAGGAAGTGGAACCATGTTTCCAATTTACTGAGCCTCTCCTTGATTGCAGCAATTTATTACATTTACCATTATTGCTAAAGGAGGCAGAGGAATAAACATAAGACACACTGAACAAGAGAGAGCAGAAGAGTGTGAGAGGAAGAAATCATCAGTAACTGCTAAGCCAAAGAAAGTAGCAGATCTGAGTAGCATGTGAACAACAGAAGTGCGAGCAACTGGAAATGAGACAATATGCCTACTGCAGCACAGAAATAAAAGCCCTGTTGAGAAATAATGGGTTTCTGTCTCCTGAACCACTAGAAGGCTTTTAATTTGTAACAGTTACAGGAAGTGTTGAGTTTGTGTTTATGCATACAGGGAGAATGGGAGTGGCTCAAAATGAGGCCTTGCACATGAAAATTAGCTATTAGCTCAATGTGGTACAATACATGAAATTAATGTTTTTGTACGTGGTAACTAAACTAAACTTAACGTAACTGGTTTGTTCATCTTTTTTTTCTCTGCAGATGGCCAATGTGACTCCAGAGTATGTTGCAGAAATCATTGACAAGTTTGAGGTGTCTGATGAGAATAAACAAAGAAGCGTAATGGGGATTGAAGGTAAAGTTCTCCCATTTCACCATCTTCTTTCATGGCCCTTCCCTTTTTTCTTCTTGGGCTCAGTCGTTCTTTATCTTTTCCCCTCTCTGTATCTGTTGTGGTTCATCATCAGTTTCCATCAGTTACTCTGTTATTCCACATTATTATCATTATTATTATTATTATTATTATTATTATTATTATTATTTATTTATTTATTTATTTTTTATCAGACTCTCAAACTCAAACTCTTGGCTATTAATGCAGCTTATGCAATTTCAAGTTTGTTCAGGAGGTGTCAATGTGTAAGATCAGAATCAAACACAGTATATAGAGTATGAGCAGCAAGTCAAGCTTGTTTTTATAATAAATAAATAAATAAAGCTTTTATTGTGTCATATTTAACCCATGCCAAGCCTATGTGGCCTCACAAAATTAATGTAAGACAGACTCAGAATGATGTCTGTGACAACAAAAGACCAAAAATGTAGAATACAATCAGATTTTCAGACCTCCATCATCTACAACAAATATTACAAATCACTGACAAAAGAAATGACAATATAAATCATCACCTTGCCTCCTATCCAAAGCTTTTGAGTCTAAATACAACAAGTTTGAAAGTATCAAAGAAAATGGGACTGACTTTCCACTTTCCACTTTTCACTTTCCACTCTCAGATCACCCAGATCACACAAAATGTTTATTCCCTGATAATTTTTTGAACTGGCCACCTACTGGCCAGGAGACAAATTCCGCTCAGCTCAGTGAGTAGTGCTCAGCTTAATACAGTATATGATTCAGACTTTTATTTATGATGCAGATACAACCTTTTGGTTTTACAATTTCGTCACCATTTATTTTAAATTCAATATCAAATTTACCAATTAAACTTCTTCAATTACTAACTTCTCCCGTTTTTATAATCTACTGTGAGTCCGGCCACTCACAATAAAAACCTTAAATTGTAACAGTGGCATCTGAAGAGATAAAATAACAGCCATGAATGTTTTGGGATTTTGTCTTTAGCAAGTGTTATTGTCATTTTAAGAAATACCTCATGTAACTGAAAGGTGAGCTTAAGGGAGAAGAAGGAGTGAAGACTGAGCAGAGTAGCTGGAGTGAGAAAGCGGGAAGTCAGAATGGGGGCGCAGTGAAAGAGAAACAGAAATGTGTGACAGAAATAAGAGGAGTGACTGTGGGGAGAGGAGATGAGAGAAGGAGGAGGTGGGGTGAGACTAATCTTGTCATTTGAGGCATGAAGGCTAACGCTGTGTGTCTGGTTGATCAGACCAGTATGCCTGATGTCCTCCCTGCAGGCCAGAAATATGTGTGATTAAACATGCATTGTGCACAGATGTGACTGAAATGTACAAACAGATTTACATTAACTTTTTACAGTGTGATGAGCTGTTACCTACAGTATTTGGTCTCTTTATATCTGGTTGACTGTATTTAGTATCCAGTATAATTCGTATAAGTATTCATGTCACACTGTGGACTGTTAAAATCTGGCTTTAACCACAATGGTACCACGACAAGATTGCTTGTCCAGTCTGATCATAGACTTTCCATAGCAAAACCTCTGTGATATTTGCATCACATTTCTCCATTTCTCCTCCACAGTCAGCTTATCCACGTCAACTGTCTTCGTCCTTTCCCTCGTCTGCTTTCTTGCTTATTTCCGATTTCTCTTGCTCTTGGTATTCCTGTCTCATTTTTATTCCTCCTCTCTGGATGAAAGGAGGCTTTCTTCCCTGTCACTCCTCTTCATGCTGTAGGCTATCACCTCAAAAAAAGCTGAAACCACAGTACTGTCATTTGAATGTGCTATCATCCTTCTGTATTTCCTGGAGCTCAACATGCTGATGAAGAGATATGTAGATGTCGCTGTTAGAAGCTGTTCAAAGTTGCATGATGTGACCTGGTGGCTGTTGGTTTTAAATCAAAACGTTTTTTGTGTCACTTTTATTTCAGGATGTTCAAAAACAGGCAACAATTGGTTGCTGTGAATCTGATGTGGAAGGGATGCATGACAAGCAATATTTAAAGTACTTTGCTGTGTTCAGACATTACCTCTGCAACTGAACTCAATATCTGTTTATATTCATGAACAATGACCAAGAGTATCAACCTCATGGAGGCACCTTCATAGAAAGGGAGGGAGTACCAAAGTCAGTAGGAGTCATCGTCTTGGAGTAGTGACTGTCTGTAAAAAAAATTTCTGCCAGTCCATCCAATAGTTGTTAAGATTTTATCAGCTGATTTTGCCCTTCACAGAGCTTTAGCCACTATCCATTTCTATTTCCATTTATTTGTGTTTATCTGCAGGTTTTACAAGTTTCATGCGCAGTCCAACATGTGACATTTTCAACCCTTTGCACCATGAGGTGAATCAAGACATGGAGCAGCCTCTCTCTAACTACTTCATCGCCTCTTCTCATAACACATACCTGACCGGAGACCAGCTTCTCTCTCACTCCAAGACCGACATGTACGCCTGGGTGTTGCAGTCCGGCTGCCGCTGCGTGGAGGGTAGGCATTTACATTCAAAATGCTATTTAGCTATTTAGCTACTTCAGTTTCAGGATCCTGGTATTATTCATGCTGTCTCCCTGTCACCCTGTCTTGTCTTATTGGGACACTTGAATAGGACCGAAGTGTTAGTTATTAGTAAGTAGACAAGTTACTATGTATACTGGGAAAATGGCCTATTGTGATTGGATGAGGTGGCGTTAATGGATTCTTATAATTGCAGCAATCTCTTTTCACCCTGTATCAAGTGGTGTCACTGTTTTGTGCTTAAATGTAATAAAACAATTGCTGTTAGAGATGATTATGGGTATTTATGGATGTTAAGGATGTTGATTGCTTAGCAATTAAGAACATGTTTTCTTAATGTTTTTAAAGTGACAACCAAGACTCATTTTGTTTATGTTTATGTTTGGTAATAAAATTTGAAACAGGCCAACAGAAGCGGCAACACCTGAATCAACACCAGTGTTCATTAAAAGAATGTGAAGTAGTGGAGCATAAAGAGCTGAGGCATCTTTCCTATATTCAAAGATGAACAGTGAGGCGAGGCAGAAACTGAGAACAGTAGAGAGAGAATGTTTTCCACATTCATGCATCATTTCTTCTGTTTTTTTTTTTTTCCTGCAGTGGACTGTTGGGATGGACCTGATGGAGAGCCGATGGTCCAACATGGCTACACTCTGACCTCCAAGATACCATTCAAGTCTGTCATAGAGACCATCAATAAATATGCCTTCATAAATAACCAGTGAGTCAATGCTCCCTATGGTACAGTATGTATGTGTTATTGTACATGTGTGTATGTGTGTGTGTGTGTGTGTGTGTGTGTTATTGTATGTGATTGTTTATGACATTTTATGGAAACTACTTCCATTATCCCATAGGAATTGTTGTGGGAGAATAATGGCCTTGAATGCCAAATAGAAATGCCATTTTACTCATTTTGCCTTTAGTTTACTTACACAAATAAATCTGACTAAAACATCACTTCTGGTTGACATTCTGCAGAATAAATAGTATTCTAAGCTTCAGGACAAACAACACAACATTGATCCATGTACACACACACACACACACACACACACACACACACACGTGCACACACACATAGAGATTGTATTATTGATTGTATATTTTCCTGTTTAATTCTGTTGCTTTGTGCTCCACTCTGGGATGAGATATACTGTAATAACACTTACCCACACATAAAAGTTTGTTCCACCCTAATTTAAAAAGCCCGCTCAATTACTGTGTATTTCCTGATAAAACTAGTCTCAAACTATTGTTTCTCACACTGTTATAATGAAATATCTATAAATTGGATGGAAGGTTACCCCCCAGCACGGTTTAACAAGAAACTTACAACCAGCCAGGTTTATATTTTTCAGAGAACGCTGTGGTTCTGGGCAGTAATTAGCACCTATTACTGAGCCATCTGCTTTGCAGTGTGTCTTCTGGCTCCCTGAGGAGCCACTGTTTTCTCTACAGGGTCCAACAATACCCAAACAAAGTGGTGAATGATGCAGCATGGTGCCACACTGTCTCACTTTAACATCTGTTGCAGCTACTTATGATGGCAGCAGCTGTGTTATAAAACCATTTATTTTATTCAGAGGTAAAGACAGTATTCAATTATGAAATCAAAAGAAGTGTAACTACATTTGGCAGTAGCTTGTTGGAACATTGACTAACATCAGATTAAGGTTGTATATCTTATTTATTTTCTAGCTGTCAACTTCAATTTTGATGCTATTTGTGTTAAAGTTCAACACCTTTGGAAATAGGCCTAATTCAGCCTGTTCAGAGTTGGATAAGAAGATTGATAGCTCTGCCCATCAAATATGAAGTTAGAGCCAGCACCTGGTTAGCTTAGCACAAACCCCATAGACCCACAAATTGTTTTACCTTTTAATGAACTGACAGAATTAACCAGATATAACTATAGCTTTAGAGCCATTGGCTGGTTTGGTTTCCTCTGGGCAGAACCAGGCTATTTTCTTCTGTGTTTAGTCTTGTGCTAAGCTAACTGCGTCCTGGCTGTAGCTTCATATTTACCACACAGAAATAAGGAGTGGTATGAATCTTCTAATCTAATCCTTGTCAAGAAAGTGAAGAAGAATATTTCCAGAAAAGCCAACCTGACAAAATTAACACAGCAAAAAAAGGAAAAATAACATTTTTTGTCCACCTTTTATCTGATTACTTTGAAGTTATTGGTAAAATTAAATTAAATTTGTATATTTTTTAATTCATCATGCTTCCATGTAAAGCGTGTCTCAACTGATTTTGCAGTAACATTCAACTAAAACAGCCTGCTATACCTTTTGACTTAACCTGTTATCTTTTTTCATTTCTTTTTTGGCTTTGACCTTATCTGTGCTACAGGTTAGAGCTGAAAGGATCAACTGATTAATTGATAAGTTGATTGATAGACATATAATCAATCACTATTTTGTCTATTTCAAGCAAAATTCCAAATATTTTCCCGTTTCATTTCCTATGTTGTGTGATAGTCAACTGACTATCCTAGAATAACTATTTTCCAGCATTTTACCAGCCGAAGTATTAATCAATTAATCTGGTACTTAAAAGACTAATAAATAATGAGGATAAATGCTGAAATGTTGTCCTAGATCATTTTAGTCAATAAAGTTTTTTATGACAATAATATTTCTTCTGACAGTCGTTTCTGTATTCCTCTGTGAATGGAATTAAAAACCATGTGTTCAGTGTATTTTCCCAAAAGATAACATTCACAGTTGCTAATTATGAAATACCTGATTATTCTCATAAACTCATATCTTTTTAATTAGTCATCTGTAATAATGCTGATGGCAAGAGCAGATTAATAAATTGAACATCCTGTGCTTTATTCTTCTCTCTTTTCTCTCTGCTATTCTCACCTTTCACATTCAGCTGATATTTTATCATCAGTGCCACCTGTTAATATGATTAATGGCCCCTGGGTTGAATTGAAATGGAGTGAGTCTCTGCTCTCTCCGACATCACGCACACTCACACACACACACATTACACAGCTCATTGCACCTCTTCACTGTTTCACCTGAGAGGAGCTCCAGGGTGTCATTGCCTGTGTGTCGAGATGAAATGTCTGTGGTTGTTACTCTCTCTGTTCTCTCTTTTTGTCTTCGGCAAAGGATCCTTTTGTGTGTTGAAGTGTGTGTTTGTGTGTGAGTGTATGTTTTGGGGACCAGAGTTGGAGGCGAGAGCAGGGCTCCGTCCCTTAAGGGAGAGCTGTCAGTCTGACAAACCTGACATTTGAGCTGCGCTGCTGTGTGGCCACAACTTATTTCACCTTTTCTAAATGAAAAGACACACACACACACACACACACACACACACCTTGCCACAAAGGTGAAGAGGTGTTTATGCAGCTTTATTTTTGTCATTTATCTCTCTGTTCTGTTGGTTGGAGGTGAGAAATGGAAGTTCACTTTTGAAATGTGATTCATGCTCATCTCAGCAGATCAGTCTCTCCTCAGTCCATTGGCTGCATTGAAGACACATTTTCTAAGTGTTGACAGGTTTTATGTAATTTATGGAAACCTGAGTATCTGTCTGTTTTTTTTCCCCAGGTACCCGGTAATTCTATCCATCGAGAACCACTGTAGCATCCAGCAGCAAAAGAAGATAGCCCAGTACCTGAGAGAAATTTTTGGAGACAAACTTGATGTGGGAGATGTACTGAGCAGAGACGCCAAAACATTACCCAGTCCTCACATCCTGCAGGGCAAGATACTCATCAAAGTAAGAACTAATCAATGGAGGGATGGATGCATGGTGGATTAACAGTGCTTGATTTTAAATGAATAAATGAATATATTCATATATGATATATATAATAAATGAATTGATAAATTAGATTTTCCTAGTTAGTGTACTTGTGAATCAAAGCATCTTCATCACACCTCTCCATTTCCCTCCTCTTATAACAGTGAGTTAAGTTGAGCTCTTGTCATCTCAACATACTGTATTTTACTTCATGTGTGTTGCAGTACTCAGGATGTGGAGTGAGAAAGGCACTGTGAAGCTAATTATTGCCAGTTGGGGTTGTCAAACGATTCATTTTAATTTCCTGTTTGTCAAAACATTTTACAGTTGGTATAATTAAATGATGTATGTTTAAATTCCATTAAAAAAATATACCCTGGGTTTTACCACAATGGACACTATATTCCCCAAATCCCTAAATCAAAGTAAGCCTGAACTACAAAATAAAAAAAACACAAACAGGCTGCAACAACAGCATTTTTTCCCCTAATTACACTCACTTGAATAACTTAGCAAGCTTTTAGAACTTAATACAGAGGCTCAATATGACATTTTTCCCCAAGTGATTAATAATAAATTATGCAGCTTCTCATTAGTTTAAAATTAAGGCATCACACACACACACACACACACACACACACATTCAGTCCTCTAAACACCTAAAATGTATTAAGACTGAAAAGTTTAAAGGATTGTATGGTACACTGTGTTGACTGACATCAATGCTTTTTACTAACATGTATGGATAACAAGTGATACAGATGTGAACTGATGTTGAAATACTGCTGCAAGAACTCTCAGTTAGGGGTGGATGGTTAAGTGCAAGCTGCATGTCTTGTCTTCCCCCAGACGTCAGTGTTGGTTTACTTAAACCAGTGTTTCCCCCAGCTTAACCTTAAATTTAAGAGAACTGTTCCACATTTTGGAAAATACGCTTTCTTCATTTAAATCATTATGGAAAGCTCCTATGCCAAGGAACCTATTTTGTTATTCAAATATGGCAAGCTTATCTCTTTGTAGCACATACTGTCATAGTCCCATGGACAGGTCAGGTGCCCAGTTAGATGATCTGTGAAACATGGTTGATATGATCTTCCACAAAAAGAAGACATGCAATGTTTTTTTTTAATATCAGCTCTCACTTTGATGGTTTCAGACCCAAAAGTTCCTTATCCACAGAGACGGAGTATTTGGATGAGCAAAAGCTTTCAGCATTTATTGTTTTGTTTTATTTCAACCAAATAAAATTTACTTTATCTGTAAGCCTTCATTGTTCCCTGAGAAAAGGAGCTCTGGCTTTGTCCCTCCCCAGCCAGATGTCTGAAAAGTGAAAGAGCGTTATTGATTTTCTATAAAGCCCTTTACTCCCCTCTAACAGTTTTCCTCCATCCCTTTCCTCCCCCTCTCTGACCTTGTGTTAGAGCATTTCACCTCTCTGTATCCCCTCAATGAGGCAAGAGACCAGAGAGTCACAATATAGCAAAGAAAAAATGGCATGGGGTTTTTTTTTTGACAGTCACAGCTAGAAGGAAGAGGGCACTACTGGTGGCAGTGGTTGAAGTGCGGGTGGGGATGTCAGGCAGTGAAAGACTCAATGTACTGCAGGAAGCTCAGAGTCTGCAATTGATTTTTTGAAGGAGAAGAAGCTTAGAAAATCTTGACTCCCACTCACACCTTCAGAATGGCTCACTAATGGGCTCCCACTCTGCTGAAAGAGCTGCTCAGGGAGCTTCTAGGAGAATCTGCAGCTGATTGTACATTGTATGTGTGTGTGTGTGCACAAGTGTGTGTTTTGTGCCCTCTTGTGTACTCATATCTGGCAGTAATGGCCTGTAAATACTGGTAAAGGAGCCACATAAAGGAGAAGGCTACTTTAACGTCTGTCTGTCCATTTTTGTGCGTACAGGCTTGTGTCTGTTTTTCTTTTTATTCTTAGACTGTCTTAGAGGTGTAACCCATGTGGGTGTTCTTGTGTATAAAAGAGATGAGTGAGGGGTTGTGCTGCATTTAAGACATATGCACAGGTCAAATGCGTGTTTGTCACTCTCCTCAAATCTCTTTGTCTGTGTTTTCTCCCTGCAGGGGAAGCGTCTGCCTGCCTACCTGTCTGCAGACGCCGAGGAAGGGGAAGTATCTGATGATGACAGCGCAGATGAAATTGAGGACGACTTCAAGCTCAAGAGCAGCAATGTAAGAATAAAAATATAAAAGTAACTTTTTCTCCAACTGCTGTCTGTCTTTGTCTGAGCAGCCATGTTTGCTTCTCTGTCAGTTCTTTAAGTGCTACTTAATCTGTTCATTCCAAAGAATAGGGCAGCAACAACATCCTATCAGAACAAAAAACTCATTTTGGATTGACAGGGACTAGTGTTAGAGGATCAAACCCATTCCTCCACATACAGGCACCACAAACAGAAGTTAGATAATGGGAACTTAATGATATTGTTGTGCTCGATGTAATGACTTAAGTAATTGGGTAGTGATGTTGGTGCTTGTGATGTTTTATTGATCATCCTCGCTTTAATGTTTTAGAATAATCAATGCTTAATGATGCAGATATAAATATTAAGTCAGTGCAAGCATAAAAGCGACTTTGAACTAGATTTTTTTTAATGCATAAGCATCAACATGTAAAACATGTCAGAGCATCTTATCGCTGCTTGCTTATAACGATCACCCCCAAACTTTCCAAGTGCCATATTTATAGTAATCCTCCTCATTTTTTCAGTGATACAGTACTGCCAGGATCCCCCTCTAAAGCAGGAAAACACTTCCACATTTTCCAGATGGTTTAGTTGTGTAACTGAAAAGGGCATTGTTCTTCCACATTTAGCTGGAGGCATGAGGCTGCAGATGCCACTTTGGATTATCACTGCCATTTTAAAGGGGTGGTGGCAGGTTTTCCACTGATGAGAGGTTTTGTATTGAGCTCATTACACCAGTATTTTTTCACAGCCGTCACCATATTGCACTAATTGTGGGCTGTGGAAAAAGTGACTTATATAATGTTGTTTACTCTCTCTTGCTGTATATGCTGTCAAATATTTCTGTTGTTTTTTCCATCTTTTGTGTAAAATTTACAATTTGTCCACATACATACTACATAAGTAAACATCTAGACCACTGTTAACTTTTTTTTTTTTAAATTACCTCACATGCCTGGTATAACTCTGACAAACTCACTCATTCACAGTTAGCAGGCAGCAGATTTTGCACAAGGGGGAGCTGTTAATGCATTGCCAGACCAGTTCCACACATCCCAACCTATGCTAGCCATTGTAAAAGATCGTAATGACAGTAAAAGTTTAGACCTGTAGGTGTAAACATGTTAGTGTGTGACTTTACACCCCTCAGTGATGCAAAATGACAATGATTTGTATGTGTCTAACATTTCAATTTGCAGCTCACTATAGAGCCTAGTACTGAGTATCTGTTATAATGGGGATATAGGTGATTTTAACAGACAGATGTGAAAGTAGTGTATATCTTCTTATCTAACGCTCAGAAAGAAAGTCTGTTTCCCAAAATATCAAACTATTCCTACAATTGTAACTATTAACCATAGCTTATCTGTCTGTTTTAATGTTTTTACATAGACATAATAGACATAATAACACTTGAAGCTTACATATATATATATATATATATATATATATATATATATATATATATATATATATATAATGTTACAATGTTGGATGTCCATGTTAAATGTTTTAAATAATGAGGTAAAAATTATTACCTGTGTGACAAAAGCTCAGGCGTCAGACTGCCATGAACACTAGGTCTCCAAAGGTTTTTTCCATGTCATCCTGTCATGGATTTCTTTATATGGTAATCTGCTCCAGGCACAGCTTGTTCTCCGAAAACAGACTACTTGTAGTTTTAAAGGCATTTAATGTACTCCAGCATACAGTTAACTGACAGTATTTGGTGACAGCTGGATGGCATTTTGCTAGTAACATTAGCTTGTGTTACTATTTCCTGACAGCAGAGATTTTCTTCTTCAGTTGTGGTCTTAGTGAACTTCTCACACACACAATTATTAACAATGGCAGCAGGGGTGACTGAAAAACTAAATCCACTGTTGTGTTACACAGTAAATAGGTAATGGGTGCATCGAACAGAGATGCCATGCTGTGTAATATTTGTTGTTGCGGATATTTGTGCTGTCCACTCTCATGTTCCAGATCTGATTCTGGCTCAAACATGTATGGGTGGATTTGAGAAGTTGCCTTTTCCGAGCAATTATGCTCTGTTACTTAGTTTTAGCTACTAGTTATTTAGTTTTACTGTTTGCTTTCAGAACATCTACACTGGTAAGAAGACGTGGTGGTGCTCACAAGAGCTGGGTGCACTGGCCCTATAGACTGTATATGAAGATAGACTCCGTGATGTCACCCATAGGTTTCTGAAGAATGGTTTTCAAGCTTAGAGTGGGCTGCTCCACCATTGCTATCTTGGCAGTGCCTGATTCCGCCTAACTCCTGGCTAATCTTAAAATGAGCAAAGAGGTGGGGTGTGTGTAGCTGAGACTTAAGTGCATGGCGCTTTAATAACTGTGGCAAGCATATGCTCCCATTAGCATCATTAGCACAGCTGAGGGTCTGAGTATCTTGCTCGAAGACTAACCCTAGTTACTGCTGACATATAAATAAAATACTCTAATTTAACTGTCAGTTAACCATGCAGCAAGCCATATTATTTGTCTGATATTTGCGTGAAAAAAAATCCTCCATAAGACCAACACCAAAAACGTGTCACGTACACGTACTTGAAATAACTTAGGTGACGCCGAGCAGAGATATAGCAGGTTGTGACAGCACCCACCCGTCACTCTCAATTATGTAGAACTTTAAGCCTTAATAAAATTTAAACAGGTGGGCTTTATAAAAATTCACTTGTACAATTCACTTCATGAAGAGGGAAATTAGCTATAGACACCAAAACCGTTTTTTTGTACCAGGCTGCAAACATGTTAATTTCTGCTGTAAAGTTGGGCATTTGAGGAACTTAAGTTTTTGGCACTTCTGTGTTGGCTTCAGTGACAATGTGTGTCGATGCACCAAATGGCATTACTCTTCCTCATCTCCTGTCAATAACCAAATACCTTTACCTTTATTGAAACAACCATCACTGTCTCTCATGCTTTCTTACCCAGCTTTCTTTGTGCTTCTCTTGACTAACTATCCTCTTCTATCACGCAGGGCAATGGTCACCACCAGGTGGAGTCTCACATCAGAAAGAAACTGGACTCTTTATTGAAGGAGTCTAGGATCGGAGACAAGGAAGATACCGACAGCTTCAGCATCCGAGCTCTGCTCCGTGCTACACACCAGGGCCTTCAGAAAAACCTGCGGCAGGTACGAGCCCCAAGGCAGAGCTGCATATGGCGCAGAGAAATACTTTTCAACAGATGAAGAGAAGGGGCAAAAAACTAGGCCATGGTTTTAGTCGGGGAGATGGAGAAAATAAAGGAGTGGACTAATTACTGCACCACTCATAGGTCAAACACACCCACTGAACAGAAGGAAATGCACAACCATTACCTCCTCAGGCCACTCTGAAGGGGCCGTGCTATTTCCACCCACGTGGGTGGTGTTTCATCAAAACCATGTCAAAACAGACTGAAAGTGATGAGACACTAAATGTCTGCAGTGTTACTTAATATTTAATTTCCCTGCTTTCCTCTTTTACTATTTTTAGAAGCTTCAGTTTCCTGACAACCATTTTAATGTAGTGAGTGTTGTGCATCAGGGTTTCCTGTTTTCTTTATTCTACTCCTGCTTTGTGGGTGATCCCCATCACCTCATTCTATCTCTAAACCTTTTTCTGTCTCTGTCTTCCTAACTGTACTTTCCCTTTTTTCAGTTTGTCTATTTTTCTTATTTCTCTCCCATCCTTGTCTTCAAGCGTGTTATGCTTTATTGGCTGATGTCTCTTGTAGCCCCTCCAACTACTAAGCTTTAGGGTTTAAGTGACTCACTGGCTGCTAATGTGGTTGTTATTAGATTCACACCAAATGATCCACACACATGAATGTAAACAAACACATACAAACACACACATGAAGAGTATCTGAATGTTTTCTCCTTTTCTCTAGAGCTCCAGAGGGGTTCTGAAGAAATCCCAGAGCAGATCCTTCATCACGACGCTTAAACAGAAGGTGAGGAGCATTGAAAGACAGATTGCCCTTGCTTGCTTGATTCTCATTCTGTTAATTGGGATCTCAAATGGCAAAATGAGGTGACGTCATTTTTAGGTTAGGGGGTAATGAAACATTTTTTAAGAGGGACCACTAATGACTGTGATGGCTGGGCCATGTGTTTTGAATGGACTTTTCCATGCAAAAGAAAATCTGGAAGACCAAAAATGATCAGAGGAAATAGTACAGCAAATAACTGAAACCACATATTTATACTTTTGTTTGATTAAATAAACAAGTTATAATGTGTTAATTAGTGAGAATTAGAGGTGCTAGTGGGTGGATTTTTTTTATCTTCAGAGAGAGCATGGTAGTCATTTCCCGCTGTTTCTAGTCTTTATGCATCCTACTTAGCTTTCCTTCATTGACTGTACAGATATGAAAGAGGCATCACTCTTTTTTATTTTACTTTTGGCAAGAAAGCAAATCAATGCATTTCTTTTTTCTTTTTTTTTTTTTTTTGGGCTTTTTGTGCCTTTATGATAGATCAGTGGAGACTGACAGGAAAGGGGGTAGAGAGAGGGGAATGACATGCAGGAAAGAGTCAGACCGATCAGGAGTCGAACCAGTGACTGCCTGCTAAGAGCGTCTTGTGCTCACACATGGTACGCGCCCTAACCACTCGACTACCAGGCCGCCCAATCAGTGCATTTCTGTATGTCAAATTCTTACTTTGAGTAAGTTCTGATTGAGTCACCTACGAAGACAACAATCAAGTTTTCCCCTAAGGTTACAATATATAACCTTCTACCTAAAATTTTGTTTGCTGTCTGTTATATAAATGGGTAGACAAAATACCTCTCAATATAATGCAATACAATTCAACACACCAGCACCACAATGTAATCTCAAAAAGGATGCATGTAGTTTCTTGATGTAGTTCCTCTCTAAGGTATGTGCTTTAGAAAGCTGCTAATGGTGTAGGACCTAAGAGAAATGCTTATAGTGCAAATTATGCTTGCATTTGCTGTTTTCTAGTCCTTCAGGTTTTTAAAAATAGAGTTAGCATCAGTTCAATTTATCTTTCATTTTATGGTATAGTATTATAATTTTTCCCACTCTGATTTTATTCCTCTAGCCATTTGCTTTTTTTTTTTTTTACCTTCTTCTTGCTCTCATCTGTTTACCCACTCACATCTCCTCTTCATTCTTTTATGTCTCCCTCTTTGCATATTATGCATCCTCCCACGTGTGTGTATATATATGCGTGCAAGCATGGTTGCATGTAATCTGTTGGCAAGAAGCCTAAACCCTGTAATTACTGTAACCCTCATCCTCTTCTCAACTCCACTTTAGCTCTAATAGAGGTGTTGCTTCTCTCAGAAAAAAAAACAAAAAAAAAAACACACTTCGCCAGATACACACTTGCTATAATTACATACACTATACCTTAAACACCCACCGACATGCACAAACACACACTCAGACTACTACTACAATAACAACACTATGAATCACACAGTAGCCACTATTAAACACACACAGTTTGCTAAAGACACACAAGCACTAGCTCCTGCTCTGCGGGTTTGTGTGTAGGTGGTATCATGTATGATGTGTAACATGTTCATCAGGATATCAACTGAAGGGAGGGATACAGGCAATACTTTCATGCTTTTCAACCAGCAAACAAACTGTTGCAATATTACCTTTGTTTTTTGTCATATGTCCCTGTCTGTGTGTGTGTTCCGGTTGTCCAGAGGCACTCCAAATCCAGGCTGTCATGCCATAGCATGGGCAAAGAGGAGGACGGTCAGGAGAGGTCTGGGAGGGAAGCCGGAGGACAGTTCAACAGGTGACCTTCCACTTGCTTCACCACCACAATGACAATTGCTGACAACTGTGAGGCTTGATGGTTACTGACTGCTGGGAGCATTAAACAATGCAGGGCATCAGTAGAGCCATGCAGCCACAAAAGCTTCTCCAGTAATAATTTATGTTCGTGTAAGGTGAAGAAAGACTGCAAAGGAGGGAATCCTGATTACTTATGATTTCTTCTTCTCTCATGTAAAATCTATATTCTCTCAGATGAAAAGTGTAAAATCCTCACTTCTCCACTTTTCTTAGATCCCTGTGCTATGTTCATGCTGCATTTACTGCTCAGTTATAACTTCCTGCTCAGACCAGATTTTCTTTCAGACTATTTTCATAATATTTTAATGTAGCAGGCCATTTTACTCACTTTCTACATATTCTGAGTGCAAAAGACCAAAGACAGGAGCGCCTGGGATGAATGAAATTGAGGCCATGACAAAAATCATCATCATCACATATAGTGTCATCATGCAGCTCCAGTGGCTCATAACTGGGTTTATCATGTATGTACTGTATTTTTGTAAAATATGGTCATCCACTCACTGCAGTGTTATTTTATTAGAGATTTTCTTTTCTTTTTTTACGTACTTTTAAAGGTCCCATATTGTATAAAGTGAGACTTCTGTCTTTTTAGATTATAAAGCAGGTCTAGGTGCTGTATTAATACTGTGAAAGTGTCAAAGCGCTCAGTCCACAGAAAAATGCTCACAGTCCATATTTAGAAATGGTTCCTTAAAGCAAACCCATCAGGACTTCTGTGACTTTGTGATGTCACAAAAAAGCAGTCACCGCTCTCAGCCACCCCCCAAGCCCAGCCCACCTGATTTGGATTCTATGAGCGTTTACCTGAAATCTGCTATATTTTCATTAAATCACTCAGAAAACAGCCAGCCAATCAGAAGAGAGGTTCAGATTCTCTTTTGATCTGCCCACTGACCCGTTGTTAGTTATGTTTTCTCCTAATCTGAAAAGTAAATAGTGCATATAGCTTTGAAAAGAATAAAAATGTAGTATTTCCATTTGAAATGTAATTTTGTAAAGGTATAATGTAGCATCAAATTGGAATATTAAAGTACAGCACTTCAGAACTGTAGTTAAATGGAGTAAATGCCCTTGGTTAATTTTCACCATGGCCTATCCCACTTTGAGTTTTGCTTGCATTGCATCCACTTTAGTATCCCACTGAACATCTCCACTTCTGCAGTCCTCCATCTTTCCTCAAGCATCATTATATACTTTCTGTTTACGTTATTATTGAAAAAAAAAAAACAGATCTGAGTCACTAATGAAGGAAAAAAAGAGTCAGTTTTCATCTGGAGCTTGAACATAGCACAATTTCCTTTCACACACATTCTTCGTCCACCTCTGTCTCCTTTTCCCCTTCTACCTTTGTGAGTGAGAACTGAGCAAGACATATAGAAATTCAGCTGTGTTTCCTCCATCAGTCACTGTCTGTGTATAAGGCCTTTGTCTCTCTTTGTTATCCCAGTCGCTGTTGCTGGTTGCATTCATACATGCATGTCCTCGGGATCTGTCACAATACAGATTCCTGCAAGCATGCATCTGAATGGCTATGTGGCCGACTGTTGTAAGACAGCCGTGTGCATGACTGCGTGTGTGTAGTTGTATGTGAGTGTCAATGTCTGTGTCTTGCTGCACTGCATGCGCTCTGGTCCCTATTAAGCTTTTTGCCTTTGATGCTCTTTCCTGTGGTTTGCAAGCTGCCTATTTGATGAACAATTCTCTCTTGCCTGATTTGTTTTTGCCACCATAAATACTAAGCATGGGTAGATGAGTGTGTGCATGTCTTATTTCATATCCTTTTTACTTTCCGTGTCTTACATATCTTTACATAAACTTACCCACTCTCCTACTCTGCCATCTCTTGTAATTGTTTTTTGTCATCTGGCAATGTCTTAGGGGTGGAAGGAAGAGGAAGACGATGAAACTGAGTAGAGATCTGTCAAACCTGGTGGTATTCACCAACTCTGTTGCCTCCCAGGAGTGCCTGAATGAAGGTGAAATGCCAAAGCTCTGACACCTGCACACACAAGCAAATAGACAAATTGCAATATTTCCCTTCAAGACATTTTCTCATGACTAACCCATGTTTCTCTTTAGGTACTCCAGGTGATGTTCTGTCATTCAGCGAGACCAGAGCACAATCTCTGGTCAATCACAGAGCTGAACAATTTCTGGCTTTTAACCAGAGGCAGCTGTCACGGATTTATCCCTCAGCCTATCGTATCGACTCGTCCAACTTCAATCCCCAGTTCTACTGGAATGTGGGCTGTCAGCTGGGTAAGACAGCTGTAAGCTTTTGACCTATTTAGAGGTTGTCTGTTAATGAAAACATCAGGTGCCTTCCCTTTAGCTACATACCTGTCATTACATATTAATTGACACTGCATACCAAATGCATGCACACACATACAAACAGACTTAATGTGTGGCCTGCGCCTCACACACTTCATTTACACATATCACATAGTGTAGTTAGTTAATGTGTGTAATGTGTGCAGGGCTTAATGGGCACGAGTGTTAAGTCATACCAATTAGCCTCCACACTACATAGCTACTCAGTTGTGCAAGGTATGTGTGTATGTGTTTGCGTGCTGTGTGTGAGTGAGTGTGAGTTTATTCATAGTGTTACATTCAGAACAGGAATTTCTGAGGATTACAGAGAAATACATCAGTACATAGAGCTGGAGCTAAATATTTTAATCTGAATGGAAATGAACAGCATCAGCAAATCCAAGATCCAAGGAATCCCAGCCAATTAAATTTTTTAAGTTAAATTCAGAGAGTGAAATTGGTCTTTTAATGTTTAAGAAATCACTGTTCCAGGTGCACAAAAACAGAAACAGTTACAGGGAAGAAAAGAATGAGGAGAAAAAATGCCAAACTCTCTAGTAAATTATCTTTGAAGCAGTGGTGATTCATCCTTGTTGCTTCCATTTTATTTTTAACTTGTTTCCTTTCTCATCTGTTTTACTAATTACGATTTCAAGGTTGTATGAACTCACACGCTTAATGAATAATAGAATGAATGAATAAGCCAAAGAGGAACATTTGATAAAAGGAAAAAACACTGACCCTGACTGATCCTCAGTTTCACAGATTGTGTATACTACAGCATTATCTGGATAATAATCGAATCATTGGATGACATACTGTAAGTGTGTAGAGGTTTAGAGACAAATAGTGACTAAATAAAATATCCTTCCTTATTTTTTCTCTTTCAGTTGCTCTGAACTACCAGACTGAGGGCAGGATGATGCAGCTCAACAGAGCCAAGTTCATGGTGAACGGAGGTAGTGGCTACGTCCTCAAGCCCCCTCCCATGTGTAAAGGTACTGCAAAAAACAGACTGCATGCACACAAAGAAGCTCAAACACATGCATAGGAGCTATTGTTTGTTCATATAAATAACACAGATTTTCAGTTTATTTGTTGTGATTTGATCCATGACATAATAAGTTATAGGCTCAGGTAGAGCATTATGTATTTGTAAGAATGGATTGCATTGTTGCATTTATCTCAAAAATATATATAATGGGATACAGGGATTTTTAAAGTTAAAAAAAATTTAGAAAAACTGATAATGTTGCAAAGTTCAGGATTAATACAATATGTAACATGATATTGTTGTATTATTTTATATATCAGAAAACTAACTAAGTAAGTAACTAACTAACTAACTAACTAACTAACTAACTAACTAACTAACTAACTAACTAACTAACTAACTAACTAACTAAATCAGTGATCAAGCTTTTGAACTCTTGATTTCCAATTAAAATGATAAAACTTATTGTATATTCAATATATTCCGTGTATGCTGGCATCATTAAACCTTACCTATTTTGGGTTAGAAAAAAATGCAAGGAGACACAAGACATTTTTTTGGTACACAGTTACGGGAAATAGAAATAAGTAATAACTTGTGTGATATAAGTTTTCCTATTTGCCGTCATTGGGATCTCAGCAAGAATTTTTTGGAGTCCCGTCAGTTTGAAGTATGTCTTTCCCTTTCAAATCCCATTACTCCATAGACTTGCAACAATGTTCTTTAACATCTATCCAACAAAGGAGTTAGCTACACAGCAAAGCAGAGACATGAGAGATTTTCATGGCCTTGCTGCACATGTAGTTTACAAAACTGTATGATGCAATGCTTACTGAGAACACAACATGTGTGCTTTCCAGTGGATATGAATGCAACTGCAGTCACGCACATCAACATAATCTCATCAGTTCCAGAAATGAGAATGTATCTCTTATTTTCATCTTTGCACATTTTATATACAAATATATGGGAACCGGAACAAACAAGAATCAGAGAGGGTTTAGATTTTAGTCTTGAGTGATGATATAAATCAAAGTTCTTACTCTGCTGTCTTCCATTCCCTCCAGGCTCCTTCAACCCATTCAGTGATGACCCACTTCCAGCTTACCCCAAGAAGCAGCTCATTCTCAAGATCATTAGTGGACAGCAGTTGCCCAAGCCACCAGACTCCATGCTGGGGGACCGTGGAGAGGTAAAAACACAGCAAAACACACACACACACACACACACACATACGCATGCACACACACACGCACACACACTGTTTGCTCACATTCTCCATCTGTCTTTTTCTCTCCCTCCTTCTACTGTCTCACAGATGCACACACACTCATGCAATATTATACTTCACTAGTCAGAAATGTTCAACTTGTTTTTAGTTAAAATTGTATACATGTATGTATACACACACACACACACACACACACACACACACACACACACATATATAAAGTCATAAAATAAAGTACAGTTCATTTTATTGCCCTTTCTCCTCTATTAGATTATTGATCCTTTTGTGGAAGTGGAGATCATCGGTCTTCCAGTTGATTGCTACAAGGAACAGACACGAGTTGTTGACGACAATGGTTAGACACCCACAGATCAACTTACACTAAACAATACCACAATATCAATAATACTGTACATGCACTGAACTATTGAAAGGGGGGGCGGAGGTGGGGGTGGTGGGTGGGGGGTTCTTTTTTTCTCTTGTCATGTTTCCAAACTGAAATGAAAAACATCCAGTCCAAATTATTCCAACCCCTAAGATATTAATACCTTTGAATGCCCTAACTAAGGATTGAATAAATGGGCTGACCATATCTGTGCCATTTTCTGAATTATTTCTTCAATGTTTATATTGCATTGATGCTATGACTGTTTCACTGGTCTGCATCAATGCAAACTTTTATCACTATTGCCTTGCTTTTATGCTGTATCACCTACCTGTTTTTTCATCAGTAAATTTTTGTTCCTCTGAAAAGTGCCAGACGAAGAGTATCACACTGAAAGCTATTATGATCTGATATCATCTCATCTCTGTGAACATCAAATAATTATTGTCATCATTCCTAAAAAGAACAACAAAACAAAGCAGAGATACAGATGCTGCATTTTACTTTGGGCTGTGGAGCCCTGCTGGGATCAAAAGTCTGATTTACTAATTAGAGGCATACAGCAGGTACAACAGAGCTGCTGGTGTCACCCCTAACATGTCCCCACAGATGAGGGCACCCGGCAGGGGGAGGGGAAAAGCCTTCTCTGGGAAAGGTTATAGAGCCCTGGGAGATCAAGAGTATTATAAGATTAGTGTGCAGTGCATTGATCCATGAAATACAACATTTGACACATCACTTCTACGAATGCCATCTTTCTTTTGAAAGTTTTTTGAACATCTTGCTGGATGGACAGTACATATGTGATTGAATGAGACACTGATTAGACAGGTCCTAATTATAATAAGTATATATGTGTGTATTTTCCTCAGGTTTTAACCCTGTATGGGAGGAGACCCTGTCCTTTACACTTCACATGGCTGAGGTGGCTTTAGTGCGTTTCCTTGTGTGGGACCATGACCCGATTGGACGGGACTTTATTGGTCAACGGACTGTTGCCTTCAGCAGCCTGATGCCTGGTCTGTGCAGGATTCCTCAGCCTTATCTAAAAAAAAAAAAAAAATGAAAGTTTTGGATATGAATGATATGAACTTAAGAGGGGACATAGATTGTCACTGGCAGTTAGAATCAGTTTTAGTTCTGCTATTTAACACAAATAGACAGACAGATTCACCAACACACACACTAACACTCAAACACTAACCTCGTGGCTTTGGCCATGATATGGCTATAGGGCACATTATCCTGTGCCTCATGAACCATGATTTGTTTGATATGTAAAAGACCTGTGGCTTGGCAGATTTTTGCGTTGCCCACATCCATTAGAGTTGTCCCCTGAACACCTGATGCCCTGCCCTCAGACAATGACTACACAGTCCCCAGTTTGATATCTTTTTTTGACTCATTCTCAAACTTACATGCTTTCTCCCTTCATGTCCAACAACAGGTTACAGACATGTTTACTTGGAAGGGCTGACTGAGGCTTCCATCTTTGTGCATGTGTCAGTGCATGATGTATATGGGAAGGTAGGTGCTGTATAGTCCTGGTGATACTTTAGAATTCCCCCTGTGAGCCTCTTTTGTCAACTGAGATTATATTTTGCAGCTAAACAGGAAAAAAGTGTTTCACTGACCACATCAATCCATTGAAGCTATGCTCCTTCAATCCTTTGTCTTTCTAGTGGAGCCCTCTAGTCCTGAACCCCAGCTTTACCATTATGCACTTTCTAGGATCTAACAAGGTATCCTGATGCCCCTAGGCTCTCTGTGGTGCTGCATGAAACAGTAATGCATGATGCAAAAGTACAATTTGTGTTCAGCTGTATCTTCAATGAGTTGTTTGTGTGTGACATTAAACCACTGAGTCATACAGTTTGCTTATAAGGTCAGTTTTTATTCAGAATTGTTTCAACTGTTGTTGTGTCACTGTCATCAAGGATGGAATAATTTGAAATATAAGCATGCATCATCCACAGCACTTTCTTGCATTTTGTTTGCTGTGGTAATTTAAGGAGTAAGGGTGCCATCTATAGGCAATGCATGTAACAGCATGCAATTGTACATTTGCTGTTAACTAAATTCAATACGCTGCATATCTTTTCATTGTTTTCATGAAAATTAACACTTTAACTTCAAACTGTAATTTGTAAAAACTTGTGTTCAGAAGTGCACCCTGGTGTATAATGTCTGTCTAAGAAGAACATTTCCTCTGCTCTTTGTCGATATCTTTTCCCTCACTTATTTCCTTCTTACTCTGTTCCTCCTCCCTTTAGGGTCATCAGCTGAGAGGTATCCGTGGTTTGTTTAACCGTTCCTCCAAGTCCTCTGTGGATACAACCTCTGGTGGCCTTCGGAAACGCTCCCTCAGTGATCACCTCCTGCGGCGTACAGCCAGTGCCCCAGCAAAGGGACGGAAGAAGACCAAGATGGTTCTATCAGAATCGGTGGCTTCGATATCAGACCAGAAAAACGGCACAGGTGCAGGGACAGGAGGAGAGGGCGTGTCAGGGAAGGAAGGAGGAGTGGAGAAGCGTCTTCAGCCCCGAGCCCCCCTCATCCACAGACCTATCTCCATGCCCTTAGACAAACTTCTGCAAGGACAGCTATCCCTCTGTTCCCCAGACATGGGACAGCATGATATGGGTGGAGACACTGTCATTGGTGGGTAATTTCCTATCACCCCTGTCAAAGAATTAAACATATTTTGCTATTTTTCAAATTACACCAAAATTACTTTCATTCTAGCATAAGAAATCATTATCAGTTACTGGCACACATCAAGCCTCAGTAATCTGTGTCATTAATTACACTCACTTTTGCCTTAATAATATTTTTTTGTGATAAGATGCTTGGAGTTGACATGTCTTAAAGCAGCACTTTGCCTTGAATTGCTTTGCACACTGATTGATGTCAGATGTAACTTTTTTTCTGATTTCTCTCCTTTGCTTTACTTATCCTGCTACAACTACCTAATACTCATGGTATATGTACATGAGCCTACTCCCCATGATACCTTAACATGCCTTTTCTGTCCCATCTTCATTTGTTGTGCTTCTTTATAGTAGAGAACTGACTAGGATGTTCCAGCAGGTAATCTGAAATACCTATTGTCTGAAGATTGCATCGTTCAAAAACATATCAGTATTGCGTCCACCCAGTGTATTTTGTATTTTGTTTGAAAGTGGTTTGAGAAATATTGATGTGTCATTTGATCCCATTTGACTAAGCCAATTCCATTTGACCATCTCTTTCCTAATCTGATGTTCGCAAATGTGGATTCTTCCTTTTTTTTTTTTTAACCTCCACAGCCACATTTTCCAGCTTCCCCTTCACAGTTGTATTTGGTAGTCCATTTGTCTGTGTATTGCTACTGCCTTGTATTGGCTGGACTGTTAATTGTTGTCATGTAATCGTTGATTGGCTCAGTGTTCAACATCAAATGGTACTATACAAGCCTATGTTCATTAATCTTTTTGTTCAATTATCTGTGTCCACAGGAGCTTGCCCCGTCAACAGGCCTAGGTCCTCCTCTGTGGACCCTCTCATTGAATCATCCTTTTCTGTCGAACCAAGCGTCTCTTCCCCGTCTAAGACATACAGAAATAAAGTATTAGGCCAATCAGAGGAGGCGTCTTATCTGGTTATTGGTGGAGGAGAAGTAAGAAAGGAAGAAGACTATGCTAACTACCAGTCAGGAGACAGTGGAGTCAACATATCAAAGATCATCTCCGCAGGAACAGAGAAAAACTGTTTGGTCTTACCTTCTGCGAACAACATGAGATCAGATAAACCTGAAACATCATCAAACAGCACAACATTCACAGTTGCACCATCAGTCTCCTCATCCTCCTCCTCTGCCCCCTCCTCTGTGGCCCCTCTTTCTCCTGTCGGTATGGACTGTGATCTGAGGAGTCCCACTTCTTTGCATGACAGCACTATCTCCAGACTCATTGATGCTGTGTCCTTAGGCAATGAGCAGGACACACGTGGCTCTATTTCTGCTCTTATTGGTCAATTTGAAAGCACTGTTGACCAAAATGACCTCACAACACTATCTCATGATCACACTCCTTCCCATCACTTAAACTTCAGGCTTACCACCCCTAAAGCGCTGCAAGATTTAAGGTCTCCTCTCAAGACCAACACAGCCCCTCTTAACAAGAAACAACTAATATGTCCCCAACAGCTAGCTCAAATAACAAATCATGTAAATGATAAAATCCTTTCACCTTGCAAGATTTCTCAGACTGATACACCTGCTCCAGCCCTCTTCTCTAGCCCAGAAACTGCTGAGCTTGAGGAGGTGTACACCATTCTGGATGAGGAGGTGCTGTTGCCTGTAACAGTGTACAACCTGAGCCAACAGACAGTCCATGTTCAGGCAGACACTATGGAGAGCATGCCATCAAACAGCCTGCGATCCTCTCCAGCAAAAACGGTTCAGGTTTTAAGGAGGGGGCACAGCGTAGGTTCGGATGAAATGCTCAGAAAGAGGGGCGGAAGTGAAGAAACTGAGGAGGCAGAGGAGAGTGTATATGAAGAAGTGTATGATCCCCCAGCACCAGTTCATGAGATACCGGAGATAGAATGGGGTACTTCTAAAAGGTACATGAGTTCTTCGGTAAATGACAGTTTTCAGTTTCTCCATAACTCGGTTAGAAATGCTTTTGCAGAAGTGGAGATTAATGTTGATGAGGAACCACTGGATATGATGCTGGCCTCACCAAGACATGGCAGCCAATGGGAGGGGCTCATAAGTCCAACCAAACGCCATGCTATCTACCAAAACCATGAATCCACTCCCAACTTCTCCCAACAAAAGCAGTCTTCGTCATACCATGATCCCCAGCAAGGGTACCCATCACATGCATCTCCAGTAGCACTTTCACAGTGTTCCTCCCCAATGAATCAACCTTCCTATCAGCTATCCAATCATTATCAACACCAGAACAACTCCCAGCCTTCACCATTCCACAGACCTGTTAACTGTAGACCCTCCAACCCTAGCCCACAGTTTCAGAACAACTACTCCATTCCTCAGGGCATTTCTAACGCCCTTAACAACAGCAGGGACTTCAGCACTTCCTGTACACAACAGAGGAGCCATAGTGGCAGCCAGATTCTAAACAGGTCTCATCAAAATAGGCTAGGGTATAAACAGATGGAGAGGGAGCCAGTACAGTGTTTTCACAAAGGTTTCTCCTCTTCTGAAAGCCTCCCTGGTCAGTCTGCTGGGTCTATAAACATCTGTAGAGACAGAGGGCTATATTCCCCTTCTTCAGACTGTGATGCAGTATACAGCCACCTGGACTATGACTGCATTACGCCCTCATCAGAATCTTCAGGCCCTCAAAACACCAAGTCCCACAGACAGAGTAAAACACAATCACAAACCCTGAAGCAGTCGTGCAACCAAAATGTTTCTCTCATCAATCCTAGGCACCAATCACAGCCTGAAACAACAGTTTCACTTCACTCACATTTAAGGCCTTTATCAACTCGTTCCCAGCCTGCTGCAAATGACTCCACAGTCCCCAGCCAATGTAAGTCCAAGTCCCTGGGAGACCTGACCTCTGAAGACATATCATGCAACTTCCAGAGCAAATACCATATCATTAGTCGCAGTTTCATCACTCCTCATATGAGGAAGCAAAAGAGGATGGGTACTATGGGGGAAGTTGCTTTCCAATCACAATCTTGTGACCCACTTACAGAACAACTGCGTAAGCTGGTCAGTCTTGAGGGGGACGACAGTGACAGAGATAGGCCCCAATCTCCTCAGTTGCATCATGAACCAAAATCCCCACTTTCACAGCCCCAGGCAACAAGTATGGCTCCTGTTATTCCCAGGGATGCAGATGATTCCCCTCCTCTCCTTACCCGTCGCCTATCTTCTCGAAGTCAAAGCCGAGTGCGTCACATTAACAGCCGTGCCCGTGAAAGGCAGCAAGAGGCTCTAAAGCCTCGGGCAGGTGTGGTGATCAACAGTACCACAGGCATTGGTGGAGTGGTATTGAGGAATAAACCAGCCTCACAGAATCCACCAGCTAACAGACACTCAACAGGTTCTTACATAGCAGGCTACCTTGGTCAGCTGGAGGACAGGGGACTTCCTGAAGGAGCTTGCACATCATTACGTTATGGAAATGGGGATCATTATGGCGATCGGTACTATACCGATGACTCTCTTCCAAATGCAAACTCCACCCACTCTGAGTCAGAACCTGAGGTCTACTTCCTGCTCAGGCTGTAGCTCTGATCAAAACCTAAAAAGAGATTAGAATCAACCACTGATTTTTGATAATGTTCAATTACACCAAAAGCCAGAGGATTGTGGAAATATAGACTTGCTATTATTTGTAAGTTATTTTAACAGTTGAATAAATCTTATTTGGGCTATTTCTAGATAAAGACATAATCTGTACAATATCAGTGAAACATCACTTATAATCCATGGTTGGATCAGACAGCATGAATTTCCTGTATGAAATGTCCACTATTCAATAGTGAATGGTCTTTCTAGTCTGGCAGTGTATTGTCTATATTCTGCTTAATGTGTTAATGTACTTGGGAACTTTGATTCCCTCCAAATGGCTTCCTAGACTGATTGTACGGATACTTGTTATCTTTGTCCCTGTGATGTACTGTCCAAACTACGTACATTAAGTATGAAGCAAAAAGAAAAAAAAAAGAAAAAAAAGAATTGGGTTTTAAGCAGAAAGGGAATGTCTTTCTTTGTATCATTTGAATGTGTAGTATAATCAAACACCTACTTTTAATAGATGGGATTCATCATCTTTTCAAAGATGAAATGTAAGTCTTCCTTCTGTTTTCAGTGGTATTTCTTTATTTGTGTTGTGTGTAAATATTCTTGTCATTGTTTTTAATCCAAGATTGATTTTAGTTGAGAAGCAATTCTAACTGTACATTTATGTTTGTGCATGTTACCTGTGAACATGTCAAGCATGACTATGCACCAGTTTATACAATAGATGTTGCATCACCCAACAACATTTGCACACAACAAATAGTTGCATTGTGTACAATGGAGGACATAGGCTTGTTTGTAATGGGTGCAATACAGTACATAAACTTCTGTGCTTGGACTTGTTGCTGTCTATAATTTGTAGAATTTAAAAACATGATTGCAAATTTTAAAGATTTGGAGTTTAAAGGTTTTTATTTTTATAATTGCTTTGATACAGACTGCAAAAATGATCTCTTGTTGGTTCTGGTTATTTTATTTTGTATTACTTAATGAAATGAAAAAAGCAGAGTGACAACGACACAGGGCAAGGCTGAGAAGGGGAGGGTGGCGAAGCTGCAGTTTTTTAAAATTATTGTTTCAGTGTTACACCATCCTTTTTTTCTTTCTATTGTTGCTCATTGGAAGACTGTGAGCATTTTCCTACCAATGCAATAAAATACTGAAATATTTGATTTCAAAAAAATTGCCTGTTTATTTCCTGTTTTACTCAAAGTGCTACATAGCAATCCAGAATGCAGCTCAAGCTCAAAATCTATTTATTAAGTCACAAACAACCTCATCTTTTCCCATATGGCACCTTAAACATAATGGGATGTAATTGCTCATGAAATTACTGTGTAATAGAGCTGGCAAACAACACACCTGTTGCTCTGGGCATATAATTCCCCACACTGGTTCCAAACTAGACTGCCACACTTTGTTAAGTCTAATGGATCAATTACAATACCATATTCCTTGGAAATCTCAGAGAAAAGAACACATACGGCTCGATGATCACTCACATGTTTGATCTCCACTTTTCAGCTCATTAAGATTAGAGTTAGACAGCGTCCCAAAACATTTCACACATTTATCCTGAGGTACAGTATGTCATTTACTTTGGGTCATTCAAGTCATTCACCATTATATTCAGAGGTGGATAGTAATGATAGATTGTTCTTGTTGGTGTAGCTGTGCATACTTTTTACTCACCAGAGTAAATTTCACATCACTTTTACTCCTTCACTTTTGGATACATCCATCGTGCTATTTTTATTTAGGCTATTCATTATTTTATCAATTCGTTCACGTTATCTTAAAAGGCAGGTGGTCTGCTGATCCTAGGTCTGCTGGTGCTCTCTGTTATCCAACCACAACCATGCACCCTCATGACCCTGAGCAAGGGCAGAGACGCCCAGATGCACACACCCCACAGGAAAGGAGACACACCACTCAAAGACACCAGGCCCACTGCTTTAATCTTTCAGCTTCTGAACAGACAAGAAGGAATAAATACAATTAATGTGGTTACACTAAAACAAGCAAAACAATAAGAGAAAGTAAAATAAACAAACTAAAATAAACACAACATACTACATAAAATGATAACAGCTTAATATAGCCACCACTTATTTGCAATTTAAGCAAACCTCACAAAAAAGTTTTACTTGTAACATAGTCAGACATGTAACTGTAAATTAGAAATAAAATGAACGTAATAAACCACATGATCTACAAATTAAGAAAGTAGATGATGTTTCAGCCCACTCACATTCATACAACTTATACAGTTCAGGCTAAAAGGGACTAATTTAGGTCAGCCCACAGCAGATGAAAAAGCCTATGAAAAATATATAAAAAGACCAAACGATCTGAAACAAAGCCAGCTTTAACTACCACTGGCTATAAGCAAAACAGGAAGCTCTTATATTATAGGCTCTTAAACTGTATGTGCACAAAGAAATCAACTAATTCTACTTGTTGATGTCAGACATTAGTTCAGAAAAGATGTGACATCCTCCAGTAGCTTACAGACAGTGCATTTTATCAAGTTAAACCACATTATAGGCTAATCAGTACAGGAGATCTGTAATTACTATGAGTTAGGAGATGTTTTTTTTGTCGGATTCATTACTACTGAAATCATATTGTGGCCAGACAAACCAGGCACAAAACTGTTTCACTTAATTAACCAGAGGAAAACCATCTGGCTTGAAATTACGTCATAAACACATACAATAAAAGAAGTGAGGGAAAACATATGAGTATTTTTCTTCCTTTTTCTTTTACTTCTGAAGGTGTTTGTTACAAAAGTCATTTTTAAGTAGAGTAGATACTTTTGTGTGGTCACTGAGGTAGTTATTCTGATGACTACTTTTACTTCTACTTGAGTGCTTGTTTTTAGTTACAGTACTTTTACTGGAGTACAGGTTTTGTTCTACCAAAGAAACATACAATACACACATACATACACCCTCCACTGCTAGCTTCATGCAGGCTAATCACTAGCATTTGTTTGTTTTTCCAGCATCACTCTAGAGAGGGATAATTTTGGGTAGCGTGCTGCATGTGTCATCAGTTTTACTTCCTTGTAAAGGCTTTACACCTGTGATAAATACTCACATCAACACCTCACTCGTGCAGAACAGGGAGGGGGGTATGTTAGATCCAATTTTTTAGACCTAACAATTTACCATGTGAATGTTCTTTATTTTTGCAGGAAACTGACATGGTGTGATGATGTTACATTTGGGCATGTGGAAGTTCTTGGGCTTTATCTTCGCTAACAGGGACTGTTGAACATTGTCTATGGGGTATCTGCATTTTTTCCAAGCTTAATGCATTCTGTTGTCTGGTTTGATGAAGCAGGTTTTAGGTGATTTGTGCTTTACTTAGACTGAATCTATTGCACTTCTGGTTTATTTATATTTTGTGACTCAGATAACAGTTACCTAAATGTTTTAAATGTCCAGAGCAGCTGTATCCATGTCTCGGTTGCCCTGGCTGCTCACACAGTGGCCCTCCTCTGCCCTCTCCCTGCTGCTTCTCGGTGTAGTGGGCAGGCAGACTGGAGTGGAGGTGGTACAGGCATCAGTGTGCTCCCGGTGGGGTGCACCAACCAACAAGAGCCTCTCACAGGATGGAGATGTGGTTATTGGTGGAATTTTTAATCTGTATTACATACCTTCACCTGTAGAGATGGACTTCCTCCAGCTGCCGCATTATGAACCTTGTTCTGGGTATTCACATGCACCGTACTTTTACTACAAGTCTGGCGATTATTATATTGTTCATATTATTTTATTATTATAACAGATTATGATATAGGCTACTTATTTTAATAGATGTAGGTGTAATACATTTATGTTCACATGTATGACATTTTTGTTATGTTGTTTTTGTTTTTTATATTATGTTGATGATTATTTCTACTTTTCACTGACTGATATTGTAGGTTATCTCATTCACTCTTCCTTTCTTCTGCTCTGGTCTCAGGTTAGATCTGGAGTCATTAAAATATATGTATGCCATGGCTTTTGCGGTGGAGGAAATCAATCGTAACAGCACCCTGCTGCCAGGAGTGAAGCTGGGATACCGTATAGTTGATGGCTGTAGCCGATACCCCTGGGCTCTGCAGGCTGCACTGTCACTAGTTGGAGGAGAGACACGCAGCTGCAGCCTCACAGCTTCTATGCCTCGTTCTGCACTTTATGAACAACCTGAAGAAACAAGTATGACTTGATATAATTTAGTTTGCATTTAACATTTACTATATCCATGAATACACCACTTGATATGATCATAGTGTTAAAAGATTGGATTATATGTCTATGCTCTCCTCAGGTAGTCAGCTTATTCCTTTGCTCATTGGTGCTTCCTCGTCTACAACAGGCATAATTCTGTCCAGGATTCTGGGACCTCTCTCTGTGCCAGTCGTGAGTTTCATTAACTTAGGAAATTAACCTTTGATTAGTTTTTTATAGTCTAAATCAACAGGATGATACATTTTTTTAAAAAACATTTTGATTACAAAAAGAATTATAATGGCTGTAAGAAACTGTCAAAAAAATCTAAAATATTTCTGTGCCTGCCCTTCAGATCAGCTACATGGCTAGCTGCCCCTGTCTTAGTGACAGGCCTAAGTTTCCTAACTTCTTCAGAACAATCCCCAGTGATATTTACCAAGCACGGGCCATGGCACGACTGGCCATACGCTTCCACTGGACTTGGATTGGAGCTGTTATTGTAAACAATGACTATGGTCATTTGGCAATACAGGTGTATGTTTTTGTTATAATATGGTTATACATATTTCACCTATACATATATATATATATATATATATATATATATATATATATATATATATATGGACATATTTGTTGTTTTGACCTCTGTTTTTCAGGTATTTCAGGAAGAGATTCAAGGGAAAGGGGTGTGTTTGGAATTCACAGAGACTGTTCACAGAGAAACTATTATGAGAGATGCCAGACGTACAGCACTCACAATTCAAGCTTCCACCACCAGGGTGATTCTGATCTTTTGCTGGTATACCGATGCAAAGAAAATATTTCTGGAACTGGCCAAAAGAAATGTGAGAAGCTGGCATGAAAATTTGTATATACTGAAGGGTTTATCATTATTGTTTCATGAAAACAAAATGTTGGGTGTTTTTATAGCTTATTTATTTGAAGACTTACCTCTTACTGTAGGTGACTGACAGACAATTTCTGGCCAGTGAGGCCTGGAGTACCAGTGATGATATTCTCCAAGACCTTGCCATCTCAAAGGTGGCAAGTGGTGTTCTTGGTGTGGCCATTAAAAGTTCAACAATACCTGGCTTTGAGAAGTACCTCAGAAATTTGCACCCATTTCGTCGGCCTGGTGATGGATTCTTAAGAGAATTCTGGGAAAAGGAGTTTGGATGCAGTCCAGGGGACACAACTTTGTTTTCATATTCCTCTTCACCACTCAAAGCAAAGCCTGACCATCCAGCAAATGTTTCATCTCTTGCCAAGGAGTCACTTCAGAAAGCCTATCTACCCCCATGCAGTGGCACCGAGTCCCTGGTGGGAGTACAGCATCCTTTTACTGACACCTCCCAGCTAAGAGTGGCATATAATGTCTACCTTGCTGTTTATGCTGCAGCCCATGCTCTTCACAGTCTTCTCTCCTGCCCTAACAGAGACAATAGCTCCACTTGCTCCTCTCCAAACCACATCAAACCCATTGAGGTAAATATGATTATCAGTGTTTCATCTTATCCATAAGAGCAATAGTTCTTAATATTTTGTTAAACTTAATGTTTTAAGGGCATTTTTTGTATACATTTTTAAAAAAATGTTTCTTCAACATTTTTTACTTTCAGCTGTTGCAGCAACTGAACAAAGTGAACGTCACCACACCACAAGGGGAAAAGTTTTATTTCCAAGGAGCCGACATTCCAGCACAGTATGACCTCGTTAACTGGCAGAACACCCCTGAGGGGCAACTAAAACTTATTGTGATTGGTCGCGTGAATGGGTTTGATGTCCACCTTAACGAATCAGCTATTCAGTGGAGCACAGGATCCAGTCAGGTAGTTAGATCAACAAGTGGTTTCAAGGCTACTAAGAAATTTGATGTTGAAATAAATTACTTTGTCAGTCAGTTCACCTGATTGATGTTATTTGGCTCTTTGTTTAGGTTCCTGTTTCAGTGTGCAGTGAGAGCTGCCGCCCAGGTACCCGGATGGCAACCAGGAAAGGGGAACCTGTCTGCTGCTTTGACTGTATCCCTTGTGCTGAAGGGGAGTTTAGCAATAAAACTGGTGAGGAAATTACTCTGTAACGTAACAGAAACTCATGTTTGCAACCTTAAATATCCCCTTAGTGTTTTATTTTCCTTCCCTCCATCCTCCTTTTTCCTCTCCCAGGTTCCCCCCACTGTGAGCGTTGTCCATCTGAGTTCTGGTCCAATGCTGAACGAACTGCCTGCATCCCTCGCCAGCTGGACTTCCTTTCCTTTAATGAAACCTTGGGCATTACCCTGACTACAGCAGCTGTGTCTGGTGCTACAGTGACCACAGCTGTGTTTGTGGTTTTTGTTTACTACCGTCAAACACCTATGGTAAGTTCTGAGCTTTATGTAACAGTTTGTTGTATCCATTCTTTTGTTCACATTTCATTCTTTCTGTTAAACTGATTCACCTATAGGTGCGAGCCAACAACTCAGAACTGAGCTTTCTGCTTCTTTTGTCACTGAAGCTTTGCTTCCTGTGCTCGCTGGTGTTCATTGGTCGTCCATCAGTCTGGACTTGTCGGTTCCAGCAGGCAGCTTTTGGGATCAGCTTTGTACTTTGTGTTTCCTGCCTCCTGGTAAAAACCATGGTGGTTCTGGCTGTTTTTCGTTCAGCTCGGCCTGGTGCTGAAGCCTTGGTCAAGTGGTTTGGTCCAGGCCAACAGAGAGGAAGTGTCTGCCTCTTTACTTGTATACAGGTGTGAATTTTGTTTTGTTAATATAATTGTGAAGACACTTGGTCACATTTAATATTGCAACCTGCAGTTTACAAGTAATTAATTTTGTTGTATGAATCATGTACCAATAAAGTACTTACTAGATGTTACTGGTACTTTAATGTAGGTTGAATGGAAGAAAATGCACAAATGTTACTCTGCTTTTCCCCATAGTTTAGTTGTCTTCCTCTGTGTCTACATTTCAGTACCCCTCAAAACTGGTAAGTATTTTATTCGTATTTGATTCATACAACAAAATTACACTGTAAATTGCAGGTTGTATTACAAGTTGTTACAGAAAATGTTTTATACATTTTTGAGCAATTGCACTTGATATTGAACAATACTTTTCATACAGGTTATCATCTGTGCCATATGGCTGTCCCTCAGCCCCCCAGTGCCTCAACAAGATCTGGGTTTCCAAGGGTCAATGGTCACCCTGAAGTGCGCCATGGACTCTGTGGTGGGTTTCACTCTTGTACTGGGCTACATTGGCCTGTTGGCCTGCACCTGCCTCCTTCTGGCCTTTCTTGCTCGGAAACTCCCAGACAACTTCAATGAGGCCAAACTGATCACCTTCAGCATGCTGATCTTCTGCGCTGTCTGGGTGGCCTTTGTCCCTGCTTACGTTAGCTCTCCTGGGAAGTATGTTGTCGCTGTGGAAATTTTTGCAATTCTTGCCTCTAGCTATGGTTTACTGTTCTGTATTTTTGCTCCAAAATGTTTCATTATTCTTTTGAGGCCTGAGAAAAACACTAAGAAATATCTGATGGCTAGATAGTTTTTGTTGCCACAGCATATATCCATGTGTGTGCAACTTTTCACCTGTACGTGTTATATTAATTTGTTTTATTTAAATAATGTTCATTCTTAATGTGCCACTCATGATTGTAACTTTTAGTGGTAGCTGAATAAGTAAGAATGTGTCTGCTGTGCTTAGACATCATTAAATGATATTATAACATCATCCATTGAAGAAAAAAAAAAATGTAAATGCAATACTGCTCCCTAATTTTTTTTTTTACTTTGTATTAATGTGTTGTAATGTAATGTAGTAATTGTTCTCTTTGCCTGTGTTTTGATTTAATACTGTATATCAACTGAATGATGTTCTCCTCCAGTTTCTTGGAAAGCAGAATATTTTGATGAACACGACATTACATTAATAGATGAGTTGTTGAAGATTATAGAGCTTATGTACCATTCTATGCTCTTTTATTGCACTATATACATGCATTCATTCAAAGTAAATAATAAAGATTTAGCTTTCTCGTGAGTCAGTGTCATGTGTTTTGTTTTTACATGGTTAAAACATGTATAACTGTTATTCAAAAACAGGGTCCTCAGAATGACTAATCACAATAGTTAATGTAGATCTCAAAAATTACAGCAGTAAGGGACCTTAAAATCTGCTACCCATTACTTGACATAAGTTAATACATGAAACAATTTAAAGATAGGTTGATGTTGTGATTGTAAGGACTGACTACTCGGACATTGTTTTCCGTAAACTGCATTTACCCAATAATGACCACTAGATGGAAGTATAATCCCATCTAATGGTGCTCTGAGGCTTCTCTCTGTGTCTCTCAGCAAGGTTGTGCAGCTGTGCAACACCTTATTCTTTCCCCACATGTATTTGCTTTAATAATAACATACAGTAACTTCTTCTGTCTCACATATGGTAACCTTATTACTTTGCATTGATCCTTGATCTACTCTGTAGCCTAACATCTAGAGATCGGATTATGTCCAAATGCAAATTAGTAATGAAGTGAATCTGTGTGTAAAGATTTAACAGTTTGTATATAGGCAACCATGTTGTCACACCAAAGAAAATGTGGAGAAAGTGATTAGCTAAGACTTAACAAAGCACCATTAATTTATAGAGTAATTTCATTCTGACCATGTTCAGAAAAAATGATTTTCACAGATAAAAAATAAATGCAGTCTTCTTCTTAGCTAGAAAATTAGTCACAAGAGTGACCAAGGTTTTGTTTAGACATTTCACTGCTGTTTGAATGCCTACTGCTCTGTATTCTTATTGACATAAGCCTCTGCTGCAATGGCATGTTGCTTTCACCGTGTAGGCATAGTATATCTCTCACCAAGAGTATATCAATTGTATGTTCATGTCACTGCCTGATACAATGTCCCTGGAACCATATAAAAACTGATATGTAATGACACTGTACTATAAAGGCATGAAGAGGGACACCAGGGTTATTTTCACAGACTTTTTCACAGAAATTTCCCTTCAGGTTGCAGAAAATAAAATGTATATGGAGAAATGAAAGAACATCTATAAAGGACTAGAGTGGATAATATCCAACCCTGCATGTCACATACACACCCCTCCCTTACCTACTCCCATCAGGGAGGCAGGTGGGTGTGGAGAAGAGTTGTTGGCTTACTTAACTTTTGTTTTAGGCCAATCAGGGTGTGCTGAACATGGCCTTTCTCTACAATAGTCTGGCTGAATTCTGCCATTTCCTCTCTGAGTGCACACTTTAACTTACCATTCTCAATGCAGAAGGAGTCTGAATTGAAAAAATCTTCATACTTCATACTACCAATGAAATCACACTCTGCAGTCATGTTACCTCATCACAAAGAAAATGATTTCACTTTTATATTATATGGTGTATGATGGATTGCAGTGTGTCATAATATGATAAAATGTGATATGTGATGATTGATAATGTGATGATTTGTCACCAGGGACTAAAATGTAATGGCTTAATTACTACACAGCTCTTTCGCTTTCACCATGAGATGGTTGGATAGAAGTATGTTAATGTCATATTTTTCCAAACCCCATTTCATATCCAAATCTGACAAAGAAAATTAACACAGGCATCAATGCTGTCACAGTCACCACATTAATGATGGCATCACAGAAAGTTCATGTTATTCCTCCTCTAGATTAAATCATCTTTTTCACTTATGGTTGTTGACTATAATGCAGATACTGGACCAGTCACAGTGGGATTATACCAGAAATAGCCTCCTTTGTTTTTTGAGTGACTACAAAATTCAGTCTGTTCCAAAGATTGATACGACTGATCTGCATACAGCTGCTACAATTTTGTAATTTGTCTGATGTACATTTTTAATGTGGCCTGCAAATTGAGGCCTTTGATCTATAACATCATGAAAACAACAAACATGCACACAGCCTCCTTTTCCCCCTCTGTGCCATCTTGCTGTCAGTGCATAATTGGATGTAATTGCTCGTGAAATGAACAATAATGGAGATGAGGAATTGCACACCTGTGGCTCATCAGTGCCTCCTCACATAACCCCCATAAATTATATTTGATGTAAGTTAATCATCTGAGATGAGATGAACCTTTGTCCCTTTGAACCAGGGTTGTCCAAGGCCCAATGAGTCTGCATTTTGACACTATGATCAGCATTTTGAGAGAAAACAATGGTTTGCTCCTTAAATCTATCTCATTTTGTATGCACTCTTATATAAAATTAGTACTTTGGTTAATGTTCAGTGTAAAAGGTGTACCTAAGCAGATCAGCAAATTCATGGTTGACACTGCAGTGTCCTCCTTGAAAGCACCTGATTTTGCACAGCATGAACACAACTGACAGCACCAGCAAGCACATTTAGTTTCTTTACCAAACTTTTTTTTAATCATTATTGTATGCTAATGTGATGTGAGAGGGTTTTATGGAAGATGTTGTATGTATAATGAAGTTCTTTAAAATCAGGTGCAAGAGCAAATACTGCAGTATCCACAGAAGGAAGAAACAGGAACCAAGAACCATTTTCAATATGTATTACAAGGATTTAAAACCAAAGAGACCAGGCCTAGATGAAACAAGCCAAAATACTAAAAGAGCAATAAAGCTACAATAAGTCCAAATTAAACTAATACCAATAAAACAATAAAGCTAAAACTCAATGAAAAACAGTCCCAAAAAGTCTCTCAGCCTGAATATGGGGAATGAAGATGGGGACTGGTCACTTGGAGGCTGCAGATAGAAGGGGATTGAACTGTCTCGATAGGAGAAGGCGACCCTTGCACACTTCCTGGTGGGTGGGCTGAGGGCTCATCCTACTGGGCCGCTGACATCTAAGGAGCCGGCAATCCTCCACTGCTTACTGTGACACAAGCCACGTTTCCATTAACCTGCTTTATGTGCAATTTGAAATTGCAAACTACAAAACCAGTAATAGAAACGTGAATTTTTAAAAAACTTGCAAATGTTGAAGAAAAAATAATTAACTTGCATGAGGTGGTTTTTCGGGCTATTCCACAAAGCAATGTTTCACAAAAGTGAAATAGAAACACTTTTTCCGTATTTACATCACATGACATCTAAAGACATTGCAGAATACTATCACCCAACAAATCCCCAATACGTGGCAGCTGCCAGATATAAGGGGTTTGCCTTTCTGTAATTACATGCACCAGATGCCCTTGTCTCCTTCAATTAAATACTACAATAGCTATTGCGGTGGATGCAATCAAAATCCTCATCCCAACACTCTGTTGCCATTTTTAATTGGACTGATATCGCGAGAGGAGAAAACCCAGCTTTATTCACATAACATCACTTAAACACAGGCACATGGAAACACAAATAAAAAAAATGTCATAGGTTGCCTCAGTGGCTCACCTTGTAGTGCGCAGCGGCCTAGGGTTCAAATCCGACCTGCTGCCCTTTGCTGCATGTCATCCCCTCTCTCTCCCCAACTTTCCTGTCTCTCTCTCACTGTACCTTTAAATAAAGGCATAAAAAGTGAGAAAAAAATAATAATTTAAAAAAATGTCTCATAGAGTCTGATTAAAGAGAGTTGGATGGTTTGACACCCTGCCCTTTTAAGTGAGTACCTGATTCTGGGGGGGAAATTCGAAGAATTGGGTGTTGACTGTATAAGGTCAGTAACTGCCAGTGTTCTGTGTCAAAGGCCCAAGTGGAGGATTGACAGCACCTCAGACATCAGCGGCACAGCAGGACCATCCCCTCAGCCGCTGAAGAGGTGCCACAGTCCCCTTCCTTGTATGGACAGTTTTCAATCCCTTCCATCTGCAACCTCCAAAGTCCCTCTCTTCATTCCCATATTCAAGCTAAGATTATTTGGTACTGTTTTTCAGGGACTTTCAGCCTCATTATTTTATTGGTATTCTAGCCTTAGCTTAAAGGACAAGACACATGTAATATCAATTAGGTGAGAGCATGAGACACTGACCAGATGTTAGCGACCAATAGAGTCTTCACTTATATAGGCTTAGACTATAGTTTAGCCTTATATAGGTAAGGTACAGAGAAGTGTTGCAACCATGTGATACCAAGGAATATATACAACATGTACCCCTGTGGGGGTTGATGCCTCCCTGATGGGTGCTGCAGCACCAGTGTGGATACAGCGCTAAACCAGGTCCGTCACCCTCATCCTCATCATGTCTAACACTTTTTCCCACTTGAAGAGCAGAGTACTCTGCTCCTCTTTTTGTTGTCCTGACAGATCAGATTTTTTTAGTAGTCGTTCACCTCCCTTGGCAGCTGCTGCTGTCCAGGGGCATCTATGGCATCCACCAAGGTCAGTTCAACTACACCATCATCCTCTATGGACAAACTCAGGTACCGACCTACAGCCAGACTGTAGGGATGTGGATTACAAACACACACAGGGACTCTGCCATTTCTTGCTACTGGCTACACCCACATTGCTACTGTCTGGCAGTACTTCTACCAGGGCACAATAGTCTGTTCCTCCTGGCCACACAAGTGTGACCCCACACCAGCACCTCACTCTTTGGAGGGGATCTGTTGCAGTAGACACAATACGTCAGCCGGTTGCAAAAGCGTCTCTCCGAACTCTTTGGTCCTTCATCTGTTGAGGGGGGAAAGCAGACTTTAAAGGCCATTTAAAAAGGGCATTCCAACAGGCAGTCACAACATTCATACCAATAATGAAGGGTATGTTCAGGGTTCATCCTTAACAAAAACAACTCACCTCCAGTTGTTAGCATATGGGCTGGTCGCTGTTGTTTCCTTCTCATTTGTGTTGGGGCAGCTGCAGCAGGCTGGAGCAGTGGTTTGATTTCTCTCATCAGTTCCAGTTCCTGGGTGAGCCCTCCCATCTGCAATTTTATCTGCTCCATGATATCTTGCAGGGCAACATAGTAGGAGGGAGTTTTGTGGATGGTGCTGCCGCAACCTGAAATATATCTTTCGCAACTTCAGGATAAATGAGGGCATTGTTTCACCTGGTCTCTCTGTGCAGCTAAAAATTGTGACCTTAAAACTAGAGGCAGGGTTCAATTTCCATAAAGTCTACATGAAAGAAAAAATTTACCTGGCCTCTTTCGTCGTCTTCCAAGACACTAACCTGGCATTTAATTTCCCCAGCTAGTGCACCTACCACAATATCAACTTTCTTAGCTTCTGTTAGTTCCTGAGCTCCCAGCAGTCCTTACTCCTTCCATTCCAGTTTTTTAGATTATCCCGGGACCCTTTAAACTTGAGCTGCCACGTGGTACCCGGATAAACAGGCATCCAATCCTCCACACCTTACTGTGACAGAACGCCCACAGTTACTGAACTTAAATAGAGTCAGCTGCCATCTGCTGGGCACCAGCTTTGACTGTTTCTCGATCATTGTCATAATTATTCAGCTGAGGCCCTCTTTTTCCTGGTGTATGCTCTGCTGTGCTTCCTTGAAAGACCAAGTTCTCCATTCAGCTGTCCATTATTTTTCTAAAACTAAAATGCTCAGAGGTGCAGGCAAAAAGCCATGCAGCCTGCAAAGTCATGGAGCAGCGAGACGTCAACACAATGGTGAAGATTACAAAATAAAATTCCAAGATAAAACCCACTGCACACAGGATACAAAACATTAAAACATCCATCCATTCCATACCACATATCTGTATAGGGTCATGGGGGGGCTGGAGCCAATCCCAGCTGACACTGGGTGAGGGCAGGGTAAACCTGGACAGGTCAACCAGTCACGCCATTCACACCTACAGGTAATTTATTTTTATTTTTATTTATTTTTTTATTTTTATTTTTTTTAGGCATAAAAAGCCTTTATTAGAGATCAGTGGAGACTGACAGGAAAGGGGGTAGAGAGAGGGGAATGACATGGAGGAAAGAGTCGGACCGATCAGGAGTCGAACCGGTGACCGCCTGCTAAGAGCGTCTTGCGCTCAAATGGTATGCGCCCTAACCACTCGACTATGCACACAGACCCTTGAAAGTTTTCCTTCCTTGGACATGTGTGCATCTAATGCTCTGTAATCTTGTAATTCAATGTAATACATTCTCTTCTGTCCTTCAAAACATGAATAATACTGCAGCGACATGTGCATTTTCTTTGAAAAACATCTTCTAAAAGGTATTCATAATGAACCTTTAATGAAATAACAGTATGGTTAGGCAGCCAAGATGGGCCCTGATGTGAGAGGTGTGGTCCTGTATCTTTGTGAGTCACTGAGGATTAATTTATCATCTAAATGTTATAGAGGAAAGTCTAACTCTATTGGGATGTCTGTGGTCACTGCCCTCCAGGTAAATACTCTAGTGTGTGTATCACACACCAATTACTCAGTTATTTTATTCTTGTCTCGCCCTCACTTTTCAGAGAAGTGATTTAGTGCAGCGTCATCCTGGTTACATCCACTATGGGCTTTACAGCGGTTACAAATACCCAGAGCAGCTATACTGTGCAGAGCAGGAGTGGGTATACCTTGTCAGTTGTCAGGGCAAGTTGTACCTGCAGTAACATACATTTTGTCATTAAAATTATTTTACAGGTAGAAATATTTACTTCACTCCTATGACATTAAGAGGGATTTAACTGGATTTTAACTTTTTCATTTCAGGAGTTGTTAAGGCTTATTGATATTGAATTTACTGCACCTCTTATTTATGTATGTTGTTCCAATGAAAGGTTATCTGACTGAGTGTATTTTTCAATATATTTTAAGTGTCCAGAACTGCATCCATGTCTTGGTTCTCCTGGCTCATCACACTGTGGCCCTGTTCAACCCCATCCCTGCTCTTTGTGGGGCTTGTGGGCAGACAGCTGGGGCTCAGGGTGGGGTTGCAGGTGGTTCAGACAGTGACTTGTTCTCAGTGGGGTGCACCGATTGACCAGGGTCTGTTCCAGCATGGAGATGTAGTCATTGGTGGGCTCTTCAGTCTTTATTACAAGCCTCCAGCTATAGACCACGACTTCACTCAGCTGCCACACTATAAATCTTGCACTGGGTAAAATTCTGAACTCCACTGTTTACTGTGAATACTGCATAATACATATATGAATACACATATGAATATGTTTAACAAACAAAAGAAGCATTATTATCTGTATCTTATATATTTCATATGAAGTTAAGTATTGGTGGTTCCTTCATGTTGATATATACATTTCTTGTTCAAGAATATGTTGTTGCAATTGCGTATTGATGACAGCTTTACAATCACATTAAGCAGTATTTTGACTGAAATTTCCTCTCATTCCTTTTCACCTGTGGTCTCAGTTTGGAAAATCTTCCGTTGCAGTACGTGTATGCTATGGTGTTTGCACTGGAAGAAATCAATCATAGCACAACGCTGCTACCAGGTGTGAAGCTGGGCTATCATATTCATGACAGCTGTGCCATACCCCTTTGGGCTTTGCAGGCAGCACTGTCACTGGTTGGGGGAGACAGCACCAGCTGTAATTCAGCAGCCCTGCCGGACTATTCTGCTGGGTATGGAGATGAAATTGGACAAAGAAGAGGTATTAAATCTAGCTTTGCATGTCCTTTATGTGCATTCTTCCCTGTTAACAAGAAACACACATAAGTGATATACCATGATGACAGTAAAAACGCTGCAATTTTTGTGTTTGAAACAGAACCAAGCAAAATTTTTATTTAACAGATGACTTAATTCCACTATGTTTTATAATGTCATCAGGTGATCTGCCTATTCCTTTGATCATTGGTGGTGATTCATCTATAACAGCCCAGATACTCTCAAGAATCCTTGGGCCACTCTCTGTACCTTTAGTAAGTTTCATCAAAATCCCCAAATTTATTAATGGTTATTTCGATACATGTAGGAAATTTTAAATGAAAATTAGAATTGAAAACCAGATTTTACAAAGATCTGATTTTAAAAACCAGATTTTCACTGTTGAAATTGGGTTTTAACTTGCTGTAGTTCAACATTTATTACATTTTTTTTAACCTACTGTCATGAACTTTGGTGCATAAATAGTAGCTCATTTTTGTATTCTTACCTTTTTTCTTCTTCACTTTCTATTACTGGGGTTATACGAACAAAAGGAGTTTACATAATTCCTGTCAACTGCAGCATATTTGATGTAAACAGCAGAAAACATGTTCTTTTTAGAGTAGAAAACATAAGCCTCCAAGGTGAAAATTGTTATGTGCATGAGACTTCATTGTATGTGTTTTTTTTTGTCTTTTAGATGAGCTACACAGCTAGCTGCCCTTGTTTAAGTGACAGGCGCCAATTTCCCAACTTCTTCAGAACCATGCCCAGTGATATTTATCAGGCCCGGGCCATTGCCCAGCTTGCTATACACTTCAACTGGACCTGGATTGGAGCAGTGGTGGCAAACAATGATTATGGCCTAATGGCAGTAAAGGTGTATCCATTTGTTTTAATAACTGTTGTGAGAAAAATGTTATGATATATACATAAGAAATTTACATAAATCAAGTTTTAAATACTTTTTTATTAATCTAATCGTTTTGTTCCTTTCAATTGTGTATGTCAGATATTTCAGGAGGAGACTCAGGGAGCAGGGGTGTGTCTGGCATTTGTAGAGACTCTCCAAAGGGAAAACATCAGAAACGATGCCAGACAAGCAGCACTCACTATTCAGGCCTCGACTGCTCGTGTGATTCTGATCTTTACCTGGTATACAGATGTGAGGGAACTGTTTCTGCAACTGTCCAAAATAAATGTGAGAGACTAAAGTAAAAATCTCGAATCTCTAAATAATAACAGAATTATTATTATTATTTGAGAAAAAGTATTGCTTTTTAAAATGACCTTTTGAACGTGTTGTGATGCTATCCTTAGGTGACTGACAGACAATTTCTGGCCAGTGAGGCTTGGAGCACCAGTGGTGATCTTCTCCAAAATCCTTTAGCTGCTGAAGTGGCAAGTGGTGTTCTCGGTGTGGCCATTAGAAGTTCACCTATACCTGGATTTGAAAATTATCTTAGAAACCTGGACCCATCTCGTCGTCCTGACGAAAAATTCTTAAGAGAATTCTGGGAAAAAATGTTTGGTTGTAGTCCTGGGGCCTCATCTTTTTCGTCACAGGCCACTTCACCATCTCGTGGTAACAGGTTGCTTCAAAAGACTTCTCTGCCACTCTGCAATGGCACAGAGTCCCTGGAGGGAGTGCACAATCTCTTTACTGACACCTCCCAGCTGAGGGTGACGTATAATGTCTACCTTGCTGTTTATGCTGCAGCCCACGCCCTTCACAACCTTCTCTCCTGCCCCAACAGCAACAGCCCTCCTGGAAACAACAGCTCCACCTGCTCCCATCCGAAACATATCAAACCCATTGAGGTAAACATAATTATCACAATTTCATTTTATCCACAAGAGAAATAGTTCTTAATAATTTGTTAAAATTAAAACTCAATTTCAGCATTCGCATGAGATGCACTGTAGACTTTCACAACCTGCATTTGCCAATTTCTAAAGGGTTGATAACCTTAAACGGATGCATTTGTCAAATTAAAAATTGTTGATCTATTTTTACATTAACAGTACTAGTGCAATTTTATGTGTAGTAATATTTTTACAATATCAACATTTTGATGCTTTCAGGTATTGCAGCAATTGAACAATGTGAACTTCACTACACCACAGGGTGAAATGTTTTATTTCCAAGGGGCTGACATTCCAGCAAAGTATGACCTTGTCAACTGGCAGAACGCTCCTGAGGGGCAACTAAAACTTGTTCTGGTTGGTCGTGTGGATGGGTTTGACCTCCATCTTAATGAGTCAGCTATTCAATGGAGCACAGGATCCAGTCAGGTATTAAAAAGGAACAATCTTCATTCAGGCCAATAGCAAAATATGTACTGAATTAAATATTTACTGTAATTCACAAAATATTTTGAACTTGAAAATCTGCTTTTATTTGTTGCTTAGGTTCCTGTTTCAGTGTGCAGTGAGAGCTGCCGCCCAGGTACCCGGATGGCAACCAGGAAAGGGGAACCTGTCTGCTGCTTTGACTGTATCCCTTGTGCTGATGGGGAGTTTAGCAATAAAACTGGTGAGGAAATTACTCTGTAACGTAACAGAAACTCATGTTTGCAACCTTAAATATCCCCTTAGTGTTTTATTTTCCTTCCCTCCATCCTCCTTTTTCCGCTCCCAGGTTCCCCCCACTGTGAGCGTTGTCCATCTGAGTTTTGGTCCAATGCTGAACGAACTGCCTGCATCCCTCGCCAGCTGGACTTCCTTTCCTTTAATGAAACCTTGGGCATTACCCTGACTACAGTTGCTTTGTCTGGTGCCACAGTGACCGCAGCTGTGTTTGTGGTTTTTGTTTACTACCGTCAAACACCAATGGTAAGAACCCAGAGTAATATGATAGAGACTAGACTGTACAATGTCTGTACAAAGTCCTTTTTGGTTTATATTAGTATATTTACTCTGGAAAAATATTTATATTAGTATATTTACAGGATTCTGCTTTATTATGTAATCAAAAAATATTTGACTAATTCTCACTTTAAGGTGCGAGCCAACAACTCAGAACTGAGCTTTCTGCTCCTTCTGTCGCTGAAGCTCTGCTTCCTGTGCTCGCTGGTGTTCATTGGTCGTCCATCAGTCTGGAATTGCCGGTTCCAGCAGGCAGCTTTTGGGATCAGCTTTGTACTTTGTGTTTCCTGCCTCCAAGTCAAAACCATAGTGGTTCTTGCAGCATTTCGTTCAGCTCGGCCTGGTGCTGAAGCCTTGATGAAATGGTTTGGTCCAGGCCAACAGAGAGGAAGTGTCTGCCTCTTCACCTGTATACAGGTCAGAGTTGCAGATGCCCTTTTTTAATAACAAAATTATCACACATTACACCATTTCACTTACACACAGCTGATTTTGTGCAATACTTTTTTTCATCAAGGTTATCATCTGTATTATTTGGCTATCGCTCAGCCCCCCAGTGCCTCAACCTGACTTCAATATCCCAGGGTTAAAGGTCACCCTGAAGTGTGCCATGGCCTCTGTGGTGGGTTTCTCTCTTGTACTGGGCTACATTGGCCTGTTGGCCTGCACCTGCCTCCTCCTGGCCTTTCTTGCTCGGAAACTCCCTGACAACTTCAATGAGGCCAAACTGATCACCTTCAGCATGCTGATCTTCTGCGCTGTCTGGGTGGCCTTTGTTCCTGCTTATGTTAGTTCTCCCGGAAAATATGCAGTTGCTGTGGAGATTTTTGCAATCCTTGCATCTAGTTATGGTTTACTGTTCTGTATTTTTGCTCCAAAGTGTTTCATCATTCTTTTGAGGCCTGAGAAAAACACTAAGAAACACCTGATGGCCAGGTAGCAAAAAATAAATAAAAAAGAAGAATACATGTTATGACTTATAATATATTTTATTCAAATACTACTTTGTCATAAATTAACAGTAATATTTTCTTTTTAATTTTCCTCATATGTAACATACTGTATCCAAAAATGTCAGAGTGACAAATTTGTGTTATGCAGCACATTACTTGAAGTTTTTTTCACCACGTAATGTCTGATATATATTCACATAGACAACTGAATTGACAACTGAATAGATAGATGAATAGATAGATGAATATTTTTCAAACAAAATTGAAAACACTGGCCTATTTTACCTCAGTGTTTATGTATTCTATTAATGTAACAAACTTTGTACAGTGTATGAAAAACAACAACATTAATAAACATAAATGACAGTTCCATTTATATTTGGATCACAGTTTGAACACTGATTTTGAGTTTTGAAAAAAATCAAAACTTTGAGAGGAAGTTACATCAGATTACACTTGATAATTATAAAAACGCCATTTATGCATTAAATTCCCCAACCTGAATTACCATGTAAGTTTTTTGTCCCTACCCTCTGACATGACCCATAGGAGCATTTCCTGAACTAGTGAGAGTAAGAGTCCTTAAACAGTAGAGATATGTCACAGCTTGTCTGTCTCTCCACTATTTAAAGACGTATAAAATTTGGGCCTACTTGAAATATATAGAGAACATTAAATCAGAGAGTGAGGCTGACATGTAATTCATCTCAAATCTACTATTTAAACTTCATTCAAATAGAGGGAAACTTTCCTTTCCCACTGTCTGTTTATTTTTAATCTGGGGGCTTACTAGAAAACCATTCTTCTATACATTTATATTTTGAGTGTTTTACTCGTGACATTATTGAAATATTTATTTTTGCACATTTGGACAGATAAAACAATAGGAGCCATTGTGTCTTCAAATACTCTATTTGTCTTACTTAGGCACTGCTACTGTTGCCTGATTGATATTCACTTTCATTCATTTATATATCAGGCAACCATTTACATTGAGATGTTGGGGCGTGAGGGCACACTGTAAAAGCCTGCATGGTGAAATGAGCTGTAAATACGGTTTTCTATTTTATTTTGAACCAGTATAAAAATAATGGACTCTATTTATATAGCGCTTTTCTAGTTTTAACGACCACTCAAAGCACTTTACGCTTCAAGTCACATTCACCCATTCACACACATATTCATACAGCGTTTGCTATCTCCTCAGCACATCTCTATCACATGCTTGCATACACCTTTGCCACATCATGGGCAATTTGGGGTTCAAGGACACTTTGATATATTAGTGGACAACCTGCTCTACCTCCTGAGCCATAACATATTTTCTAAAAAAATAAATAGATCACTGTCGAAAAATAAGCAATTAACCCTTTTATTATGTGCTATAGTATGGTATAGTAAAAGTTTGGTTAGGTTTAGGCTCAAAATTGGCCAGGTTTAAGTAAAGTTAAAATAAGTATTCAATAATCACCATGTTTACAATAGTAAACAAGTTGTTAAGGTTGCAAGGCTGTTTCAATTTTTAGATTTTAATTTTAACTGAATGTCATTTAAGGATAACTATCATTCATAAAGTTAAATTAAAGTTGATGTCAGTTTTCATGACATAGCTGTAACAGTTGTGCCAGCCTTACATGTACCTCTTCAAAAAGATGGCACCTGTATGGTCTTGTCCATTCACTTTGTGAGCTGCTTATGCGTGTGCATTTGTGCCACACGTGTGACTTGTTGTGTCTGTCTCACAGAAAAAAAAAAAAAAAAAAGATGCCAGTGAAAATAGCTCAGCAGGGACTGTTGTACAGCAGACAGGCCTATTTGGACCAAATCAAATGATATATGTTTGATCATACATACAAGAAAAAGTATTTAAATAAAGAAAAAAAGAATACACTGGCTTGGACTTCCACTTCCACCTGCTACCTACAAAAACTAATCATTTGCAATTATGTGGTTGTTGTTTTACTGTCACTCTTGAGAGGAGTGATTTGGGCTTGTGTGCATGCGCCATCCTGTTTACTTGCTTGCAAAAATGCTTCACATCTATTATAAATACCTACATCAACAGTTCAGGTGTTCAGAGGAGGGGGGGTGTATGTCACAGTTTGTCACAGTTAGTTTTTAAACTGTTTAAATTGTTGTTGTTTTTGCTCTACAGGTGGATCTTGATGCAAAAATATTATATTTTTTCCACTGTATTGGAAGGGGATTTTATTTTTATTCGTACTCATTCCAGGAACTGTTTATAGATATTGAATGTCTTGCTAACTAGCTGAGTGTTCAGTGCATATTTTAAGTGTCCAGAACAGTTGCATGTATGTCTTGGTTCTCCTGGCTCTTCAGACTGTGGCCCTGCTCAGCCCCATCCCTGCTCCTTGTGGGGCTTGTGGGCAGACAGCTGGGGCTCAGGGTGGGACTGCAGGATGTCCAGACAGTGACTTGTTCTCGGTGGGGTGCACCGCATAGCCAGGGTCTGTTCCAGGATGGAGATGTAGTTATTGGCGGGCTCTTTATGATTCATTACCAAACTCCAGCTACAGAACATGAATTCACCCAGCTGCCACACTACAAACCTTGTTCTGGGTAAAACTTTGAACTGAGCTAAGCTGTCATAGTATAAGAATAATTAGCGTCTTTGCATCTTCTGTCTTTTCTTTTTGATATGACACAAGCTTCTAAATCTAGATTAGGGCTGGTGGCTTTACAGACTCAACCAAAGTTTGAGTGATTGACTGATATTTCTCTCATTCTGTCTCTGTTGTGGTCTCAGCTTAGATCATGTTCCATTGCAGTACATATATGCTATGGTGTTTGCAGTGGAGGAAATTAATCATAGCACAACGCTGCTACCAGGTGTGAAGCTGGGCTACCATATTTTTGATAGTTGTGGCCAAGCGATGTGGTCTCTTCAGGCAGCATTGGCACTGGTTGGAGGAGACAGCACCAGCTGTTTTGCAACAGAGCTTCCAGCTTATTCTGCTGGGCATGGAGAGGAAATCAAAGACAGGAGAGGTAGCTTGTGTGTCTCCATCATACTCTGTCTGTAACATAACCAAATGAAATGATGAGAGCAAAACAAATGCAGAGTTGTGTTTAAGAGAGAACAAATCATTTTTGGTTGTGTAAACATTATTTTTCATATAATAAACACTTTATTTAATTCCATATCTTTAAATGCTGCATCAGGTGATCACCCTGTTCCCCTGATCATCGGTGGTGCTTCATCTGCAACAGCGCAGATACTCTCCAGTACCCTGGGGCAACTCTCTGTACCTTTAGTGAGTTTTGTTTTGAATACAACATGAACACTGTACAGTAGCTTTTTCCCTTCTACTTTCAGGGAGATAGTGTCATCTTACTTAACTATATTTTACCCAAAGTGCTGTGTGTGTTTTGCTGTGTGGGAGAGGACCTAGTTTCATGTTAATACTGCAGTGAAAAGTTTCCTCTAAGACAAAAAATCTGGATTTTGAATCAGTTTCACATCTGCTTCTTAAAAAAAAAAGAATTCAATGAATTAACTTCTGATGTAACTAATGGTATTATTTTTCTGTGTCTTTCAGGTTAGCTACCTTGCGAGCTGCCCCTGTCTGAGCGACAGGCTTCAATATCCAAATTTCTTCAGGACCATCCCCAGTGATATTTATCAAGCCCGTGCCATTGCCCAGCTTGCTATACATTTCAATTGGACCTGGGTCGGAGCAGTGGTGGCAAACACTGATTATGGCCTGATGGCAATTAAGGTGTTTCAATGGAAGAAATGTACATAATTCCAACGTTGAAATACTTTTCATTAATCTAATCTTTTTGTTTCTTTCAACTCTGTATGTCAGATATTTCAGGAGGAGACTCAGGGAGCAGGGGTGTGTCTGGAATTTGTAGAGACTGTCCGAAGGGAAAACATCAGAAACGATGCCAGACAAGCAGCACTCACAATTCAGGCCTCGACTGCTCGTGTGATTTTGATCTTTTGCTGGTATACAGATGTGAGGGAACTGTTTCTGCAACTGTCCAAAATAAATGTGAGAATATAGTAATTCCAATACATAACTGTTGTTATAAACATATTGCCTTTTAAAATCGTGTGTATATATATATATATATATATATATATATATATATATATATATATATATATATATATATATATATATATAATGATTATATGTATCTTCCTAATGTCATTAGGTGACTGACAGACAGTTTCTAGCCAGTGAGGCTTGGAGCACCAGTGGTGATCTTCTTCAAGATCTTGTCACAAGTAAAGTGGCAAGTGGTGTTCTTGGTGTTGCCATTAGAAGTGCAGCTATACCTGGATTTGAAAATTATCTCAGAAGTTTGCACCCAATTCATCGTCCTGGAGATGAGTTTTTAAGGGAATTCTGGGAAGCCGAGTTTGGGTGCAGTACTTGGGACACACCTCTCTTTTCATCTCCTTTTTCATCCCTCAAATCTGTAAGCACTACAGAAAGGCCTAGTCATCCATCAAATATTACTACTTCATCTCCTGTGAGTAGGTCTGTTCAGAAAGCTTTACGTTCACTCTGCAATGGCACAGAGTCCCTGGAGGGAGTGCACAATCTCTTTACTGACACCTCCCAGCTGAGGGTGACGTATAATGTCTACCTTGCTGTTTATGCTGCAGCCCACGCCCTTCACAACCTTCTCTCCTGTCCCAGCAGTAACAGCCCTCCTGGAAACAACAGCTCCACCTGTTCTTCTTCAAAAAAAATCAAACCCATTGAGGTAAACATAATTATCAGCCCCTTCCTGTGAATACTCCAAAATATATTGTCATAAGTAATATTTTACGAAAGGTTCTCTCAGTTACAGTGAAATATTTGTGTATTTTCATGATTTCACAGCTGTTGCAGTACTTGAACAACTTGAACTTCACCACACCACAGGGTGAAAAGTTTTATTTCCAAGGAGCTGACATTCCAGCACAGTATGACCTCGTCAACTGGCAGACCACCCCTGAGGGGCAACTAAAACTTGTTTTGATTGGTCGCGTGGATGGATTTGATCTCCACCTTAATGAATCAGCTATTCAGTGGAGCACAGGATCCAGTCAGGTATTAAATAGGGAAATAATACTTTGAATTTTGAATTCAAAGTATTATTTCCCTATTTAATTTTGATTGAATTTTTTGCTGTCAGAATCATTTATTTTGTCTTTTAGAATGTGGTTTGGCTTATTGTTTAGGTGCCTATTTCGATGTGTAGTGAGAGCTGTCCCCCAGGCACCCGAATGGCCAACAGGAAAGGGGCCCCTATCTGCTGCTTTGACTGTATCCCATGTGCTGAAGGGGAGATTAGCAATAAATCTGGTGAGGACATTACAATGTAAAACCTCAACCTTCATATACAGCCACCCTAACTCATGAATCTGTCTGCTGCTCCTCTGCTCCTTTTGGTTTTCCTCCCCTTCTCCCCTCTATCCTTTTTCCTCTCCCAGGTTCCCCCCACTGTGAGCGTTGTCCATTAGAGTTCTGGTCCAATGCTGAACGAACCGCCTGCATCCCTCAGCAGTTGGACTTTCTTTCCTTTAATGAAACTTTGGGCATTACCCTGACTACATTCGCTGTATCAGGTGCCACAGTGACAGCAGCTGTGTTTGTGGTGTTTCTTTGCTACCGTCAAACACCTGTGGTAAGAACCTAGATTAATGTAAACACAACTATACTGTGCATTTTCAGCAAATCCTCATTGGTGTGCAGTTAAAGCTGTTTACAGAAAGATCTGTTTCATTTGACTTCCTACCATGGCATTTTTTCTACTATACAAGCAAACAAAATATTTGGTTAATCTGAATCACTCCCTGTTTGGAAAGGGGACCCTATCTGCTGTCTTTTTGTCTTGTCTTTTTTTATATGAATATGACTTTTCATTTGCAGGTGCGAGCCAACAACTCAGAACTGAGCTTTCTGCTCCTTCTGTCGCTGAAGCTCTGCTTCCTGTGCTCGCTGGTGTTCATTGGTCGTCCATCAGTCTGGAATTGCCGGTTCCAGCAGGCAGCTTTTGGGATCAGCTTTGTACTTTCTGTTTCCTGCCTCCAAGTCAAAACCATAGTGGTTCTTGCAGCTTTTCGCTCAGCTCGGCCTGGTGCTGAAGCCTTGATAAAGTGGTTTGGTCCAGGCCAACAGAGAGGAAGTGTCTGCTTTCTTACTTGTATACAGGTATAACAAATATGCTTTTCATTTTTTATATATTTACATATTTACATAAATATTTACATTTTGGTAGGCTATATTACAACAATTAAATTACATTTTATTCGTGCCCAGGTTATCATCTGTGCTGTATGGCTGTCCTTCAGCCCCCCTGTGCCTCGACGTGATCTGGGTTTCCAAGGGTCGAAGGTCACCCTGGAGTGTGCCATGACCTCTGTGGTGGGTTTCTCTCTTGTACTGGGCTACATTGGCCTGTTGGCCTGCACCTGCCTCCTCCTGGCCTTTCTTGCTCGGAAACTCCCTGACAATTTCAATGAGGCCAAACTGATCACCTTCAGCATGCTGATCTTCTGCGCTGTCTGGGTGGCCTTTGTCCCTGCTTACGTTAGCTCTCCTGGGAAATACACAGTTGCTGTGGAGATTTTTGCAATACTTGCCTCTAGCTATGGTTTACTGTTCTGCATTTTTGCTCCAAAGTGTTTCATCATTCTTTTGAGGCCTGAGAAAAACACTAAGAAACACCTGATGGCCAGATAGCAAAAAAAAATGATGTACACATTTTAGCTCATCAAATATGACCAATATTCACTATATGATTCGTTTTCTTTTCTTTCTTTCCAGTTTCAATCTATCCATAGTCACTGTCAAAAGAACAATTATTTAGAAATCACAGAGCACAAGCAGGCTCTTGTTATTTTGTACTGGGTTCGGTTAATGTTTGGATCACAGACTGTACCATGGATGTATGTTAGGTTTTTATCAGTGAAAGGTATCAATATCTGGACTAATACCTGCTTATATTGTCATAAAGTGACTGAGATCAGGAAGACAAATACTATTTTGCATTGTGGCCATGAGATCTCAATGGACTGCAACAAAAGAAAACACATGCAAACAGAGAAAACACAATGAAATAAAGAAAATTCAAGCAAACACAGACCTGTTACCCCGGGGCAACCCCAAATACAAGGACTTGATTCTCCAACCACAGGTAACTACTCAAATGTTGGCTGGCGAGTATACCTGTTTGACTTAATTTCCTCCAAGCTGACAAGAGTGAATGAGAGGGGCTTCACATTGATACTGATTGGTCCTATGTGGGGGAGTAGCTATTGGTTAGTAGACATTGTCCCATGTCTTTGGAGCCATTCGAGATTTTTCATCCTCATCCAGAATGTCTTCTCTAATGGGCTTGACCTAGAGGGCCATCACTTCTACTTAATGCCACTACTTGATTCATTTTAAAGTACCAGTGCCCTATGCACAAAATTTTTATATGAGGACAGTTAATTCTCTCTTTTATTTCAGTTTTTTTTAAGGGAGACATGAGCATCCCTGACATGAGCATGATTGCAGCCAGCCTGGAATAATTCCTGAAGATTTTGCATTTGGTTGTGTTTTCTGTTTTTGCAGCTCATTTTCATATATGATTGTATTGTTGTATTTATGTATCTGCCCATGTGTTGTCAAACTGACAAAAAAATGTTTCCTCACTTGTTTGTGTTTTGGCTTCCCAAGTGGCTGCCTCAGGCAACCACCAGGGTCATAATTTAGGCTTATTAAATGTTAGTTTAGACTAATAACAAATAAATCATTGAAATTGTATATATACATGAGTTGAGAGCCCTAAGTGCAAATCTGATACAGTTTGAATAATAAAAAAGATATTGTCCATTTTACACAATAAAACACATTCCTGCAGTTGACAACATGAAATATTATCCAGTTGTCATGCAGAACACTGCAACCTATCACAGAACAATAATTTCAACCCAATTTTACTCTTCATCTGTGTACTGGCAGTTCACATGAAAACTCAAATGCTGGTGGAAGGATATAAGTCTGGTGTTCTGTCACCCCAAGTTACTTAACTCATTCTTACATTAGAATCACTGAGTAATTTATGAATAAATTGGCTGTATCCATTGAAATTAAGGAATATTCATTCACTGTTACAACTGAGAGGTATAATTTATTCAGAGAATGTAACTTTAAGTTTAATCAGGAGAAAGGTTAACTTAGACCATGAAAAGTCACAAAGGCCATAATAGCATTTGAACAACAAGTACTTCTTACTTTAACTTTAACCAGGAAAAAATGGAGTAACTCATTGTGTATTCTACATATGTGATCCAAGTGGAAAGACATTTGATACAGAAATACATGTATTTGGCATAATTATTCTTATTCTTATTATATTATCACATAGCTTTGCTATCACTATTATCAAAATCAGAATTAACTACTATTTTTATATTGTATGGAGAAAATTGATTCATTCTATCTTGTTAAATTAATTACAGTTTCTATGGCTCAGTGCCTCGACCCATGATAGCTTTCTTTGTGTTTCTCTCTGGTCGAAGCAGGATTATATAACATTTGGGTCCAAACAGCGCCACCAAGAGACCAAAACTGGAGGCCAGAATAGCAAATACCTCCACTGCATCTGCATATTTGCCTGGTGAGCTGATATAAGCAGGAACAAAGGCCACCCACACAGCACAGAAGATCAGCATGCTGAAAGTGATGAGTTTAGCCTCATTAAAACTGTCAGGAAGATTCCTTGCCAGAAATGCAATGAGGAAACTAAGGATAGCCAGCAAACCAATATAGCCCAGTAACACTGCAAAACCAATTGTGGACCCAACTACACACTCATAAACTATCTTGTCATTGTGGTATTGAGTGTTTTTATGAGGCACTGGTGAAGCAGAGACAAGCCAGGCAGCACAGATTGCTGCTTGAACAGAAGTGAGAACCACAACTGTCCCTCTCTGCTGCACAGCACCAAACCACTTCAGACTGGCTTCACCTCCTGGCTTAGAGGCCTTGAACACAGCCAGAACCACCATGGTTTTGACCAGGATACATGAGACACAAAGAACAAAGCTGATCCCAAATGCTGCATGTCTCAGCTGGCACGTCCACAGTTTGGGTCGTCCAATGAACAGCAATGAGCAGAGGAAACATAGCTTAAGTGACAACAACAGCTGGAAACTGAGTTCTGAATTGTTGGCACGTACAATAGGTGTTTGGCGATGATAAATAAATATCCCGAGTACAACAGCACAAATAAATGTGCCCAGCAGGGAGGCGGTTGTTAAGCAGATTCCCAGAGGTTCATGGTAGGAGAGGAACTCTGTTTTCTTGGGAACACAGTGGTCACGCTGGGGGCTGGACCAGAAATCCTCTGGACAGCTGCTACACTCCATGGAGTCTGTGAAAAAAGGGAAAGTGTTACAATACATGCATGTACTCCATATCCAAAGTGCAATGTTTAAACTTAACACCCACCAGTCTTATTGCTGATCTTTCCCTCAGAACAAGGGATGCAGTCAAAACAGCACACAGGTTCCCCCTTTTTTCTGGCCATGCGTGTACCTGGTGGACAGCTCTCACTGCACACTGACCGGGGTGGCTGTACGGAGAAAAATATCTGTTATTTTACTCCTTTATACTTGTATAATGAGTTACCCACAGGCCATATGAAAAGGAGTCTAAAAAAGGACAAATAACCTCTTTGGATTCAAAGTTCCAGAAGATTCTATCTTCAACAAGTGTGAGTTCTTCACCTTTGAAGGCTGATTTCTTAACCTCACCCACATTCTGAACTTTAGTTCCTCCATCAGGGAGCCACAGCCAGTTCATGATATCATAGATTGGTAAGACATCACCGTTCTCGTCAAATGTCACATGATCACCAAATGATGTGGTGAAGGTCACCTTTTCCAAGTAATACACAAGCTATGAAAACCAGAATAAGAGATAGAGGAAAAAACCAAAGACGATAAATGAAATATATATATATACATATATATATATATATATATATGTATATATACCAAGCAACAACGAAAAATCATTTCAGCTATCTTTCTAGTATTTTACATTTGATACTCACATCGCTTTGAACTTGATCCTATACGGCAGAGGTGGACATAGCTTCGTTACTTAAGTCAAAGTATAGATATTCCTGGTCAAATATTACTCCAATACAAGTTCAGTCAAACCTTTACTTGAGTTAAAGTTAATACTGAAATACTTGCTTCTTAAAATACCTATTTTTTTATGTGAGCATATAGTTGTATTGTTCCACATTTATAGAATGACTGAGAAACAAGCTACTGAATGACTGATAGGCTGTAGTACCTGTAGAATAAAACGCTTGTAGAAATATGAATTTTTTTTGGTAGGCCATGAAGTTTGGTCGTGGTAAACACAGAAAACATTTAAAACGAAAGGAATCTTTTTAAATTTGTTTCTAAAATTACAATCATGGACTTCAGATAAGGCCGTGATGCTCTGATGAAGAATATTTTGCTCCGTCTTTATCCAAGTTCAAACTTGAGCTGTTCAAAACTGCAGCAGCTCAACATGACTGATAGTGTAGGTGTTGGTAGTGATTGTTTTTTCTTCTCTGATGAACACAGTGGTGGTCTATGGTCTATCACATTTTCAAATTAAAAGAAAATTAATTCAAGTGACTAAAAGCTCTGCTTCAAATGAATGAGTACTTCATAAAAATGTAGTGGAGTTAAAAGGCTGTAATTTGTCTTTGAAGTGTAGGAGACTAAAAGTCACGAGTTTCCAATGAAAATAATACTCAAGTTAAGTACAGATACTGGAAAAATATACTTAAGTACAGTACTCAAGTAAATGTACTTTATTACTGTCCACCCCTGCTATACACTAAGTGCTAACCCACAAGAAGTTCTGAAACACAGGATTTAGTCACATAAACAGGTGGTGTGTAAACTGATATCTCACCTGCCAGGGCTCCAGTCTTTGTAAATTTCCACAGCTGTTCCCACTGAAAGGCCCTCTCCCTGGCTCACACTGCAGCATGTCATCAAGGGCATATGCCAGGGCATACACTGCCTTATACACATTGTACTCTGGCCTGAGATTTAAAATGTCCAAGAACTCACTCTCCATATTCTCTAAATCTTCCTGTCCAGTGCATAACGCTCCTCCAGCTTCCACCCAGCCTTCTGGTGGTGGTGCAAATCTACACTGAAATGTATATTCCCAAAACTGATTTACCTGAAACATATTCAAAACTGTGTATTATAAACAGTTACAGTATATTATCCTCATGAAGTTCAATTTGAAGGTTGAACTCTCACCATATTATTTCCATAGCTATTATTGTGGTTTGGGTCAGGACGTATTTGTAACAGGAATTCCCTGAGCCCTGGTATTTCTCCTCGACGGATGGCAATTCCAAGAGTTCCACCCAGGTACGGCATGAGGTGGGGGGTCTGGAGCACAGCAGCTGAGGTCCAGGCTTCACTGGCCATCCACTGCAGGCCTGTCACATTCTGCCTCACCACCTGTACATTGTAAGTGTAAAAATTCATACTGCCATGCCATTAAAGAAGAATCTATTTTTTGAATTATACACAACACAGAAAGTGTTTTACTCCATTATGAGATCCATGCCTGTTCTTTACACAGTAGAATGAGCAAACACTTCAGTATAATTTGTACCAAATTTGAATCAAATTTTGACCAACAAAACACTACAGAAGTTGTATAATTATATTTAGCTGTAATTAAGTTGTATTTCAACCCCAACCTCCTTCATAAGATCAATCATGTGACTCTCATGTGCAAACACAATGACCACACGAGCTGTGGATTTCCTGATCACATCTACAATCCTCCTTAGTTCAGATGGGTTGTCACTCCAGGGCAAAATCTCTGTGTAGGCCAGGCAACCTCCACCAGATGGACCCAGGTCTGACTGGAAGGATCGGGCAGCATGGAGTCCATAATCATCATCACTGATTAGCAGACCTGCCCAAGTCCAGCCAAAGTGTTTTAGAATCTGAATCATAGCACGCACCTGAGAATACAGAGAGGAGGAATTCGTGCACAGGCTGGAATAATGTTTCACTGAAATCCAGTTAAATAGATTCCAGAATGGACCATGTTCAATTATGGCCTTTCAGTGTTTTTACCTGACACCACACAACTCCATCAATGACACAATTTTTTTTACTGGTGATACACAAAAGGAATATAGTTGTCATACAGTAATGTTTCTCCTGAAAGTGATTTAATGGCACATTATTTATTTTATGTATTTTCACTTTGCTGATAGATTTTTACCTGGAAAGCATCACTTGGGATCGTCCTAAAGAAGGATGGAAACTTTTTCCGGTCACTCAGGCAGGAACATGTGGCAAAATAACTCACCTGTGAAAAACACAGACTTTACATCCTAAAACCACTGAACGCCTTTGAGGTCAGTTACTCCATGTTTACAATCTCATAAAATTTGATATTAAATCACGATTATACAAAATAATGATTTTACGTAAGGTATAGAAAAACTTACCATTGGCACTCTGTACAAACCTAAGACAGTGGAGATTGCAATAGAACGTGTAGAGGAAGAATCACCCACAATCCCTATGACTGGAGGTGTTCCTATACAGGTCTCATGTAATGTAACTTGCTCCTCTTGACCACTGGCTAATGTCATTGCTGCACGGAATCCAATTCCAAGTTGGATGCAGTTATCATACAAACTGTATCCCAGAGTCACATTAGGTAGCAGGTTGGAGATTCTGTTGATCTCATCAACAGCAAAAGCCATGGTCTGGGCCTGTCTGAACCCTAGAACATCAAAACTAACACAGAAGATACCACTGTTTACTATTGAAACATACATGATAAAGTAACTGTGCAAATATAGACATGTTGTACAGCTACAGATTTTGTGAACAATAAGTGTTGAATAGCAATAACCACAATAATAATAGCCTACTTGAATGGAAAAATACATAAAAAACATTGCACAAAAAAGCAAATTAGTTAAAATGGCACAAGTATGTATTTATTTCACAGTGATATCAGATGATCACTTTCTGCTTTTTGCTGGTTTGCAGACTCACCCATGGCAGGTAGGCTGCTGTGGCTCTGAGGTAAAAGACAGTTCAGGATAGGTAGAAAAAAAGTGAATTTCAAACAGCCCACCTAGAACCACATCTCCAGCCTTGTGCATCCCATTTAGATGAAACTGTCCCTGTAACTGGCAGGAGGAGGAATAAACAGTGGAGGACACAGCACAAGAAAAGCAGGAATACAACAGCATGAGCAAGTTGGTGTCTAAAAATGTCCACATGACTTTCCCCTGGTTTACACCTTTTCTGAGTGCAGTCTTTAAGCTTTACACTGTGGTTCCCCCTTTTATTGACTTGCAGTATTGTTTGATCTTCAACACAACCCATCGGAAGAGGAAGTAGGGGTTGGGCCTAAAATGTATTTCATTTGGGACTGATTTGTACTGAGGTGGAATTATTGCACAGACTTTAACAATATCTGTCTAAGGCCATGTTGGCATCCTTTCCAACAAAAATCTTAATTTGTGGATGACTATGATGATGGGGTTTACAAAAATGTGCATCACAGTCAATATTATGTGTAAATTAGTTATATTTTTTTTATGTCATATAAAGTGGACTTCCATATGTCTGTTGAAAAAGTTGTGCACTGTTTCACCTTCTGGTAAAACATCTACTTGCTTTGTTAGAAAATACAAGTTTTCTTACAAATCGCTGTGCAGTTTAATACCTGAGCAGATATCAGAACAGTCACTTTGTAATGAGTACAGTCTCAGATTTGTGTGTATGACGAGTGAACCAAACTACATTTCGTAAATGCACAAAGCAACCTTGAATTTGTGAGAGTCACTATTTTGCAATTATATGATAAAGTAAAATGTCCACTAGATGGTAGCAGCAGCATCATTGAAATAATATAGCTTCCCATCTATTTTTCATGGCAAAGTGCTTGATTGAGGGTGTTTGTATCTGGCTGGCATCTACAATAACTTGGCAGATATTAGATATCATCAGTTCTGCAGAAAAACATATGCAAGACAAGTTATCCCATTAGACCTTGTTATCCCCCATCTTTCTCCCCCCACATTTCCTTTCAGAATTTTTACTTCAAAGGCACATGCCAGTAATTTTACACATCAAGTTCAGTTTGCAGATCACAGAAAGTATTACCCAGCGAGTAAAAGCAACTTTGCAATGTTTATTCTGTTGCCCTGGAACAAAACAATCAGTGAAATTTTAAAGCACTTCAGGTTCACAGTCAGCTGTCAGGTCTGATGCTTAAACACATAAGATATAATTCTATCAATGTTGCTTGCATTTTCTTTATATAGCAGGTAACATTGATAGTCAGGGATTGCTGCATCTTTAAAAGACAGTACTGCCATGATTTTGCTACTGTCCATCTTTTTTGAATTAGAGGGACATATAAAAACTGGTGAGTATATTTTTAAGCCAACATCAGCACCATGCAGGTCAAAAACAAATACTGATGAATGAAACCAAATAGTCTGCAAAATTTATTCAGAGAAAGCAATTTACAGTATAATCAGGCGGAAGGTTAACTTACACCTTGAAAATTTACAAGGGCCATAATAGCATTTGAAGATTAAGTGCTTTGGACTTTTATTGCATCATGGAAACTATCAAACAACTCATTGTGTTTAAGTATTCTTACACATATGATCCAAATTTATTTGGCATTAGCCATTCTTTCTCAGTTACATAATCCTGCTACTACTATTAACATTTTAGTGTGTATTTTTGTATTATATGAAGAAAATGTATTACTTCTGTTATACGAAATGAAATGCAATTTTTATGAATCAGCACCTCGACCCATGATAGCTTTCTTTGTGTTTCTCTCTGGTCTAAGCAGGATTATATAACATTTGGGTCCAAACAGTGCCACCAAGAGACCAAAACTGGAGGCCAGAATAGCAAATACCTCCACTGCATCTGCATATTTCCCAGGTGAACTGATATAAGCAGGGATAAAGGCCACCCACACAGCACAGAAGATCAGCATGCTGAAAGTGATGAGTTTGGCCTCATTAAAACTGTCAGGAAGATTCCTTGCCAGAAATGCAATGAGAAAACTGAGGATAGCCAGTAAACCAATATAGCCCAGTAACACTGCAAAACCAATTGTGGACCCAACTACGCACTCATAAACTATCTTATCATTGTGGTATTGAGTGTTTTTATGAGGCACTGGTGAAGCAGAGACAAGCCAGGCAGTACAGATTGCTGCTTGAATAGAAGTGAGAACCACAACTGTCCCTCTCTGCTGCACAGCACCAAACCACTTCAGACTGGCTTCACCTCCTGGCTTAGAGGCCTTGAACACAGCCAGAACCACCATAGTTTTGACAAGGATACATGAGACACAAAGAACAAAGCTGATGCCAAATGCTGCATGTCTCAGCTGGCACGTCCACAGTTTGGGTCGTCCAATGAACAGCAATGAGCAGAGGAAACATAGCTTAAGTGACAACAACAGCTGGAAACTGAGTTCTGAATTGTTGGCACGCACGATAGGTGTTTGGCGATGATAAATAAATATCCCGAGTACAACAGCACAAATAAATGTGCCCAGCAAGGAGGCGGTTGTCAAACAGATACCCAGAGGGTCATGGTAGGAGAGGAACTCTGTTTTCTTGGGAACACAGTGGTCACGCTGGGGGCTGGACCAGAAATCCTCTGGACAACTGGTGCACTCCATGGAGTCTATGAAAAAAGGGAAAGTGTTATAATACATGTGTATTCTATATATCCAAAGTGCAACGTTTAAACTTAACACCCACCAGTCTTATTGCTGATCTTTCCCTCAGAACAAGGGATGCAGTCAAAACAGCACACAGGTTCCCCCTTTTTTCTGGCCATGCGTGTACCTGGTGGACAGCTCTCACTACACACTGACCGGGGTGGCTGTACGGAGAAAAATATCTGTTATTTTACTCCTTTATACTTGTATAATGAGTTACCCACAGGCCATATGAAAAGGAGTCTAAAAAAGGACAAATAACCTCTTTGGATTCAAAGTTCCAGAAGATTTTATCTTCAACAAGTGTGAGTTCTTCACCTTTGAAGGCTGATTTCTTAACCTCACCCACATTCTGAACTTTAGTTCCTCCATCAGGGAGCCACAGCCAGTTCATGATATCATAGATTGGTAAGACATCACCATTCTCGTCAAATGTCACATGATCACCAAATGATGTGGTGAAGGTCACCTTTTCCAAGTAATACACAAGCTATGAAAACCAGAATAAGAGATAGAGGAAAAAACCAAAGACGATAAATGATAAATGTGTGTGTGTGTATGTATATATATATATATATATATATATATATATATATATATATATATATATATATTATAGATATAGATAGTTCAAAAGATTTTCCCTGCAGCTGCTGAGTGGTAGCAGTGACTTGTGTTACACACACAGTATATATATATATATATATATATATACTGTGTGTGTGTGTGTGTGTGTGTGTGTGTGTGTGTGTGTGTATATATACACCTAATAACAAGAGATTGCTCTCTCTAACCTGATAACACAAGTCACTGCTACCACTCAGCAGCTGCAGGGAAAATCTTTTGAACTATCTATCTAGCATTTTACAACTGATAATCCCACAGTTTTATACTCAGTTATGTACACTAAATGCTGCTCCACACAAAAGTAGTAGAACAATAGATTTCATCTCATGAACAGATGGAGTGTAAATTGATACCACACCTGCCAGGGCTCCAGTCTTTGTAAATTTCCACAGCTGTTCCCACTGAAAGGCCCTCTCCCTGGCTCACACTGCAGCATGTCATCAAGGGCATATGCCAGGGCATACACTGCCTTATAAACATTGTACTCTGGCCTGAGATTTAAAATGTCCAAGAACTCACTCTCCATATTCTCTAAATCTTCCTGTCCAGTGCATAATGCTCCTCCAGCTTCCACCCAGCCTTCTGGTGGTGGTGCAAATCTACACTGAAATGTGTATTCCCAAAACTGATTCACCTGAAATATGTTCAAAGCTGTGTATTATAAACAGTTACAGTATATTATCCTCATGAAGTTCAATTTGAAGGTTGAACTCTCACCACATTATTTCCATAGCTATTATTGTGGTTTAGGTCAGGACGTATTTGTAGCAGGAATTCCCTGAGCCCTGGTATTTCTCCTCGACGGATGGCAATTCCAAGAGTTCCACCCAGGTACGGCATGAGGTGGGGGGTCTGGAGCACAGCAGTGGATGTCCAGCCTTCACTGGCCATCCACTGCAGGCCTGTCACATTCTGCCTCACCACCTGTAAATTACATTATACCGGATACATGAATTCATTCTGCCATATCACTTTAGTAGTAACTAATTTTCTAAATATTACACAGTTTATATTTTCACTGTTTTAGTGACTCACATACAGGTGTAGTCTTTGTTTTACACAGTAGAATGAGCAATGAGATTGAGCATAACTCTTCTGAGTAAGCAAACTTACTTTAAAACCCTCCTAGCAACACCTATAACAAATCAAAGGTGTAACTTATTCAATTAAATCATGTTTTTTTTTTTTTACAGACTGACAATAATTTGCAAAATAAACCTTTCAGTTTGACAAAGAAAACATTATTCCATATGTTAAGTTATAATGAAATTGTATATCAGGCCAAACCTCCTTCATAAGATCAATCATGTGACTCTCATGTGCAAACACAATGACCACACGAGCTGTGGATTTCTTCATCACATCTACAATCCTCCTTAGTTCAGACGGGTTGTCACTCCAGGGCAAAACCTCTGTGTAGGCCAGGCAACCTCCACCAGATGGACCCAGGTCTGACTGGAAGGATCGGGCAGCATGGAGTCCATAATCATCATCACTGATTAGCAGACCTGCCCAAGTCCAGCCAAAATGTTTTAGAATCTGAATCATAGCACGCACCTGAGAATACAGAGAGGAGGGATTAGTGCACAGGCTGGAATAATGTTTTACTGAAATCCAGTTAAATAGATTCCAGAATGGACCATGTTCAATTATGGCCTTTCAGTGTTTTTACCTGACACCACACAACTCCATCAATGACACAATTTTTTTTACTGGTGATACACAAAAGGAATATAGTTGTCATACAGTAATGTTTCTCCTGAAAGTGATTTAATGGCACATTATTTATTTTATGTATTTTCACTTTGCTGATAGATTTTTACCTGGAAAGCATCACTTGGGATCGTCCTAAAGAAGGATGGAAACTTTTTCCGGTCACTCAGGCAGGAACATGTGGCAAAATAACTCACCTGTGAAAAACACAGACTTTACATCCTAAAACCACTGAACGCCTTTGAGGTCAGTTACTCCATGTTTACAATCTCATAAAATTTGATATTAAATCACGATTATACAAAATAATGATTTTACGTAAGGTATAGAAAAACTTACCAGAGGCACTCTGTACAAACCTAAGACAGTGGAGATTGCAATAGAACGTGTAGAGGAAGAATCACCCACAATCCCTATGACTGGAGGTGTTCCTATACAGGTCTCATGTAATGTAACTTGCTCCTCTTGACCACTGGCTAATGTCATTGCTGCACGGAATGCAATTCTTAGTTGGATGCAGTTATCATACAAACTGTATCCCAGAGTCACATTAGGTAGCAGGTTGGAGTTTCTGTTGATCTCATCAACAGCAAAAGCCATGGTCTGGGCCTGTCTGAACCCTAGAACATCAAAACTAACACAGAAGATACCACTGTTTACTATTGAAACATACATGATAAAGTAACTGTGCAAATATAGACATGTTGTACAGCTACAGATTTTGTGAACAATAAGTGTTGAATAGCAATAACCACAATAATAATAGCCTACTTGAATGGAAAAATGCATAAAAGACATTGCACAAAAAACAAATTAGTTAAAACGGCACAAGTATGTATTTATTTCACAGTGATATCAGATGATCACTTTCTGCTTTTTGCTGGTTTGCAGACTCACCCATGGCAGGTAGGCTGCTGTGGCTCTGAGGTAAAAGACAGTTCAGGATAGGTAGAAAAAAAGTGAATTTTAAACAGCCCACCTAGAACCACATCTCCAGCCTTGTGCATCCCATTTAGATGAAACTGTCCCTGTAACTGGCAAGAGGTGGAATAAACAGTGGAGGACACAGCACAAGAAAAGCAGGAATACAACAGCATGAGCAAGTTGGTGTCTAAAAATGTCCACATGACTTTCCCCTGGTTTACACCTTTTCTGAGTGCAGTCTTTAAGCTTTACACTGTGGTTCCCCCTTTTATTGACTTGCAGTATTGTTTGATCTTCAACACAACCCATCAGTGCAGAAGAGGAAGTAGGGGCAGGACCTAAAATGTATTTCATTTGGGACTGATTTGTACTGAGGTGGAATTATTGCACAGACTTTAACAACATCTGTCTAAGGCCATGTTGGCATCCTTTCCAACAAAAAAACTTAATTTGTGGATGACTATGATGATGGGGTTTACAAAAATGTGCATCCCAGTCATATTATGTGCAAATTAGTTATATTTTTTATGTCATATAAAGTGGACTTCCATATGTCTGTTAGGTTTCAGAAAAAAAGTTGTGCACTGTTTCACCTTCTGGTAAAACATCTACTTGCTTTGTTAGAAAATACAAGTTTTCTTACAAATCGCTGTGCAGTTTAATACCTGAGCAGATATCAGAACAGTCACTTTGTAATGAGTACAGTCTCAGATTTGTGTGTATGACAAGTGAACCAACCATATTTCGTAAATGCACAAAGCAACCTTGAATTTGTGAGTCACTATTTTGCAATTATATGATAAAGTAAAATGTCCACTAGATGGTAGCAGCAGCATCATTGAAATAATATAGCTTCCCATCTATTTTTCATGGCAAAGTGCTTGATTGAGGGTGTTTGTATCTGGCTGGCATCTACAATAACTTGGCAGATATTAGATATCATCAGTTCTGCAGAAAAACATATGCAAGACAAGTTATCCCATTAGACCTTGTTATCCCCCATCTTTCTCCCCCCCCATTTCCTTTCAGTATTTTTACTTCAAAGGCACATGCCAGTGATTTTACACATCCAATTCAGTTTACAGATCACAGAAAGTATTACCCAGCGAGTAAAAGCAACTTTGCAATGTTTATTCTGTTGCCCTGGAACAGAACAATCAGTGAAATTTTAAAGCACTTCAGGTTCACAGTCAGCTGTCAGGTCTGATGCTTAAACACATAAGATATAATTCTATCAATGATGCTTGCATTTTCTTTATATAGCAGGTAACATTGATAGTCAGGGATTGCTGCATCTTTAAAAGACAGTACTGCCATGATTTTGCTACTGTCCATCTTTTTTGAATTAGAGGGACATATAAAAACTTGTGAGTATATCTTAAGGTGAACATCAGCTCCATACAGGTCAAAAATAAATACTGATGAATGAAACCAAATAGTTTGTATAATTTATTCAGAGAAAGCAATTTACAGTATAATCAGGTGGAAGGTTAACTTACACCTTGAAAATTTACAAGGGCCATAATAGCATTTGAAGATTAAGTGCTTTGGACTTTTATTGCATCATGGAAACTATCAAACAACTCATTGTGTTTAAGTATTCTTACACATATGATCCAAATTTATTTGGCATTAGCCATTCTTTCTCAGTTACATAATCCTGCTACTACTATTAACATTTTGTGTGTATTTTTGTATTATATGAAGAAAATGTATTACTTCTGTTATACGAAATGAAATGCAATTTTTACGAATCAGCACCTCGACCCATGATAGCTTTCTTTGTGTTTCTCTCTGGTCTAAGCAGGATTATATAACATTTGGGTCCAAACAATGCCACCAAGAGACCAAAACTGGAGGCCAGAATAGCAAATACCTCCACTGCATCTGCATATTTGCCAGGTGAGCTGATATAAGCAGGGACAAAGGCCACCCACACAGCACAGAAGATCAGCATACTGAAAGTGATGAGTTTGGCCTCATTAAAACTGTCAGGAAGATTCCTTGCTAGAAATGCTAACATGAAGCTGAGGATAGCCAGTAAACCAATATAGCCCAATAATACTGCAAAACCAATTGTGGACCCAACTACACACTCATAAACTATCTTGTCATTGTGGTATTGAGTGTTTTTATAAGGCGCAGGCGAAGCAGAGACAAGCCAGGCAGTACAGATTGCTGCTTGAATAGAAGTGAGAACCACAACTGTCCCTCTCTGCTGCACAGCACCAAACCATTTCAGACTGGCTTCACCTCCTGGCTTAGAGGCCTTGAACACAGCCAGAACCACCATAGTTTTGACAAGGATGCATGAGACACAAAGAACAAAGCTGATCCCAAATGCTGCATGTCTCAGCTGGCACGTCCACAGTCTGGGACGGCCGATAAACAGTAGTGAACACAGGAAACATAATTTAAGTGAAAGCAATAGCTGGAAACTGAGTTCTGAATTATTGGCACGAACGATAGGTGTTTGGCGATGATAGATGAAGATGCCCAGGACAACAGCACACATAAATGCACCCAGCAGTGAGATGGCTGCCAAGCAGATTCCCAGAGGTTCATGGTAGGAGAGGAACTCTGTTTTCTTGGGAACACAGTGGTCACGCTGGGGGCTGGACCAGAAATCCTCTGGACAATTGGTGCACTCCATGGAGTCTATGAAAAAAGGGAAAGTGTTGTGATACATCAACCAGTCTCTTAGAAATTCCATTCATATACAACTAAACCGCAGCAGGAAGTTGAACATTAAGTGAAATTTAATGCTGACTGGATCATGTTTCTATTAATTATCAGTTATTAATAATTATAATTACTAATTCTTTTAGTTGACATATTTGACAAGTCACAAATATTGAACATATAGTGATGCCGAACATATCAGTAAAATGTTCACAGACAATGTTATATATTTGTTTACATCCAAAATATCAAATTTTGCAGTGTAGTATTCACAGCGTAACACCATTATGTTTAGGCACTCACAGAACTTGGTTAAAGTTATGGAAAGACTGTGGTCTGGTTTGTAAAGAAAAAGTTCACAGTGACTTCAGACACAACATCTTTATTAACATTAAGCCAAAAGTGTGATGTTTCCTTACCTTTAAATAAACTGCTTTTGTTGTATAAAGCACAGACAAGACAACGGATTCAAACTCTGGTCTCTGGTGTGACAGTCATGCTCTTCGCATGCCTGTCATCCACCGCAACCACCTCTGTGTGAATCCACTGCCATTAGTAAGTGCAGCACTTCATTTATTCACTCAAAAGGAAAAATAAATAAATTAATAGAATAAAAAAAAACAACATGCGTTTGAACATAAACCAGCCAGCAATTATGGTTCCTACAAAAGATACTTGCTGTTACAGTTTAGTTGTATATAAACGTAAGATATAGAAAACAAGGTGAGGTCCATAATATATGATACTGTGTTTCCAAACCACAATGTTTAAAACTGAACACCCACCAGTCTTATTGCTGATCTTTCCCTCAGAACAAGGGATGCAGTCAAAACAGCACACAGGTTCCCCCTTCTTCCTGGCCATGCGGGTCCCTGGAGGACAGCTCTCACTACACACTGACCGGGGTGGCTGTAGGGAGAAAAATAAATATCTGTTATTCTACACTCCTTTATACTGGTATAATGAGTTATCCATGGGCCAAAAATAGTAGTCAGAAATAACCTCTTTGGATTCAAAGTTCCAGAAGATTTTATCTTCAACAAGTGTGAGTTCTTCACCTTTGAAAGCTGATTTCTTAACCTCACCCACATTCTGAACTTTAGTTCCTCCATCAGGGAGCCACTGCCAGTTCATGATATCATAGATTGGTAAGACATCACCGTTCTCGTCAAACAACACTTGATCACCAAATGATGTGGTGAAGTTGACCTTTTCCAAGTAATACACAAGCTATGGAAATCAGAATGAGGTATAGAGGAAAAACCAGAGAGGATAAGTAAAAAACTATTCTATCATCATTGACCATGGTAAACACAGCAGGATCTAATATTCAGTAATCAAACTACATACTACACTTAGTAACAAGAGATTGTTGTCTCTAACCTGTTCACACTAGTCACTGCTATCACCCAGCAGCAGGGAAAATCCTTTCAACTATATATCTAGCATTTTGCAATTGATAATCCCATAACTTTGTACATAATCCTGTACACTAAGTGCTAATCTACAAGAAGTACTAAAAAAGAGGATTAAGTCACATAAACAGGTGGAGTGTAAATTGATACCACACCTGCCAGGGCTCCAGACTTTGTAAATTACCACAGCTGTTCCCGCTGAAAGGCCCTCTCCCTGGCTCACACTGCAGCATATCATCAAGGGCATATGCCAGGGCATACACTGCCTTATACACATTGTACTCTGACCTGAGATTTAAAATGTCCAAGAACTCAGTCTCCACACTCTCTAGATCTTCCTGTCCAGTGCATAATGCTCCTCCTGCTTCCACCCAGCCTTCTGGTGGTGGTGCAAATCTACACTGAAATGTGTATTCCCAAAACTGATTTACCTGAAACATAGTCAAATCTGTGAATTATAAACAATGACAATATATTATGCTTGTAAATACAAGATCAGAATGCAAGGTTGAACTCTCACCACATTATTTCCATAGCTGTTGTTATGGTTTAGGTCAGGACGTATTTGTAACAGGAATTCCCTGAGCCCTGGTATTTCTCCTCGACGGATGGCAATTCCCAGAGTTCCACCCAGGTACGGCATGAGGTGGGGGGTCTGGAGCACAGCAGCTGAGGTCCAGGCTTCACTGGCCATCCACTGCAGGCCTGTCACATTCTGCCTCACCACCTGTACATTGCAAATGTAAAAATTCATACTATCATGCCATTAAAGAAGAATCTATTTTTTTTTAATTATACCCAACACAGTCAGTGTTTTACTCAATCATGAGATCCATGCCTGTTTTTTACACAGTCGAATGAGCAAACACTTTGGTATAATTTGTAAGAGTGAGTAGAACAGTAATTTGTAAGAGAGAGTAAGTGGTCTCACTTTAAAACCCTAGCAACACCTTTAACAAATCAGAGTTGTTACTATTTGATGTTTAGGCCAAATATTGTTGTAAATTAATGAATCAAATTTCGACTGATAAAAGACTACAAAAGTTGTATGATCATATTTTGCTGTAATTAAGTTGTATTTCAACCCCAACCTCCTTCATAAGATCAATCATGTGACTCTCATGTGCAAACACAATGACCACACGAGCTGTGGATTTCCTGATCACATCCACAATCCTCCTTAATTCAGACGGGTTGTCACCCCAGGGCAAAATCTCTGTATAGGCCAGGCAACCTCCACCAGATGGACCCAGGTCAGATTGGAAGGATCGGGCAGCATGGAGTCCATAATCATCATCACTGATCAGCAGACCTGCCCAAGTCCAGCCAAAGCGTTTTAGGATCTGAATCATAGCACGCACCTGAGAATACAGAGAGGAGGGATTAGTGCACAGGCTGGAATAATTGTATCCTGAAAATCCTGCTTAACAGGTTCTTCCTGACTTTTTTTTTTCTTTAATTGCATATTCTTTATTTGATGTATTTTCTCTTTGCTAATTTTCACCTGGAAAGCATCACTTGGGATCGTCCTAAAGAAGGATGGAAACTTTTGCCGGTCACTCAGGCAGGAACATGTGGCAAAATAACTCACCTGTGAAGAACACAGACTTTACATCCTTGAACAATTCAACCCCTTTACCGGCTCTTTCAAATTACATAATAATAAAAATAAAAAACAACATCAACAATAACAACAACAACAACAACAACAACAACAACAACAACAACAACAACAACAATAATAATAATAATAATAATAATAATAATAATAATAATAATAATAATAATAATAAATTGTCTAGCACCTTTTGAAAAAAAAACAACAAAACAATATAAACAAAGAACCAGACCTTAAGATATAGATAAGAAATAATAATTTAAATCAAAAACAATTAATAGATGGTAAGGCAGAAAAACTTACCAGAGGCACTCTGTACAAACCTAAAACTGTGGAGATTGCAATAGAACGTGTAGAGGAAGAATCACCCACAATCCCAAGGACTGGAGGTGTTCCTACACAGGTCTTATGAATTATTACTTGCTCCTCTTGACCACTGGCTAATGTCATTGCTGCACGGAATCCAATGCCTAGTTGGAGGCAGTTATCATACAAACTGTATCCCAGAGTCACATTAGGTAGCAGGTTGGAGTTTCTGTTGATCTCATCAACAGCAAAAGCCATGGTCTGGGCCTGTCTGAGCCCTAGAACATCAAAACTAACACATAAGATACCACTGTTTACTATTGAAAAATATTATACATAATTCATTATCTGTGAGAATATATACATGTTGCACAACTATAGATTTTGTAAACAATTAAAAAGTGTTGAATAGCAACAATCATAGTAATCCTTCAATGAAAAAACTAAAAGGAGAAAAAAAAGCATTACATTTAAAATGGCATAAATACAAAACACAATTCTTTCACAGTATTATCAGATTATCAAATATACACTCTAATAATGCAATTGATTTTCCCCAGTTTCTCTTTTTGCTGGTTCCCTGACAGACTCACCCATGGCAGGTAGGCTGTTGTGGCTCTGCGGTAAAAGACAGTTCTGGATAGGTAGAAAAAAAGTGGATTTGAAACAGCCCACCTAGAACCACATCTCCCGACTTGTGCATCCCATTTAGATGAAACTGTCCCTGTAACTGGCAAGAGGAGGAATAAACAGTGGAGGACACAGCACAAGAAAAGCAGGAATACAACAGCATGAGCAAGTTGGAGTCTAAAAATGTCCACATGACTTTTCTCTGGTCGCTTTTCTTTACATTTTATTGTTATGTCACCCCCTTTTATTGACTTGTTGTATTGTTTAATCTTGCACACCACCCATCAGGGCAGAAGAAGAAGTAGGGGCAGGGCCTAACATGAATTTCATTTGAGACTGTCCAAGGCCATGTTAGCTATGTTCTTTAGCATGACAGTCAGATTATGTCTGTATCGGGTGTCCTGAAAGTCATTTTAAACTGACTCATGGATATACTGTATATTAAGTTATAAGACAGTTAACTAAGTGTTTTCTGATCTGCTCTGCAATTCAAAACTTGAGTGTACTTGTGTACCAAATTAAACTCTGTTTAGTTTTCAATGTTATAAATTTGCCATTTAGAGTATTTTTCAACTATGTATCTGTATGTTAACACACACACATATAGTCACATACAAGTAGTGAAGAACAACATATTAACTGTATATGATTACAGATGAGCATGTGAAGGAGCTTTCATCACTTATTTACATTGCAGCATTAATAGTGAGTGTATGCACATACTTTTCCAGGCAGGAGGATCTTACCTCTATCCCCCCTCACCTGAAATGTAGCAGAATATTGTTAAAGCTATAAAGGGTGATAGATGTTGCAATGATTAAACGTGTATGTAGTTTTCTGTAAATTGTTCTGTGAATACTTTGATTTTCTTGTTTTAATGTGAGATCTAAAACTTAATTGTGTTTAGATTATGTTCTACAGTAAATTCCAACAATGTAAAACTGGAATTAACATTAACAAGTTCAACTATATAACCCAGTCCCCCCGAGGTTTATTGATTTTCTTTTCAGGTTAGATGTTCATAATTTCCCATGCATTATGCTACAAAATTAAGTATAAGCTGTTGCTGCTGTTACTATTTGTCATATCTGATGAGTGCAGCCTGAGTGAATACCTGCAGCAGTAAAAGAGTTTCTGCATTTGGTTATGTTGTGGTAATTGCAGCACGTTTGCATTTTTGGTTGAGTTGTTTGTACAGCGTGCTTGTCTATTTGATTGTGTTATGAGCAGCTTCTCTAAACAGACAGTACACTGATCTGAATCTACTACAGGTAATACACTGACTAAATACTCACACAGCCCCATGTCAAATAACTATCACTGAAATGCCTACCAATGTTTCATCAACAGTGTTAAATGTACTTTTCAATCTAAAACTAAACTAAAGAGAACTAAAAGCAAGCAAGAACCACTGTCAGCAGCCAATAATAGGTCATCAGTAACCTTAACAAGAGCTGTCTTGGTATTATGGCCCACTCAAAAACCAGACCGGAAAAAGATAAAAAAAATATTAACTGAGATAAAATACTTTTTCAAAAAGCTTAGATACTTAGATAGAAAAATAAATTTGGAGATTGATCTGTAATTAAAACTTCTAAAAATAACACTACTAATGGTGGGAAATACATCCTAGAGCAGTTTAGTGGGGATGAAATCTAACAAGCAGGAGGATGAGTTTATGTAGAAGACGGTATTTTCTAACACTGAAAGTGAAATGGGCTTGAACTGGGTAAAAGAGGCAGAAATCTCTGTGGATACTTCAGCCAAAAAAAAAAAACCTCCTGAACATCTAACTCATAAATGATCAAAGAAGATAGTTTGAAGGCTGCAACAGTCAAGCTTTATAAATGAGTAACATAAGATGGCTGTTCCTTCTTGACTCTAAGGAGGTCCAACCAAGATTCCAAGAGAGCAATATTTGTCATTTGTAATAAAGCATAGTGCACTATGATACACACAGTTTAACTGTTGGAGCGTTGATGGGGCAGCAAGACAGTTTATGCATATAGTTTGTGGGATGTCCGTCCATCTGTCCCATTCTCGTAGATGTGAAATTTCAGTAACACCTTGACAGAATCTTCAAATTTGGCACAAATGTTAACTAGGACTGAAAGATGAACTGAAGAGATTTTGGTGGTCAAAGGTCAAGGTCATGGTGACCTTACAAAACATGATTTTGGCCTTGTGAACATGATATCTCGAGAACTCCTCAAGGGAATCCTGTGAAATTTGGGACAAATGTTCACTTGGACTCAAAGATGAACTGATTAGACTATAATGGTCAAAGGCAGGGCTGGGCGATTAATCTTATTTCATTTTCGATAACGCTTTTGGCTTTCAACAATTATGAAAACAAGATAATTGAGATAAAACGATTATTGTGCCACAGGGCATGAGACTAACGTTGTCCTGTTGTCCCAGGGATGTTCAGGATGATCAGAGATCTGAGCCAGGACACCCCTGGGATGAAAAGACGTATGTGTAGCCTACAATTTATCATTTACTTATTTAGCAAATGACAAACTGAACTGAATGCTGAGCTGAAGTGTGAGACCTGAAATAATCCAGTGCACAACTCATAACACTGGTCCATCACAGCTAGGTAGCAGGACCTCGCAAATATGTTGTGATGGTTAAAAAAAACAAAGTGAACACCAAGAGGTCTTCAAACCCTGAGTCTGAGGTAAGTGATGGACAGATTTTAATGGATGTATTTTTTAGTAGCCCTTGAATAGGCTGCTTGGTAGTGTTACTTCTTAGCAAACTTTACAGGCTGTGTGTGTGTCTTTATTGGCTAAAGCATACATTTAGAAAATTTTAATATATCCTTGTGGTCCTTTTGTTATCATTGTAAACATAGCTCATATGTTAGCAGTAATGATCCCAGTTATATCCACAGGCATCATGGTTAATCCATGAAATTAATGTATAATGCACCTCTGGCAGCATTACAAACTAATAGCGTGATCTCTTCTCATTTTAAGCTTGGCTCTCTCCTCTATTATTCTGCCTAGCAGTAGAACCTTATCTATCTTATCTGAGGACATGGAGGATCATTTTTGAACTTACATGTCATTTTGTTCTCTGGCAGGAGCAGTTGAGTCTACTTTGTTTCCTGTGGTGTGTCTTTTGAAGTTCCCATATGTGAAATATTTAATAAGAAAGTTTTGGCAGGATAGAAAACAACAGGTTACAAGAGTAATCCAGTTCTCTGAGAATTAGACTGTCTCTCCACCTCCAGATGGCTCTGAAATGCATCCCAAACAAAGTTAGCTGAAGAGGCCATGCATGCATGGTGCTTACATGGCTGTGTGTCTCCTGTCAGGGTGTAGCTACCACAGGTGATGTGTATTACAGACAATCAGCATCAGCTGATTTTTCATCTGACAAATCCCACTGAAGGCACAAGCAAATTATCAGACGAACACAGCATAATGATTGGTAATGCACGTTATTTTATTGACATTTTTGTATGTCTGTCTTGCCTATGTCTATATCTTCTCTGAGACAGCATCAGTCCTTTCAGCAAATGCCCCAAAATGATATGCTTAATCTCCAGTGATGAAGAACTCTTCTGGATGTAGAAATTCATGATAATTTTATTTTGAGCCACAAGGTAAACTTTGAGAAGAGGTTGGGTTGGGCGGATGGTTCAACGACCAAACATTAGCCATGACAAGGTCTTCTAACCATAAGGTCTTTTAACCCAAACTCTAGAATCCCAAGAACTAACTAAGCCTACCCAATCAAATCCAATTGCATCGTCACATCATGAAAGGGTAGTTATCTGTTTTCAAAAGTGATTTTTAACAGTTTAATGTCCAGTTATTCTGCTGTTGCCAGAACACTCCTATTGTTCATAACAGAGAGTGGAGACAAACAACACATAATGCCAATTAGGTTTGGATGGCTTGCTGGCTAACTTTATGACATTGTATTGCCTGAACCCATTAGAGCATTATTTGTGTTTCTCTCTGTTCTAAGTGGGATTATGTAACATTTGGGTCCAAATAGTGCCACCAAGAGGCTAAAACTTACTTATTTGAACACAAACTATGATCTTTCCCTAGACCTCAGTAAGTTGTTTTAGTGCCTATACCTAACCAAACAATTACAATAGCATTGTCACATCATGAAAGGGTATGTTATCTATATTCAAAATTGTTTTTTAAAAGTTTATGTCCAGTCTTTGTCCTGTCGCCAGAATGCTCCCATGGTTCATATCAAAGAGAAGAGACAAACAACCCCTACTGTCAACTAGGTTGGAAGATTTGTTGGCTAATTTTATGACTTTGTCGTGCCTCGACCCATGATAGCTTTCTTTGTATTTCTCTCTGGTCTAAGCAGGATTATATAACATTTGGGTCCAAACAGTGCCACCAAGAGACCAAAGCTGGAAGCCAGAATAGCAAATACCTCCACTGCATCTGCATATTTGCCAGGTGAGCTGATATAAGCAGGGACAAAGGCCACCCACACAGCACAGAAGATCAGCATACTGAAAGTGATGAGTTTGGCCTCATTGAAGTTGTCAGGAAGATTCCTTGCCAGAAATGCTAACAGGAAGCTGAGGATAGCAAGTAAGCCAATATATCCAAGTAACACTGCAAAACCGATTGTGGACCCAATTACACACTCATAAACTATCTTGTCATTGTGGTATTTGGTGTTTTTATGGGGCACTGGTGAGGAAGAGACAAGCCAGGCCGTACAGATTGCTGCTTGAACAGAGGTAAGAACCAGAACTGTCCCTCTCTGCTGCACAGCACCAAACCACTTCAGACTGGCTTCTCCTCCTGGCTTTGAAGCTTTGAACACAGCCAGAACCACCATGGTTTTAACCAGTATGCATGAGACACAAAGAACAAAGCTGATCCCAAATGCTGCATGTCTCAGTTGGCATGTCCACAGTCTGGGGTGGCCAATAAACAGCAGTGAACACAGAAAACATAATTTAAGTGACAACAGCAACTGGAAACTAAGTTCAGAATTGTTTGCACGAACTATAGGTGTTTTGCGATGATAGATAAAGATCCCTAGCACAATGGCACAGACAAATGTGCCCAGCAACGAGGTGGCTGTCAAGCAGATACCCAGAGGCTCATGGTAGGACAGGAAGTCTATTTTCTTGGGAACACAGTGGTCACGCTGGGGGCTTGACCAGAAATCCTCTGAACAACTGGTGCACTCCAAGGAGTCTATGAAAAAGCGGAAGGAGATGTGGTACATTCTGGACACATAGTGAATAAAATTCTTAGAGAAAAATAAAATATTGAAACATGAACACTTACCAGTCTTATTGCTGATCTTTCCCTCAGAACAAGGGATGCAGTCAAAACAGCACTCAGGTTCCCCCTTCTTCCTGGCCGTGCGTGTACCTGGAGGACAGCTCTCACTGCACACTGATCGTGGTGGCTGTAGGATGTCATTCCTGGTTATTTTACAGTGGTAAGAATTACACTCCAAAAAGAGAGGTGTCTTAAAAATTAGAAATAACCTCTTTGGATTCAAAGTTCCAGAAGATTTTATCTTCATCAAGTGTGAGTTCTTCACCTTTAAAGGCTGACCTCTTAACTTCACCCACAGTCTGAACTTTAATTCTTCCATCAGGGAGCCACTGCCAGTTCAATATATCATAAATTGGTAAGACATCACCATTCTCATCAAATGACACTTGATCACCAAATGGTGTGGTGAAGTTGACCTTTTCCAAGTAATACACAAGCTATGGGAATAAGAGATAGAGGAAAAACCAAGAGGATAAAAAACAGACCAGACAATACTAGCCACTGCTATCACCCAGCAGGTCATTTTCAATTATCTATCTAGCATTTTACAATTGATAACCCAATATCTGAATATTTAATCATATGCACTAGGTGCTACTGCAAAAGAAATACTATGAGCACAGGATTTGGTCATATAGGTGGAGTGCAAATTGATACCACACCTGCCAGGGCTCCAGTCTTTGTAAATTAGCACAGCTGTTCCCACTGAAAGGCCCTCTCCCTGGCTCACACTGCAGCATATCATCAAGGGCATATGCCAGGGCATACACTGCCTTATAAACATTGTACTCTGGCCTGAGATTTAAAATGTCCAAGAACTCAGTCTCCACACTCTCTAGATCTTCCTGTCCAGTGCATAATGCTCCTCCTGCTTCCACCCAGCCTTCTGGTGGTGGCGCAAATCTACACTTAAATATGTATTCCCAAAATTGATTCACCTGAAACATAGTCAAATCTGCGGATTATAAACAATGACAATATATTATTCTTGCAAATATCAGATCAGATTGCGAGGTTAAACTCTCACCACATTATTTCCATAGCTATTATTGTGGTTTGGGTCAGGATGTATTTGTAACAGGAATTCCCTGAGCCCTGGTATTTCTCCTCGACGGATGGCAATTCCCAGTGTTCCACCCAGGTACGGCATGAGGTGGGGGGTCTGGAGCACAGCAGCTGAGGTCCAGGCTTCACTGGCCATCCACTGCAGGCCTGTCACATTCTGCCTCACCACCTGTATAATGAATTTTACCAAGTGTATAAATTCATACTGCCATGTCAAGTCGTATCTAGATTTCTAAATTATACACAATTTATATCGATATACTTTCCTCACTCACACAGATGAATTCCTGTTTTTTAAATAGTCGAATGAGCAAAGAGTTTACTATAATTTGTCTGAGTAAGTGATCTCACTGTCAAACCTTCCTTAACACCTTAATGTTAATTAATTCCTATGGTGCGTTTAAGCCAAATATTGTTGTAAATTACTGAACAGAATCTGTGTATTTGACTTGACTTTAAACAAAACACTACAAAAGTTGTATAATTATATCAAACTATAATTTAATTGTATTTAAAGCCCAACCTCTTCCATGAGATCAATCATGTGACTCTCATGTACAAACGCAATGACCACACGAGCTGTGGATTTCTTCATCACATTCACAATCCTCCTTAATTCATCTGGGTTGTCACCCCAGGACAAAATCTCTGTGTAGGCCAGACAACTTCCACCAGATGGACCCAGGTCAGATTGGAAGGATCGGGCAGCGTGGAGTCCATAATCATCATTACTGATCAGCAGACCTGCCCAAGTCCAGCCAAAGTGTTTTAGAATCTGAATCATAGCACGCACCTGAGTGAATAGAGAGAGGAGGAATTAGTGCACAGGCTGGAATAATGTTTCACTGCAAATACTGCTAAACAGGTTCCACAATAGACCATATTTAGTTATGCCTTTTTGGTGTTGTAATCTGACACTACACTACACAACTCCCTAAATGAGACAAATCATATTACTGATGATATACAAAAGGTATATATTAGTAGTATAGGGATGTTCTTCCTGATAATAATTTAACAGCACATTCTTTATTTGTTTTATTCTTTATTTCATGGGTTTTATCTTTGCTGATAGATTTTCACCTGGAAAGCATCACTTGGGATCGTCCTAAAGAATGATGGAAACCTTAGCCGGTCACTCAGGCAGGAACATGTGGAAAAATAACTCACCTGTGAAAAACAGATTGTACATCCTGAAACTGTTCAACACCTTTACCAGCTCTTAAATAATTACTAAATAATAATAATAATAATATAGCATCCTTTTAAAACAAAGTTACCAAGTGCTTTACAATAAAAAAACAAAGAATCAGGCCTCAAGATATAGACAAAATAAAACAATTTAAAGAACTCTAAGAAATAATATAAGTTAAGAAATAACCATACACTAAATCACAATGATACAGAAAAATAATAAATATTAAGGCAGAAAAACTTACCATAGGCACTCTGTACAAACCTAAAACCGTGGAGATTGCAATAGAATGTGAAGAAGCATCATCACCCACAATCCCAAGGACTGGAGGGGTTCCCACACAGGTATCATATAACATAACTTGCTCCTCTTGACCACTGGCTAATGACAACGCTGCACGGAATCCAATTCCAAGTTGGAGGCAGTTATCATATACACTGTATCCCATAGTCAAATTTGGTAGAAGGTTGGAGTTTCTGTTGATCTCATCAATAGCAAAAGCCATGGTCTGGGCCTGTTTGAATCCTAGAACATCAAAACTAACACATAAGATACCACTGTTTACTATTGAAAAATAATATACATAATTCATTATCTGTGAGAATATATACATGTTGCACAACTATAGAGTTTGCAAACAATGAAAGGTGTTGAATAGCAACAATCATACTAATACTTGAATGCATAACTGCAAAATGTAATTATTTCACAGTTATGTCAGATCACCAAAAATACACTCTAGTAATGAGCTTGATTTCCCCCAGTATCTGTTTTTTGCAGCATCTCTGACAGACTCACCCATGGCAGGTAGGCTGCTGTGGCTCTGAGGTAAAAGACAGGTCAGGATAAGTAGAAAAGAAGTGGATTTGAAACAGCCCACCTAGAACCACATCTCCAGCCTTGTGCATCCCATTTAGATGAAACTGTCCCTGTAACTGGCAGGAGGAGGAATAAATAGATGAGCACACAGCAGAGGAAAAGCAGGAATACAACAACATGAGCAAGAGCAAGTTGCGGTCTAAAAATGTCCACATGACTTTCCTTTGGTTTACCCCTTTTCTGAGTGCAGTCTTCACATTTCATCACTGTGTCCCCCCTTTTATTGACTTGTAGCATTGTTAATCTTCCACACCACCCATCAGGGCAGAAGAGGAAGCAGGGGCAGGGCCTAAAATGCATTTCATTTGAGATTGATTTGTACTGATGCAGAATTAATGTGTTCACCTTTGATAGCAAAGCCATATTACTAATGTTTTCAACTACTGACAATTGCATGTAAAGTATGTTTATGTCAAAAGCTAAATTGAGATTTTTCACAAGGGGGAGCCTTTGACTAGAGACAAAAGTTTATAGGAGGTTAAATTAGGGCCCAGCATTGAGGGTGCAAGAACTGTATTGTGATTTGTTTGTCAGCTATGTTTTTTTCCACACCGAAAAATAAATTGCCTTTTTGAGGGCCTAAACAAGCTGAAAAACTCATCAAACTTAGAGGCACTACTCGCCCTGTTTTACCTATACAGTACATACAGCAGTGTGTGTTCAGGGAGTTAGTGGAGGAAACATTAGAGAGACACATTTAAGCCAGACCCAGACTCAGAAGAGGAACACCAAAATCAGTGATTAGCAGACATATCAGAATGGTTGGCATTGTTAGCATCTTTTGTTTGTTTACACTGTTTGTTACCTTTCATCTGGCAGTGGCCAACACAATGTTAGTGGTTTTTCTTATGCAAACTCAGTCTTATGCAAAATAATCCCAAGGTTTTTTAATTATTTTGTGCACCCCCATCTACGCAAATTGACGGGATTGGTTCCGTAGGTTTTATGACATATGAATCTCTGCCTGTTTGAATCTGTTTTAATGAAACTGATAACTTGCAGTTGCAAGGTTAAAATACTAGTCATGACATTGACTACGTATTTCACACATGATATGTCTTGCATTATATAAAAAAAAAACATCATATGTTAACAAGGTTAAAAACTTGATTTTCATTGGAGGGGTCTTTAGGGTGGTTGATGTTGAAACAAATAAACATATATCTAGGGTTTTATCCATCCATCTATCTATCCATTTTCTATATGGTTGGGGATAGAGCCAATCCCAGCTGACATTGGGTGAGGGCAGGGTACACCTTGGACAGGTCGCCAGTCTATCACAGGGCTGACATATAGAGACTAACAACCACACACACTCACTCACACACCTACAGGCAATTTAGAGTCACCAATCAACCTAATGTGCATGTCTTTGGACTGTGGGAGGAAGCTGGCGTACCTGAAGGGAACCCATGCAGACACGGGGAGAACATGCAAACTCCACACAGAAAGGCCCAGGCCTGGGGTTCAAACCCTTCTCGCTGTGAGGCTACAGCACTAACCACTGCACCACTATGCCACCCTGTAGGGTTTTATGAACATTTTAATTTTGTTTTAATGAGATCCAACTGTTAATTGAGTTTATGATGTTCTAGAGTGAATTCCAACAATGTAGAACTGATAGTAACATTAAAAGATTCAGCTATTCAACCCACAGTGTCATTCCTCGATGTTTAGTGACTATTAAACACACAAAATGCAACTTCTGCTGCTAGGGATATCTCAATCAAAACAGTTACAAAAGACAGCATTGGGTGACATCATGAAATAGCATGGGATCATGAGAATTGCTGTCTTCACCACCATTGCTGCAAGAGTCGCACAGTTTGTATTCCTTCAGTGTCAGTCGTTCAGGAGGTTTTTACAGGGAGCCGAATCAGTGATTCACTGATGCTCCTCAGTGGACACAGAGCGTCTCTGAGTAGATGGAAACTGTGACTGCTTACCTTTTGTTTATTTGATAACTTATGAACCAGAGGTTTATACTCGCAGCTGTATTATTCATAGGGGTCTCCTCCATCCTCTCTATAACAACTGGACCAGGGGATTAAAACCTGTAAAAATGTCGAATAAAGCAGTTTCACTTTCAATATTAGTGATTCACAGATGCTCTTTGGTGGGCATCTTGGACTGGATGGGAGCTGAGCTACCTTACATTTGTCTGGCTTTTTTCTCTAATAATAGATCCAGATGCTCAATGACGAAAATCTTTCTTTCCGTTAAAATATATAATTTAAAACGACCAAGGTGTAAAATGTGTATCTTAAATTTTGAGTTTCTGGCAAGCAACCACAACACCATTGCACGAGCATGAAACAGACTGTTATCATAATTAAAATCCCATTTTTCTTTAGGTTTGAGAAGTGCTAGAAACTTTGGGATAGTGGGACAGTTTCTTGCAGGTTTCCTGTTCTCTGCACTGCCACTTTGCTGCTGTAACACTGTGAATTTCCCCACTGTGGGACTAATAAATGCAAGCTTATCTTATCTTATCTTATCTTATCTTATCTTATCTTATCTTATGTACACAACAAAAAAAAAACAAACAAACAAACAAACTATATATACTGTATATATAGACATTTTACAATGGAAAAGTTATGTATTATAACTTGCAGCACCATGCAGAAAACACACACAAACACATGAAAATAACGGAGAGGACTAAACATTCAATCTGTGTGTAACAGGCAAGATGAGGCTACAGATATCGCAGGAAGGTGTAAGTGTAGACACGCCCACATCGGGTCGTAAATCAAAACCAGCAGCAATTACCTACCACGGGTAACACCTACACGTGGGGGAATGCACACCAGGAAGCACAAGGGAGGGAGAGACCTGCGCGTTACACTAGTATATAAATGGTCGAGGTAAATTTTTGACTGGATGTGGGCGTGTCTACACCTACACCTTCCTGCAATATCTGTAGCCTCATCTTGCCTGCTACATTCTGCCCCTTCTTTTTTTTAATTGGCGACCCGACAATTTGCTACAACCAGGGTCTAAAAATGGCTGGAAAAGTGCTAGCGCCCAGTATCTTTGTAGCCCCATTAGCTCTACCCCCAAGTGCCACTGGCAAATGATGAGGATTAGGGTGTGTGCCAGCTGTTGTACGGGTTGAGCGTCTTACCACTTGAGGGCCAAGGGCTGAGCAAGAACTGGTAATAGGAAGTGTCATGGATGTGGCTGCAGTTTGTTGAGCTGGTGCCTTTTCAGATGGGGTCTGTGCTCCAGCTGACTGTGGGTTATTAGCTGGGGGCAGGCGTCTAACCACCACCCACCGAGCAGCATCCTCAGTGTTAGGGTGCCGGTGATGAGAGATACAGTGTATGTGCCTGTGATAAATGTAGGAGAGACAGATGTCCTGCTTCACCCCTGCTGCCCCATTGGACTTTTGAGTCAGGCACAGGTCATTAGCCTGCCAGAGGGAGTCTCCACTCTATAACATAACCCTGGTGAGGTTACAGCCACTGTTTCTGCACAAGAAGGTCAGGCTAGCCCAGTCAGACAGCCCATTGAGTCACTGGATTTGTCAGCACTTTCAGAACCAGACCAGGGAAAGGTTAGGTCCATGTTACTTGAACAAATGTTACAGGCAAGGTGAGGCTACAGATATTGCAGGAAGGTGTAAGTGTAGACACACCCACTTCCGATCGTAAATTGACCGAGATCATTTATATACTAGGGTAACGCGCAGGTCTCTCCCTCCCTCTCTGCTTCCTGGTGTGCATTCCCCCACGTGTAGGTGTTACCCGTGGTAGGTAATTGCAGCTGATTTTAATGTTTTACTGTTATGCAGTATCACTGTCTTTATGTTCTGTTCTCTTTTCGTTTCTTTTCCTTAATGCACCAGTGGCCTGCTCTGTGTCACCGTTGATGCAACGAGCAGTGTGTTAAGGCATCAATAGTCCGGTGGAGGTAAAAGCTGCCCTGGTATTTCTGTTGCTATATATTTTGTGTTGTTTTGTTGGTGGCCTAAACATTTTTATTTCTTTGCAGGTTGGTTTCCCACTGCTGTTTTGTTTAGATAGGAATTGCCTCATTTAATTAGTGGTTGGGTTAGTTATATTGTTTTGCCTAGTTATATTTAGTTTGCTTTGTTGTTTATGTCTATTGTTTTACTGGCTATTGGTGCTGTTTTCATTTTGTTCAGTTTTGTGTGTTTTGTTTAGTTTTAAGTTTATTTAGTTGCAATTAAATATATAAGTTTTTTTTTTTTTTTTTTTCTTCCCTTTTTTTGAGCATGTGCTGTGGGGGCAGCGTGGCAGGCCTGACGGTGGAGGGTCTGGTGGCAGGGCTTCTCATCTATACTTCACATCCCCCTTGATTTCATGTGTTTGGTAATTCTTTGCACCTCCTCCACATCTTATATTAAACCAGAAGAAACTATATTTGGAAGGTGAAGCTGAAGAAGAGTGAGGAGTGGATCTGATCCACCCTTACTCTATTCTTACTCTCAGGCTAGTCCTCGTGTGTGGTACAGTCTGTTGATCAAGGCATACCCTGTTTATGTCTATGTCTCTATGTTCCTCTAAACAGAACCATAATTTGAAAAATTATGACATCATGTTGTATTAAAAAAGACTTGATACAAGTGATTGACATCATAAACGCATTAGGAAATTAGGAATTTTTGCAACCAGTGGAGTTGCCCCATGATTGTCATTAGAATGCAGGTTTAAGGCACTTCCGCCTTTGCTTCTCTTTTCAGACCCAGAGTCTACATCCATCTTTATATACTGTACAGTCTATGGTTGTGACATTGGCTTTCCCATTCAGCTTGCACAGCCATTGTCCCACATGTCCCACACATGAAATCCAACCGCGACAGATGAAGAGCCTTCCCAAGTAGTCGCTACACCACCATGGCGTGTGTGTGCATCAACAGCAGACACAGCCAGACGCAGGTGAAATCTGACCTAGTAGGAGAACTTGGGCACATGTACTTTAACTACTATTTCTCCAATTGTGTTCTGTAACCCACACGCTCTGCTCATCCGCTGCCCGTCCCTCTACACCTCCCCTGGACTCTACATTGTGTTTTGATGTAATATTTGTGGAGGAGTGTTGTGCGGAAAGAAAGGAGGCCCAAGACGCTGGGTTTGGGATTGTGACCGAGGCCGTAGGTGAGCATTTATTTCAAACAGTCTGCATGTGCTCTCTAGCACCGTTTACCCTCTCTACCACCGTTTAAACGTAAACTTTTTAATAACTATATCTCTGAACCAAGCAACAATTAGCATCTACAAAAATAATAAAAGATATGCTCCGTGGCGTTTACACAGACTTCAATTTATACTTGTTTACCACATGCTAGTTTGGTTTATGGCACGCTAGCAGCCATGACCAATACTTTGCCAATCCCGTCAAACAATTAAAGTACATGTCATAAATGTCCAAATGTACAGCAAACTGTTACTGGAAACATAAATAAACACAAAGCATCAAAACTGTAGTGGGTGGATTTTCTAACACATTTAGATGGGAAAATATGGGACACAGTTAACAACGCTTACCTTGCGGGGTAAGGAAAAGTGAACTGTGAACAAGTATAGCGCCCACATGGACTTGACCATAACGCTACGGTGTCCTGGAAGGACATCTTGCTAAACTCCTATCACATAGACAGCGCAGCAGCGACACCTTGTGTCAAAATTAGGCAACTGCCTTACATGTCCTTGTTGCTATCAATCTTTTGGGAGGACAGAGAGGTCCCCTACAATATTTGAGTGAACCTGTTTGCAGCATGTTTGGGATCAAGTCATATTAGATAATTCCAATGTGTCCTTACAGCAGCTACATTCAAGACAACATATTTTGGTGTGCTACCATTTCACTGACTGAGAGGGTGGGGCTATCTGCAGGATCATGTCATGTCAGATCAGTTATCAGTGCTGTCAATCCAGATCGTAAGCATGGCTGAAAGTTCAGTATTTCAGATGACTGTCTTTCCTCCATTGCCTGAACTTCAGCATACATAACTTAATTTTGCCAATGCCAACACATTTCGGAGTTTGTAGATATCATGCCACCAAGAAAGAGACATCAGAAGCCTTTTCACCACCCAGAGCTTAAGTAATAGGTAGTAAAATAACTAGTCAGCAGCCACATTGATTTAATATGAAAACATTCTGGCCACATAATGTCATCAGCCTGATGTAATTAGATTGAGGCACCCTCTAAACTCAACTCAAATCTTTTTTCTGAGGATCATGCTTTGGACCCCATGAGGTAGGAGGCAGTACTTTCAAGGATGAACTAAATGAACTGCGATACAATCTCATGCTCTTTTACAGTGAATGGTTGAGAGATATTTATTGTGAATATCAGCAGGATGGACTGCACAAGGCACACAGGGAAGGTTCTTGACCTGAGTGGCTCAAAAATTATCCTTTTTATTGAGCCTGTCTCCCAGTCTGCTAGTATTAGGCCTGCTAACCCTCAGCCTGTTTCCTTAACGTGTCTCCTTGCCAGGTAGCATCAGGACTGCTAGCTTCCAGCATGCTTACTAACTAGTTTCCTTGTGTGCATCCCAGTCAGCTAGCCTTCAGTCTGCCAGCCATCAGCCACCCTCTTGCCCAGACCGTGGCTCTGAAAATATTTTGCTTGCAGCCAGGTCCAGCAGCCACAGCCTCTACTAGTCTCTAGTCAGTTTCCTAGTGAACCCAGTGAACAGTGAACCCAGAGTTGCCAGGCCTCTTTGCACATTGGGTGATCTCCTGTCTGATTTGGACCTGGAAAACTATGAGCTGTCTCCTCTCTGGTGAACACGCCTAGCATTTAACCTGCAAACATTTTAGGAGTTGGTGCCGCTACGACAAAGAAAAGGTCACGGAGATGTGAATTCCCCAAGCAGCATCAGCCCCACCTATCCAGAGCATCCACTAACCAGTGACCATGAGCCTCTGCTACCCAGCATCCCGGGTATGCTATGCCTTCCTGTTCCTTAGACAACCAGCCCAGCCGACACCTTGCCTGTGCCAGTGTTGTAGGTCCCAGTTGACATCTGAGCAGTAGACTCATGAACAGATGAACCCAAGAACCCATCTGTCAGAGGTCCTGCCAACTTCAGCTCCTTGTTCCCAGTTGGTAGTCCGGCCATTTCCCAGCTCCTGATCTTCCATCGGCAGCCTGGCCAACTGCAGCTCCTGGTCCCCAGTCAGTGGCCCAGCCAACTCCAGCCCCTGATCTTCCATTGGCTGTCTGGTTGTCTTCAGCTCCTGATCTCCTGTCGGCACTGCTCTCAAACTCAGCCTCCGGAGTGACCCGGTCTTCACTGTTGCCCTCAGTCTGTATGCACAGTCTCTGTCCCCAGCCCCATTTTTGTGCTCACTGCCACTATGTGGCCCCTGAGCCCATGGTTTCCCACTCCATCCCTAGCCTCCTGCCCTGTGTCCACCATCGACTTGTCTTTTAGACCCCATTCCAACAAGGCTGTTCAAAGAAGTTTTTCCTTTAATCGACACCTCTATATCAAGTCTGATTAACTTATCTTTATCAACTGGTTATGTACCGCAGGCTTTTAAAGTTGCAGTAATTAAACCTCTACTTAAAAAGCCTACTTTTGATCCAGATGTTTTAGCCAATTATAGACCCATATCCAACCTCACCTTTATTTCCAAAATCCTTGAGAAGGTCGTTGCAAACCAGTTATGTGATTATTTGCACAGAAATGGTTTGTTTGAAGATTTTCAGTCAGGTTTTAGAGTCCATCATAGCACAGAAACAGCTCTGGTTAAGGTTACCAATGATCTCCTCATAGCCTCAGACAATGGACTTGTCTCTATACTTGTCCTGCTAGATCTTAGTGCTGCATTTGACACCATCGATCATAAGATTCTATTACAGAGACGAGAGTATATGGTCGATATTAAAGGAACCAGATAGACTCCAGTTTGTTCATGTTAATAATGACTCTTCTATCAACACAAAAGTCAGTCATGGAGTTCCACAAGGTTCTGTGCCAGGACCAATACTTTTCAGTCTATATATGCTTCCTCTAGGAAACATTATTAGGAGGCACCAGATAAATTTCCATTGTTATGCAGATGACACCCAGCTGTACTTATCCATGAAGCCAGGTGAGACTAACCAGGTAGCCAAGCTTCAGGTGCGTCTTAAGGACATAAAAACCTGGATGACCAGTAATTTCTTACTCTTAAATTCGGACAAAACTGAAGTTATTGTAATTGACCCAAAACACCTCAGAGATACACTATGTGATAATATACTGACTCTGGATGACATTACCTTGGCCTCCATCGCTACAGTAAGAAACCTTGGTTTCATTTTTGACCAGGATTTGTCCTTTACTTCACATATAAAGCAAGTCTCTAGGACAGCCTTCTTCCACCTGTGCAATATTGCAAAAATCAGACCCATTCTGTGTCTAAAGGATGCTGAAAAGCTAGTTCATGCATTTGTTACCTCAAGACTGGACTACCGTAACTCTTTATTGTCAGGATGTCCCAAAAATTCAGTAAAAAGCCTCCAATTGATCCAAAATGCGGCAGCACGAGTACTAACAGGAACTAGGAAACGAGATCACATCTCTCCTGTGTTAGCTTCTCTGCATTGGCTCCCTGTAAACTCCAGGATAGAATGTAAAATCCTCCTCCTCACCTACAAAGCCATTAATGGTCAGGCACCATCGTACCTTGGAGAGCTTATAGTTCCCTATTTTCCCAATAGGACACTTCGCTCTCTAAATGCAGGTCAACTTGTGGTTCCCAGAGTTTGTAAGAGTAGAATGGGGGGCAGAGCCTTCAGCTATCAGGCTCCTCTCCTGTGGAACCAGCTCCTAGTGTGGGTTCGGGAGGCAGACACCCTCTCTACCTTTAAGATCAGGCTTAAAACTGTCCTGTTTAGTAAAGCTTATAGTTAGGGCTGACTCGGGTATGTCCTGACCCATCCCTTAGTTATGCTGCTATAGAGCTAGACTGCTGGGGGATTCCCATGATTCACTGGGCGCTCTCTCTCTATCTCTGTCTCTCTCTCACTCTCTCTCGATTACTTTATGCCATTAAGTATTTTTTTTCTCTCCCGTAGTTTGTGCTTCTCCTCTCTCTCCCTCTCTCTGTCCTCATTCTGCAGGTATCTCTGCCTCTGGAGCAGCAGGATCCAGATCCACCACTACTCATCATTAAAGTGCCTTGAGATAATGTATATTATCATTTGGCGCTATACAAATAAAATTGAATTGAATTGAATTGGCTCCTTACCCTCTCCATTTTGTGCAGTTCCCCCAGTGTCTCCTTATGCTTTGGTTCTTTTTTCCTGGTTATTCATCAAGTATCTGTTTTCTGTTAATGTTCCAGAGTTTTTGACTTAGTTTAATTAATTTTGTTTTCTGCCGCCCCTGGTTTGCACTTTGCCTCTCCATCTAAGTAAGATTCATGTTTTTCCTTGGGTGAATAAATCTTTCAGTTCAGCTAGCCCTGTCTTTTTGTCTGCATCTGGGTCCAGTTTTCCTGCAAATGTGACATGGATATCTCGCCACTCAGGGTTACTTCTTCTTCAAGGTTTCTTCTCTCGAATCCCACAGAATGTACAAATAAATCATCAGCCAAAAAAAGCACAGTAAGTACTAATGTAAATTATTTTTTATTTACTTTTTTCTATTTCAGTCCAGATGTTACCCATAGTTACATTTTATTGTCAGATGACCTCTAGGAGGCAGGTGAGACAGCATCGGTTGTTTAAGGTAATATGTCCTGAAATTATATACTATATGCTGAGGTTCAAGTAAGAAAGCCCTCGACCAGTTGTAGAAATTAATAATGTTGTTATAGAGCCACAAAGTCAACTTAGGGAGGAGGTCAGGATGGATGGATGGGTCAACAAAACATAACAACGGCAATGACAAACCCCAGCCTCAAGGAAATACTTATTTGAACACAAAACATGATCTTTCCCTAGACCTCAGGAAGTTGTTTTAGTGCCTATACCTAACCAAACAATGACAATAGCATTGTCACATCATGAAAGGTTAAGTTTTTCAAAAGTGATTTATGTCCAGTCTTTCACCTGTCACCAGAATGCTCCTATGGTTCATATCAAAGTGTAGAGACAAAAAACCCCTACTGTCAACTAGGTTGGAAGATGTGTTGGCTAATTTTATGACTTTGTGGTGTCTCGACCCATGATAGCTTTCTTTGTATTTCTCTCTGGTCTAAGCAGGATTATGTAACATTTGGGTCCAAACAGCGCCACCAAGAGACCAAAACTGGAGGCCAGGATAGCAAATACCTCCACTGCATCTGCATATTTGCCAGGTGAGCTGATATAAGCAGGGACAAAAGCCACCCACACAGCACAGAAGATCAGCATACTGAAAGTGATGAGTTTGGCCTCATTGAAGTTATCAGGAAGATTCCTTGCCAGAAATGCTAACAGGAAACTGAGGATAGCCAGTAAACCAATATAGCCCAGTAACACTGCAAAACCAATTGTGGACCCAACTACACACTCATAAACTATCTTGTCATTGTGGTATTTGGTGTTTTTATAAGGAGCTGGTGAGGAAGAGACAAGCCAAGCAGTGCAGATTGCTGCTTGAACAGAGGTAAGAACCACAACTGTCCCCCTCTGCTGCACAGCACCAAACCACTTCAGACTGGCTTCACCTCCTGGCTTAGAGGCCTTGAACACAGCCAGAACCACCATGGTTTTGACCAGGATGCATGAGACACAAAGAACAAAGCTGATACCAAATGCTGCATGTCTCAGCTGGCACGTCCACAGTCTGGGACGGCCAATAAACAGCAGTGAGCAGAGGAAACATAGTTTAAGTGAGAACAAAAGCTGGAAACTAAGTTCAGAATTATTGGCACGTACAATAGGTGTTTTGCGATGATAGATAAAGATCCCTAGGACAACAGCACACATAAATGTGCCCAGCAGTGAGGTGGCTGTCAAGCAGATACCCAGAGGTTCGTGATAGGAGAGGAACTCTATTTTCTTGGGAACACAGTGGTCACGCTGGGGGCTTGACCAGAAATCCTCTGGACAACTGGTGCACTCCATGGAGTCTTAAATAAAACGGAAGATGGTGAGATACATTCTTCCCACATTGTAAATAAAATTCTTAATAAAACTATTGAATAACAAATACCCACCACTCTTATTATTAATCTTTCCCTCAGAACAAGGGATGCAGTCAAAACAGCACTCAGGTTCCCCCTTTTTTCTGGCCATGCGGGTACCTGGAGGACAGCTCTCACTGCACACTGACCGGGGTGGCTGTAGAGAGAAAGATATCTGTTATTTTACTCCTTTATACTGGTATAATTAGTTATCCACAGGCCATACAAAAAGGAGTCTAAAAAAGGAGAAGTAACCTCTTTGGATTCAAAGTTCCAGAAGATTTTATCTTCATCAAGTGTGAGTTCTTCACCTTTGAAGGCTGATTTCTTAACCTCACCCACATTCTGAACTTTAATTCTTCCATCAGGGAGCCACTGCCAGTTCATGATATCATAGATTGGTAAGACATCACCGTTCTCGTCAAATGCCACTTGATCACCAAATGATGTGGTGAAGTTGACCTTTTCCAAGTAATACACAAGCTATGGAAATCAGAATGAGGTATAGAGGAAAAACCAAAAACGTCAGATGAAAAAACAAATTCCATTCTTTATGACCATGGTGAACAAATCAGGACCTAATATTCCTGTGAATATAATATCATTTGTCCAGGTCATAGTATCTCAAAGGAGATTTAAAACTCCTTTGAGAGGACCTAATATTACACATATTATACTTACATCCACAGGAAATCATTAAAAATTCCAGCAAAGCATTTTCTTTAAAGTAATGTCACATGACCTAAAATTACATCTACCTAGTGACAGAAGATTGTTCTCTATGAACTGATAATAGTCACTGCTGTCACCCAGCAGTAGGGAAAATCTTTTCAGCTATCTATCTAGCATTTTACAATTGATAATCTCATAGCTTTGTACTTAATCGTATACACTATATGCTACTGTGCAAGAAATATTATGAGCAGTATATAGTCACATAAACAAGTGGAGTGCAAACTGATATCACACCTGCCAAGGCTCCGGTGCTTGTAAATCAGCACAGCTGTTCCCGATGAAAGGCCCTCTCCCTGGCTCACACTGCAGCATTTCGTGAAGGGCATATGCAAGGGCATACACTGCCTTATACACATTGTACTCTGGCCTGAGATTTAAAGTGTCCAAAAACTCACTCTCCACATTCTCTAGATTTTCCTGTCCAGTGCATAATGCACCTCCAGCCTCTGCCCAACCTGCTGGTGGTGGTGCAAATCTACACTTAAATATGTATTCCCAAAATTGATTCACCTGAAACATAGTCAAATCTGCGGATTATAAACAATGACAATGTATTATTCCTGCAAAAACCAGATCAGATTGGAAGGTTAAACTCTCACCATGTTATTTCCATAGCTGTTATTGTGGTTTGGGTTAGGACGTATTTGTAGCATGAATTTCCTGAGCCCTGGTATTTCTCCTCGACGGATGGCAATTCCCAGTGTTCCACCCAGGTACGGCATGAGGTGGGGGGTCTGGAGCACAGCAGCTGCTGTCCAGGCTTCACTGGCCATCCACTGCAGGCCTGTCACATTCTGCCTCACCACCTGCACATTAGCATTATACCGGATACATAAATTCATACTGTATGCCAACAGAGTAGTTTCTAGTCTCTGCAGCTGTTACATTCACAGGTGCAATCCTTTGTTTTATACAATAGTATGACTAAGTTAGCCTAATTTCTGAACATTTGCACGGCACGATTTCAAGCACACTGAGAGCAGAGAGGGCTGGTAAAAACTTGCTGCTGAAGTTGTGGCCAATTTGCCTGATTGCCAATCTTACTATGCTTATATGTGATTGTAAATATTTATATATATTATAATATATTTAAATCTTTTAGTTTGACAGAAAAAAAAACAAAACAAACAAACAAAAAAAACCAAGTTATATAATTATATTAAGCTCTAATCAGGTTGTATTTTTAGCCCAACCTCTTCCATGAGATCAATCATATGACCCTCATGTGCAAAAACAATGACCACACGAGCTGTGGATTTCTTTATCACATCCACAATCCTCCTTAGTTCAGACGGGTTGTCACTCCAGGGCAAAATCTCTGTGTAGGCCAGGCAACCTCCACCAGATGGACCCAGGTCAGATTGGAAGGATCGGGCAGCATGGAGTCCATAATCATTATCACTGATCAGCAGACCTGCCCAAGTCCAGCCAAAGTGTTTTAGAATCTGAATCATAGCACGCACCTGAGAATACAGAGAGGAGGGATTAGTGCACAGGCTGGAATAATGTTTCACTGAAATCCAGTTAAACAGGTTCCACAATGGACCATGTTTGATTATTGCCTTTCAGTGATGTTATCTGACAACATACATCTTGTCAATGACACATCGAATGTGACTGGTACACAAAATATACAGTTTTAATACAGAACAGGACATACTTCCTGAAAACTACTATTCCTTTTTTTCCATTTAGTTGATTTTCACCTGGAAAGCATCACTTGGGATCGTCCTAAAGAAGGATGGAAACTTTTGCCGGTCACTCAGGCAGGAACATGTGGAGTAATGACTCACCTGTGAAGAACAGACTGTATATCCTAAAACCATTCAATGTAATTTCCATGTCTGTCAGGTTTGTAAGGCTGACCCCTTCACGTTTACAACTGACTTTAAATTTGAATTTAAATCAAAATGATTAAAAGATAATTAATAGATAGTAAGGCAGAAAAACTTACCATTGGCACTCTGTACAAACCTAAGACGTTGGAGATTGCAATAGAACGTGTAGAGGAATCATCACCCACAATCCCTAGAACTGAAGGTGTTCCTATACAGGTCTCATATAATGTAATTTGCTCCTCTTGACCACTGGCTAATGACAGTGCTGCACGGAATCCAATTCCAAGTTGGTTGCAGTTATCATACAAACTGTATCCCAGAGTCACATTAGGTAGCAGGTTGGAGTTTCTGTTGATCTCATCAATAGTAAAAGCCATGGTCTGGGCCTGTGTGAAGCCTAAAACATCAAAACTAATACATAGAAGACCACTGTTTACTACTAATAAATATAACATTATACACCAATTGCAAATATACATGTTGGACAACTACAGATCTTGTAAGCAATGCAGACAGTTGAATTGCAACAACCATAATAATACTTAATCAAAAAATAAACAAAGAAGCCTGTGCAAAAAAGCAATATGGTTAAAGTGGCACAAATGCACAATGCATTTATTTAACACTAAATTTCTTATATGTATAACAGTGATATTTAAAATGCCATAAATATGCATTGTAATTCACAGTAATATCAGATTGTAAATAACAAAAACAAAAATATCATCTACTAAATCTACAGATTTAGCAAATAATGAAGACAGTTTAACAGCAACAACCATTATTATACTTGAATGAAAAAATAAATAAAAGTGCAAAAAGGTAATATGGTTAAAATGTCAAATACAAAATGGAATCCTTTCACAGATATGCATGATTATCAAAAATACATTAGGCTTGATTTTCCCTAGTTTCTGCTTTCTGTGGTTCCTGACAGACTCACCCATGGCAGGTAGGCTGCTGTGGCTCTGAGGTAAAAGACAGTTCAGGAAAGGCTGCAAAAAAGTGGATTTCAAACAGTCCACCTAGAATTACATCCCCAGCCTTGTGCATCCCATTTAGATGAAACCGTCCCTGTAACTGGCAGGAGGATGAAAAAGGAGAGATTACAGCTGAGGAAAGGCAGGAATACAACAGCATGAGCAAGTTGGTGTCTACAATGACCCTCATGACTTCCCTCTGGTTTATGCCTTTCCTGAGCCCAGTTATTAAGTTTTATCACGATGATATCATCTTTTATTGACTTGCAGTTCTGTTTAATCTCCCACACCGCCTATCAGGGCAGAAGAGGATGTAGGGGCAGGTACAAGTTTGCTTTGTACTGAGGCAGAATTAATGTGTGCGATATTGATAACATCTCTCCAAGGCATGTTGGCATCCCTTCCAAAGCACAATGAGGTCGACTAAAAATTGCATGACGATCACATTATGTCTGTATTAGTTTATTTGAATGTCATGTTGAATATATTTAAGGATATGTACTGTATGTTAAGTTGTATATAAAGTAGACAGATTACTTAACTACTTCCCTTAATACAAGTTTTCCTCTGCCTTGCTCTGCAGGTTAATACCAGAGCGGATAAATGTATCTATTAGTAGAGTAACTTTGCACTGAGTACAATCCCAAATTTATTTGCATGAGAAGTGTACAAAATTAAACTTTTCAAATTCTCAAATCAGCCCTCAGTGTGAGTGTGTAATTGTTTTCCTTTCTGCCTCGTTTTCTTTTCCTGCCTTTGTGATTGTCTGCCCCATCCTAATGTGTTTCACTTGTGTTCTGTTATCCCAGCTTCCCTTGTGTATTTGTGTATTTAGTTAGAGTTTCCCTGATGTTTTATTGTACTCATGTGATTGTTACTGAGTTTTGCTGACCCTGGTTTAGACTGATGTCGTGTCCTTTCAAAACATGTTTTACAATCTGGCAAGCTATCTGAGTGGCCTTCCACCTGTTCACTGCTGGTCTTAGTGTCTGGCAAGGTCAGCTAACTCTTGGTGGTGTGTTGTACCTCGGCCATGGGTGTGTACATAGTCAGGGTACCCATGTAGAATATAAATGACTGGTGATGATTTTCCAGTACATTTTCAGTGGTGAGCTAGCTCAGTTGTTCTCAAAGGAGTCCTTGAGTGGGTTCCTTGTCATGGGTTTCAAAAACTTTTTGTAATAAAACATCTATAAGCAAAAATCTTATCAAATGGGGTTCGTGGTCTAATTTGTGCCATTTGATGTGAAAAAGTTTGAGAACCACTGATCTCGCTCATATGACAGACAGGAGTCCCGCCATACACCAATATGTTCCTATCTGTGGAAGTCTGATTTTAAAATAAGTGCAGTCTATACCTTGTTATGCTTATAAATCATTGCTTACATGCTCAGTTAATTAAGAAATTATGACAAATGGATCACAAGAATTTTTGCTCATTATCTTCAACATTAACAACAAAAGTTATAAAGTTTAATGCCATGTGCTGTTAGAAATTATTTATAAAAGCCGGTTGGGGTCACAAGATTTCTCTCTCTCTTGCTTGCAGAGGCCAAGGCCAATTTGCTTTTGCTGCACATTTTGGCCTGTTGGAGCACTGTTGCCCCTTTTTGAACTGCCTTGCCTCGTGGAGGCATCCATGTCCCTGTTTGCTTCGGCCTGTCGGCCTTCTTAGCCTTGTGCTTTTTTTATTGTGTGTGTGAATGATAGATGTTAATTTGGGGGGTGGAATTTATATGTGTGTATATTTTGTTGTGTGTGTCTACTCGCCTTATGTGAGTGTCCACATGTAATTGTTAAGTTTAGATGTGTTAGGGTTTATTTGATTTTGTTTTGTTCTGTGGGAATTTAAGTTGCCTTTTTTTGTGTGGTTAGGAGGTTTGATTTAGTTGTTTGTGTTTTTTTTGGTGTTTCTATATCTTTAATTGTGTTTCTGTGTCCTCTCAGAGGATGAAACTACAGTGGGGGGATTGGTATCCCTGGTGGCGGCATCTCCTCCCTGTGTGTTGTGTGTGTGTTTTCACCGCAGGTTGATTTTCACTATTGTGAGTGTGTGTGTGTCACGAGTGTTTGGGGTGACTTTCCTGGGACCCCTCTTACCCCCTGGACTACTGGTAGGCCTCCGCCATGCCATTTGATACCTTTTATTATTTGATATGTTTAATAAAGTAATTCTGTAATTTGTATCTCGTCTCTGCCCCGTTGTATGACAGACCTGAGTGCCTTAAAGATTGTAATAGTTCCCTGGGTGAAATTCCCAGGGTGGTGTTGTCTGGCAGAATTGAGCTAAGGTTAGAGTGTATCAATTGGTTAATGTACAACCCCGGCCGCCACACATACTTTCCTGAGACTCAGACTTTGGGCCTGACAGGGTTAGGTATGGGTTTTCCCCAGACTGTAGCAGTGTCACTGCGGGGAGTTCCGTGAACTACCGAGTGGGAACGTTCCGCGGAAAGTTCTGAGGCAAAAGTTCAGCAGACGTTCAGTTTGTGTATGAATTTATGTATAGAATAAAAGCCACATTTTTTACTCTTGGAATTGTTATTTTCATTGAAAAGATTCACACCAGCTCAAAATATTAATGAAGTTGTAAAGTTGCTTAGTGACGAGGGTTGCCTTTGTGCTGCGTTTACAGTACTGTCACAACCTTATGTAAAACCTATGATTACAGTAGATCGTTTGAAATGGACTTTAAGGGAGAATGAGGATGAATTGTGCAAGAAGCAGGCTAATAATCAGACTTGATTCCCTTTTAGTTTCACTCTATTTCCTAATCGCAAAACATTATTATTCAATAATCACAAAACATTTATTATACTGACTAAAGAAGCAGATGTTGGAAGCCACCAACAGGACGTCAGCCACCTTAGCACCTGGGAAACAGTAAGTCAAAGTTGATCTTCACCTGACATGCTTCACTATTGAATCACCAATTACAAGGTTGGAGGAGAAGCGAGAGGGGGCAGATGAGGTTGGATGAACAGGGAATATGGCCAGAGTAAAATTCAGCTTTAAACGACAAGGTGTGGGGCAAGAGGATATAATCAGTGGGGAGGTCTGCAATGGAGATCCACTGAACTCACTTTAAGGAGGCTGCAGATTGTCAGTCACAGGGGGGAAGTCATGTAAGTCATGTTTTTTGCATCTCCCTCCTCAGCTAATGGCCACCAGTGTTAGTATTTCTTTTGTATTTAGTTACATTAAGACACTACACATAGTCCTTTGTTTTCATATTACACATTTCATTCAATGTTGGCATTTTGTTTTATAATTTGGGTGCACACAATTATTTAACATTCTGTTACATGGTTTTATTTTGAACACTTACCTTTCTTGTTCTTACCGAGCTCCTCGGGCAAAAGGCCAGAAGCCTGGGAAAGAGGGCCTTTTATGGGAGCCCACAGTGGAGGAGGCCAAAAGGATAGGATGTGATGTCTTTAAGTTTTTTTATTTGGATTTGTTAAACTTAAAGTTAATTCTTAAGTTAGTTCCTTTTGTGAAAGTAGTTTGTTAGGTTATTTATGTTTAGATATTTAAGTTTCCTCAGTGTTAAATGCTGGTAGTGTGTTCAATGTCCCCTTGGCTGGTTGGCAGAGACATACAATTGCAAGATGATAATTCTAGTTTTTCCCAAGGAATGTAGGAACAATTGTTCAGACAAAAACAGCATAACAATTCAAAAATGTAAGTCATTTTATTAACATTTCTCTGTTGCTTCCAGTTTTGTCTGGTGATGAACACTGCTGCACAATGCAAATGAATGAAAACTAAACAGTGGATCAGAGTAATTGATTAATTTAATTAATTTGAGACTGTCCTCCTATAAGAAACGTTGATACCTCACATAGTTATGTTTTGTTGGTGATCTCTAGTGGTCATATGGACAGTATCAGTTATTTCAGCAAATGCCCAAAAATATATTTATGCTTACATTCACATGACAAAACCCTCTAATGGCTATACTGATTATTATGGGAGCAAAGGAGGACGTAGGCTGTTGTTATAGAACCATGGATGTATCAACAAAACAAAAAATTAGCAAGTATTTTTTTTTTTTACCCAACTATGATCTTTCCCTAGACCTAACTATGTTATGCGTAAACCTAACTAAAAAATTGCAGTAGCATAACATGACATAAAAGAGTAAGTTAAGTATTTTTTTAAATGATCGTTAAGAGTCTTTCTCCTGACACTTCTATGGGTCTATGGAGACAAAAAACCTTTACTGTCAATTAAGTTGGAAGACCTGTTAGCTAATTCTATGACTAAGTGGTGCCTCGACCCATGATAGCTTTCTTTGTGTTTCTCTCTGGTCTCAGTAAGATTATGAAACATTTGGGCCCAAATAGTGCCACCAAGAGACCAAAACTGGAGGCCAGAATAGCAAATACCTCCACTGCATCAGCATATTTGCCAGGTGAGCTGATATAAGCAGGGACAAAGGCCACCCACACAGCACAGAAGATCAGCATACTGAAAGTGATGAGTTTGGCCTCATTGAAGTTGTCAGGAAGGTTCCTTGCCAGAAAGGCTAACAGGAAGCTGAGGATAGCCAGTAAACCAATATAACCAAGTAACACAGCAAAACCAATTGTGGAACCAACTACACACTCATAAACTATCTTGTCTTTGTGGTATTGGGTGTTTTTATGAGGCACTGGTGAGGAAGAGACAAGCCAAGCAGTGCAGATTGCTGCCTGAATACAAGTAAGAGTGAAAACTGTCCCCCTCTGCTGCAAAACACCAAACCACTTCAGACTGGCTTCACCTCCTGGCTTAGAGGCCTTGAACACAGCCAGAACCACCATAGTTTTGACCAGGATGCATGATACACAAAGAACAAAGCTGATCCCAAATGCTGCATGTCTCAGCTGGCACGTCCACAGTCTGGGGTGGCCAATAAACAGCAGTGAACACAGGAAACATAGTTTAAGTGACAACAACAACTGAAAACTGAGTTCAGAATTGTTGGCACGTACAATAGGTGTTTTGCGGTGATACATAAAGATCACTAGGACAACAGCAGAAATAAATGTGCCCAGTAATGAGGTGGCTGTCAAGCAGATCCCAAGAGGTTCATGGTAGGACAGGAACTCTATTTTCTTGGGAACACAGTGGTCACGCTGGGGGCTGGACCAGAAATCTCCTGGACACCTGGTGCACTCCATGGAGTCTTAAGATAAAACGGAAGATGGTGAGATACATTCTTCCAACATTCCAAATTCTAATAAACCTTTGAATCATGAACACCCACCAGTCTTATTGCTGATCTTTCCCTCAGAACAGGGGATGCAATCAAAACAACATTCAGGTTCCCCCTTCTTCCTGGCCATGCGGGTACCTGGAGGACAGCTCTCACTGCACACTGACTGGGGTGGCTGTACGGAGAAAAATAAATGTAATTTTGTGATATTTTACATTGGTATGAATTAAAAAATGAGAAGTGGCTGAAAAAGCAGAAGTAACCTCTTTGGATTCAAAGTTCCAGAAGATTTTATCCTCATCAAGTGTGAGTTCTTCACCTTTAAAGGCTGATTTCTTAACCTCACCCACATTTTGAACTTTAATTCTTCCATCAGGGAGCCACAGCCAGTTCATGATGTCATAGATTGGTAAGACATCACCGTTCTCATCAAATGCCACTTGATCACCAAATGATGTAGTGAAGTTGACTTTTTGCAAATAATACACAAGCTATGAAAATAAGAATATGCAATATAGGGAAAACCAAAAGGGATTGATGAAACAGAAATCGTATCATTAATGGTCATGTCATCAGGACCTTGTATTTAATAATCAAACTACATACTACACTTATGAAGTCATCAAAAATTCCAGCAAAGTAACATTACCTATAATACCATAGATTATAAAAAGTGAAAAGAGATTGTTCTCTCTACCCTGATTAAACTATCCACTGCTATTACTAACAATCCTGTCAACCATCAGTCTTGCATTTAACACATTTAAATCTCTTAGCTTTGTACTTAATTCCATACACTAAATGCTACTGCACAAGAAATACTATAAAAACAGGATTTGGCGATAAACAAGTGGAGTGTAAACTGATATTTCACCTGCCAGGGTTCAAGTCTTTGTAAATTTCCACAGCTGTTCCCGCTGAAAGGCCCTCTCCCTGGCTCACACTGCAGCATGTCATCAAGGGCATATGCCAGGGCATACACTGCCTTATACACATTGTACTCTGGCCTGAGATTTAAAATGTCCAAGAACTCAGTCTCCACATTCTCTAAATCTTCCTGTCCAGTGCATAATGCTCCTCCTGCTTCCACCCAACCTGCTGGAGGTGTTGCAAATCTACACTGAAATGTGTGTTCCCAAAACTGATTTACCTGGAACATATTCAAACCGTGTATTATAAACAATGACAATATATTATTCTTGCAAATATCCAATCACATTGCAAGGTTTAATTCTCACCATGTTATTTCCATAGCTGTTGCTGTGAAGGTCAGGGTGCATTTGTAGCATGAACTCCCTGAGCCCTGGTATTTCTCCTCGACGGATGGCAATGCCCAGTGTTCCACCCAGGTACGGCATGAGGTGGGGGGTCTGGAGTGTAGCAGAAGATGTCCAGGCTTCACTGGCTATCCACTGCAGACCTGTCACATTCTGCCTCACCACCTGTACATTGCATAGTACCAAGTATATAAATTCATACTGCCATACCAATAATCCACAGATGGTGTCATTCACACATCCAACCCTGTTTACACAGTAGTACTGGCAAAGTGATGCAAATCATCATAATTTAGTTTAATTTGTCAGAAAAACCTGCTAGCAGTGCCTATACAGCACAACTTGACTCCAGTTGATTACTATTTGGTTTGCTTAGACCTAATATTATTGCAAATTACTGAATTAAATGTTTCTGTTTAACAAAACAATTGTATAACTATGTTAAGCAATCATCAAGTTCCATTTCAAGCCCAACCTCTTCCATGAGGTTAATAACATGACCCTCATGTGCAAACACAATGACCACGCGAGCTGTAGATTTCTTCATTACATCCACAATCCTCCATAGTTCATATGGATCATCATCCTCTGGCAAAACCTCTAAGTAGGCCAGGCAACCTCCACCAGATGGACCCAGGTCAGATTGGAAGGATCGGGCAGCGTGGAGTCCATAATCATTATCACTGATCAGCAGACCTGCCCAAGTCCAGCCAAAGTGTTTTAGAATCTGAATGATAGCACGCACCTGAGAATACAGAGAGGAGGGATTAGTGCACAGGCTGGAATAATGTTTCACTGGAAATTCTTGCTGAACAGGTTCCAAATTGGACCGTGTTTAATTATTGCCTTTCAGTGTTGTTATCTGACCCACACATCTCCATGAATGACACATATAATGTCACTAGTGATATACAAAAGAAATATACTTGTAGGTTATGCATGTTCTTCCTGACAATGCACATTCTTTAGTTTATGTTTTTGAATTTTGCTGATAGATTTTTACCTGGAAAGCATCACTTGGGATCGTCCTAAAGAATGATGGAAACTTTTGCCGGTCACTCAGGCAGGAACACGTAGAAAAATAACTCACCTGCAAAAAAACCCAGACTGTACATCCTAAAACCATTCAGTGCCTTTGATGTGTCTTTCAGCTTTGTAAGACTGACTGCTTCATGTTTACAGCTGACTTTAAAGTTCAAATTAAATTAAATCAAAATGATCCAAAATAATTAATAAATGTTTAGGCAGAGAAACTTACCAGAGGCACTCTGTACAAACCTAAGACATTGGAGATTGCAATAGAACGTGTCGATGAATCATCACCCACAATCCCAAGGACTGGAGGTGTTCCTATACAGGTCTCATGCAATGTAACTTGCTCCTCTTGACCACTGGCTAATGAAAATGCTGCACGGAATCCAATTCCTAGTGTATTGCAGTTATCATATACACTGTATCCCAGAGTCACATTAGGTAGCAGGTTGGAGTTTCTGTTGATCTCATCAATAGTAAAAGCCATGGTCTGGGCCTGTTTGAATCCTAGAACATCAAAACTAACACATAAAATACCACTTTACTATTTAAAAATGAAACACAGTACACTACAGTGTTCAAACATTTACATGTTCCACATCCACAGATTTTGCATATAATGCAGACAATTGAATAGCAAAAACAATGATAATACTTGAATTAAAAAAACAAATAATGGAGACTATGGAAAAAGGTAATATGGTTAACATGAATACAGAATGTAATTATCTTACAATAATATCAGTTTATCAAAGATACATTATATTAATGAGCTATATTTTCCCATGTTTCTGCTTTTTTCTGGTTCCCTGACATACTCACCCATGGCAGGTAGGCTGTTGTGGCTCCGAGGTAAAAGACAGGTCAGGATGGGTAGAAAAGTAGTGGATTCCAAACAATCCACCTAGAACCACATCTCCAGACTTGTGCATCCCATTTAGATGAAACTGTCCCTGTAACTGACAAGAGGAGGAATAAAGGGGGGAGGATGCAGTAGAGTAAATGCAGGTATAAAACATCATGAGCAAGCTGGTGTCTAAAAATGTCCACATGACTTTCCTGTGTTTTACCCCTCTTCTGGGTGTGGTCTTCACATTTTGTCGCTGTCACCCCCTTTTATTGATTGTCAGTATTGTTAATCTCGCACGAAACCCATCAGGGCAGAAGAAGCAGTAGGGGCAGGGCCTAAAATGTATTTCATTTGAGATTGATTTGAACTGATGCAGAATTAATATGTGCACTGAAAACATTTCTCCAAGGCCATGTTTGGAATGTTTTCAACTTCAGCCAATATTATCTCTGTATTAGGTGTATTAAATGGATTTATGGATATGTATGTTAACTTGTAAATAATGTGGACAGACCGTAACTACTTTTCGTGGTATTAAGTTTTCTCATAATTTATTCTGTTGTTTAAAATCTGTGTATATAAGTGTACCAAAGTAAATTCTCTAAATGCATAAATCAGCCCTGAGTGTGTGAGTCACTTCCAAACAGGAACAATGTTTAATAAAATGTTCATTAGATGCCATCAGAAAACTAAGACATTTTGCAAAATAATGCATCTTCTCATCCTATCTTTTTCATTGCCCTCTGTCTGTTTTATATTGTATGTGGCTTGTGCCTATAGTAACTTGCCAGACATCAAATAGCCAGTTCTGTAGAAATATGTCCAAGACAGGTTACCAGATTACCAGAAGGTTGGGGATTTGCACTTTAGAGTGGATATTCAATTATGCATGTGTTGACACACATGCATAGAACTAGGTCAGTATGTTTTTCAGTTTATATGAGAATAATTTCACATGTATTATGCTAACAAGTGAGAATTTATCTCTTGTTGCTGTCGTCGTTTGTCATATTTGGTGACCATAGCTTCTGGTACAGCCTACAGCAACAGTGTCAGCTTCTTCATTCAGTTTTGTTGAGTAACTTTGCATGGCATTTGTGCATTTACAGTACATTTGTTGACAAATTGATCCCCAGACAAGCCATTGCCTTCTTGACGGTTCTGTAAATGATTGTCACTGCCTCTAGATGTTGCACTAGACCATGAGCATCTCAGCCCTCACCAGGTTATTGAAAGTGCGCATTAGTTCTCTAAGATGTAGTTTGTGAACCTCGAGTTTTCTGGCTTTTCATAAATACTCAGATTTTCTGCATTTTTGTCTGGAGGGAGCCACCTTGTCAATCTAACAATGTAATGTAGTTTCTTTTAGACTGTTAATTTGTTTAATGGGCCATGGTGGAAGAATTATGCACAACACTCAAGCATAGGACTAAATTAAATAATTCCAATCCATACTGTTTATACACTTTTCTGATCAGAACAAAGAAAAGAGGGGAAAGTTCAATGCGAGGCGACAATGGCCAAGGCTCCCCCACAGCACATGCCCAGAGGATAAAACAGCTGGATCCTCTGGTGCGTGTTCTCTCTTGTCTCTCTTGCTTCTCTTGTGTCTTTTCTTTTGGTCTCTTGCTCTTCATCTGGTGTGTCTTTCAGCTTTATCTTGTGGCCATGTCTTTTTATTCTTTCTCGCTTCTTAGTTTTCTACATTTGTATTATCCATGCTTTTTACTTGACACTTATCCTCGCGCTTTGCAGTACTTGGTAGCAACTCTTCTTGGTATCTATAACTTTTCAGAGCAAGTCTCTTGCACGATTTCTGTTGAGTACTATTTTTTTTGATAAGTTAGCCACTCTAATGCTAACAAGCACATATTGTAATATTTTTGTAGTTTTTTCTGTTTAGAAGATTTTTGAAGGTTTTGTGTCATTTGGCCAACGGCAACTCCTTCCAAAGTTATCTAACAAAGTTAAGTAAGCATAAAGTTTATTTTGTCATCAATTTCTGGCCCTTGGGCTCCACGCCGCCCAGGACTGGTCAGTCAGGATCTCCTGAGTGCCTACAGAAGAAAGTCTGCTGGCAGACATTTGCCATAGTGGAATTAAGGGAGGGATACTCGCAGAGCTGTCGCCTGGGAAACCAATGCCATTTCCAGGAAGAACCACCCGGAGTCCAATGTCAAGACTCTCATCTGCATCAGATCCTTGGGCTCCAGCCAAGGATCTCCACAGCTCTCAAAACTCAAAGTAGGCAACTCTATCCTCTGCTTCCAACTGGGTTGATATCAAAATAAACATTTAGCTCAACTTTTCTTAAGAATTAGCCTCGTGATCATTACTAATAGGTCAATTTGCTATACACATAATCTCTTCTCCCATCGCAACACTTTCAATCTCTTCATACCCGGGGAGTTGCTGCCAAGAAAGGATTGGCAATGCTCTCACCTGTGGTTCAGGAAACCACCCCATCTACTACCCAGCACCCCACCTGTGCCTTAGTAAAGGGAGGGTTGGGTGTGGCATGCCTGTGTGGGATGCATGTGATGGGATGTGACTCAGAGGGTGAAGACATCTCCCTCTATCATGAGGAGCATCCACCTTCCCTCTATCACAAGTTTAATACTCAAGTTGCTCAAGCACTGGAAACTGAAACCACCTCTGGCTGGGGAGGACCATGTCTGTCTGCTTATGCTGCCCATGGCGCCATTTGCTGTGTTTGGACCAGATGCCAATAAAATGCTCCATTGGACTCAAGATGCATGTCAGTGTGCAAAAGAGGTATTGGGCGTTCTGGCTAGGTTATAATCACCATGTCTTGAATAGCCCCACAGTTCCACCATTCAAGATTATTATTTACAGTCTATCCGCCAACCCTAACTGATCCCATCAGTGGTAGCAGACCCTGAGCAAAACAGGGTACTGGCTCTCCCCTCTCTTGGCAAAGAAGGCCAAAAGGGAGGACAGGCAGAATTATCAGCACAGACCCATACCAATTTTTGGATGTGGAGATGCAAGCTACTGACAATATTAAGGGTTCAAGGGGCTATCCTCCAAGGTAATGGTTTGACATGATCAAACTAGAGGAGGTATATTTTCAAATCCCAACATGGGAGCGTCAAAGGCACTAGGTCTGCCTTCGATGGCAGGACCTCTTAGCTCTTTGGCCTGCCATTCACCATATCATTAACCTCTGGTACATATGCAAAGTGCATGAACACTTGTGTCAGGAAGGTCTTCACAGCCTCAATTATGTAAAAGATTCATTAGTGACTTGCTATGCTCCTGCAGCACTTAGAACAGGCCTGCACCTCACCAGGTGAAAGAGCAACCTACAGCCTTCACTGTCCACAGAGTTTCTGTGCATGTAGTTGGACATCATCATCATCAGTCTTGATTTATTTTGTTGGGCATACATTGAGGGGTGACATTTTAAATGAAACTGAGATTACATAAACAGGAAAAAAATCAAACAGCAGGAACACAGAAATCAATTCCTAATAAAAACAATTAATAGCACTTACAGCACCTTGCATTCCCAGGCAGCCTCCCAACTGAGTATTGACCAGGCCCAATCCTGCTTAGCTTCTGATATTGGAAAAGATCAGATGCAATGCTGGTGGTATGGCTGTACCCTTTCCTTAACTCCTGAAGGACAGGTCGCCTTTATTGCTCTCCTGTCGCTGGTCTTCTTGAGCGACAATATCCCGGAGACTGTACATCTGCAGACAACTGATCAGACATTGGAGGAAGGCAACAGCTAACACTTTAGCTGCAGTACCACATCAGACACCGCAGAGACTCCTGTATGCCTGGGTTTCCCCAGGATGTGGTTGGCACTCTATAGGGAGCCTCGGCTCCATTGACAACAGTAGCATGCACTTATTGCAGTGGCGTGCGGTGACTTTTACAGCTAGGCAAGCAGAGTCAACACTTTCCACTCCACCCAAATCAACAGCCTCCAATTTCAGTCATGTGATTTTCTACCTGTGATGTCCACAGGTAGACAATCACACATGTTGACTTTGGAGGTAGTGTTGTCAGCCTTGGCTTGACATTCCTTGCCTCTGTGATTACAGCTGACACAACTGACCCTGGTTTGGAGTGATGTAATTTTCTTTCAAAACTAGCTTTTAACTACCTGGCAGATGATCTGAGTGGCCTTCCACCTGTTTACAGCTGGCCTTAATGTCTGGCTAAGCCTAAGATAAGTCAGTGTCTTACATATAGGCCATGGGTATGTACATAGTGTTTATTTTTTACAAATTGTTCCTTTATCTAAGTAGATGGGCTTCCAAATGAGCTGCCATTTCGTGCTCAGACAAAAGCAGCAGGATCTACTTTTTTTCCTGTACGTAAAATATGTAGGTGAGAGTTTTGGCTCAATAGAGAACAGTAGGTTACATGTGCAATCCATTTTGCAGGTGGAGAGACTATCTTTCCACATTCAGACTGCTAAACGTGTTCTGATCAAAGTCAACTCAAGAGGCCATGCATGCATGGTGATTGTATAGCTAAGTGTTGCAGTCAGTGCATGGCCTCAACAAGTGATGTCTTAAAGAGTATCCACATTAGTTTCCCCCATGAGGATCAGACCCTGTACATATGGAAACTATAGGGTGAAGAGGTCTCTCTTCTCAGTTTTACACATATAACCTATTTATTTCTGTGTGTATGAGAACTGTAATATTCAGCTTTCAAATCACAGGGATTGTAAATATATGACCAGACAAAAACAGCATAATACATTTAAAATATAAATAGTTTTTATTAACATTTAGCTATTGCTTCCAGTTTTGTCAGGTGATGAACACTGTTGCACAAGGCAGGTGAATGAAAAATAAACAATGGATGAGAATAATTGATAAAATAATTGTTAAATTGTTAAATAATTATTTAATTAAAATAATTGTTAATATGAGACTGTCCTCTCACACGAAACTACCAGGTACGAGGTTGATACAAGTATACCTATTTTATCGTCAGGTGGCCTCTAGCAGTCCTATGAGAGAGCATTAGCTGTTTAGCAAATGCCCCAATATCATATATACTTATGTTCAAGTGACAAAGTTCTCTAGTGGCTGTAGTAATTACAGGAACAAAGGAGGAAGTAAGTTGATGTGATTATAGAGTGACAACTTAGGGTGGATGTCATGGTGGATGGATATGTCCTCAAAACAAAACATTAGCCATGATAAGGTCCGCTAACTTTAATGAACTACTTATTTTTAACCCAACCCATGATCTTCCCTAGACCTAAGTTATTTTTGTGTTGAAAACCAAATATTTATCATAGCCATTGTCACATCCTGAAAAATTTAGTTATTAATTTTCAAAAGTGATTGTGAACAGTTTATGTAAACTCTTTCTTCTGATGCCAGGATGCCTCAATGGGTCGTATCAGAGAGCAGACACAAAAAATGATTGTTTTTATTTTATGATTTTGTCGTGCCTCGACCCATGATAGCTTTCTTTGTGTTTCTCTCCGGTTTCATCAAGATTATGTAACATTTGGGTCCAAACAGCGCCACCAAAAGGCCAAAACTGGAGGCCAGGATGGCAAATACCTCCACTGCATCTGCATATTTGCCTGGTGAGCTGATATAAGCAGGAACAAAGGCCACCCACACAGCACAGAAGATCAGCATGCTAAAAGTGATGAGTTTGGCCTCATTGAAGTTGTCTGGAAGATTCCTTGCCAGAAATGCGAGCAGGAAACTGAGGATAGCCAGTAAACCAATATAGCCCAGTAACACTGCAAAACCAATTTTGGACCCAATTACACACTCATAAACTATCTTGTCTTTGTGGTATTGTGTGTTTTTATGAGGCACTGGTGAGGAAGAGACAAGCCAAGCAGTGCAAATTGCTGCCTGAATACAAGTGAGAGTGAAAACTGTCCCTCTCTGCTGCAAAGCACCAAACCACTTCAGACTGGCTTCACCTCCTGGCTTAGAGGCCTTGAACACAGCCAGAACCACCATGGTTTTGACCAGGATACATGAGACACAAAGAACAAAGCTGATCCCAAATGCTGCATGTCTCAGCTGGCACGTCCACAGTCTGGGAGGGCCAATAAACAACAGTGAACACAGAAAACATAGTTTAAGTGACAACAGCAACTGAAAACTAAGTTCAGAATTGTTGGCACGTACAATAGGTGTTTTGCGATGATGGATAAAGATCCCTAGGACAACAGCACAGATAAATGTGCCCAGCAATGAAGTTGTTGTCAAGCAGATTCCCAGAGGATCATGGTAGGAGAGGAACTCTGTTTTCTTAGGAAGACAATGATCACGCTGGGGGCTTGACCAGAAATCTTCTGGACAACTGGTGCACTCCATGGAATCTATGAAAAAAGGTAAAGTGTTGCGAAATATGTTTATTCTATATATCTAAACTGCAATGTTTAAAAC